>NW_010972864.1:3490206-3529215 GCF_000737465.1 Haliaeetus leucocephalus | reverse complement strand
CCGCCTCCGCCGCAGCGGGGGCAGGAGGAGCCCGCTCGTCCGTCCCGCCGTCTCCTCTGCCCGCTCTCTCCGACACCCCCGTCCCCTCGCGGGGTCCGCGGGCGGCTGCCTCCTTCCCCGCAGTTTCTAAACCGCTCTCGGGGGGTGGTGACTCGCCCCAGGCGAGCGAGGTGCTGAAACGCTGCTCCACGGCAGCCGGGGATTTTCCCTTGAGTCTGAAGAGGACGCGGGGCGGGCTGGCTGGCGTGACACAGGAGTGTCCGGCTGGGCATGAGCGTCTTCCATGTGAAAGCAGCCAGCCTGTTCAGAAACTTGTGATGTGCCCCTTACGGGCTGTCGTTGTGTTGGGCTTTTGAGTGTCGTGTTGTGTTTTGGTTTTTTGTTGGCTTGTTGGCTTTTGTACTGGTTAATTTTCGGTTGGGTTTAGGTTTTTTGCCTTTTTTTCCCTCCTCCTCTAAATGCCAATATCTCGGCAGATCTTTACATGCGGCTTTTCCTTTTTTTTTTTTTTTTTTTTTTTTGGCAAGTCCTTGTGTGCTGTTTATTTGTGTGTGCTTTCAGTTCTGTTTAGTCTTCCTATCTCAATAAATCTTTAAAGCACAAATACTGCAGTAAGCTTTTATTCCATCTTTTTTTCTACCCAGGACAGGTTTGAAATTAAAGCACAAGCTATGAATTAAGGACAAGAACTAGCCATATTGCTTTTATGTATCACTCAGTGTCACTGGCACGTTACGGTTGGGGAATCCAATTTCCCCCTTGTTTGGGTATCCATTAAATCAGGTTAGGGTTGATTTTTAATAGTGTGTAACAAAATTGGAACTTGGGTATGAAATCAGATTTATAGACCTGTGTCTGTACAATGCTTTCATTTAAAAAGCTTTTTTTTTTTCCCTCCGTCTTTCATGCATACTGCAAAGAACCCTCAAAAGCTAGATGCAGTGCTAACTTTCCCCCTGCCCCCTGTCATCATGCCTACTACTTTTGGTCTGTAGAAGGTTATCTGTATCAGGTTCTTCTGAGATGTTGAACCTTTCTATGTAGTTTTTCCTCTCTGCGACACAAGAGCTTTATTTTCTGGAGTTCTTGATCACTTTGTTATTTGTCAGTGATGTAGAAAAGCTGTCATTACAGAATTCCTTGAAAGATCATAATTGGAAGCAGGTTTTAAGGCAGATCTGTGGAAGCTGTTTATATTCAGGAAATAGGACTTTAGATTTTTGGCGATATGTAATGTGTATGGGACGTAAGAGAATGAAGACTGCACTTTATGTTGCTGGTTAACAGATCAGTATGAGCCTGGAAGTATTATGTGAAAAAACCTGACAGAAGAGAGGATAAAAGGAGCGAGGCTTGCTTTTCTGGCCAAAATGACAGTTCCAGTTTGTGGAGCAGGGATAACAACAAGGTTGAAGAAGCAATGGGAAAGGTAGCATGAGTTTACAGGAATGAAATTAGTGTGAGTTGGAAATGAAAGGGAAAGGGGAGTAGAAATTAAGTACTTAAAAAGGGAGTAATTTTTTTTTAATGTATAAGGTGATTGGATCACTCTGTGCATGTTGTCCATTTCTAAAGCAGGAACAAGTAAACAATAAAGCAGTTTTGGAGCCTTTCGTGCCTAGGTGACTGGTCTGAATTCGAATTACGATGACAGAGGACATAAGTTATTACCTCTGCAGGCAGTTTTGGTCTTATTCCAGGTCTTGGCGAATGTATTCAGGTGATAAAGCTACTACCCTGAATGACACTCCTGTTAAGCTGCCTCTGCTGAGAATCCGGTGATGGCATTTCTTGCCAGCTGTACCCTTCTTGTAATTACCCCCAGCAGTAGTCGCTGGCAGAACTGGGGTGAGACATACTAATGCCGTTTTGTGCAGAAGTGGCAGTGAGATCTCCTATTGTGGGTTCATGTTCTGTCTCTCGTAATACACCTGCATCTTAGATTTTTTTTTTTTAAATCAGTCTATTTTAAGTAATAGAGTAAATATGTGATTCTGTAAAGCACAGAAATGAGTTTCAGGGTGTCTCTCTAGCAAATCAAACTCCAACATCATTAACTCATTTCAAAGTGAACTGAATGCATTTTATAATGCTTTGCATAAGCCCCAGAACAGGGTAGTTATGTGAGTGGCTCAGGCTTTTTGGATGTAGATCTTTCTGTTCTGGTTTTGCTTTGTGTTCAAAGAATCTATCTGAAAAGTTAAATGTGGCAGGATATTGCAGCAAAGAGCTCTCTAATCCTTGTCTGTCTGGTCTAGGTGATAGTGATACCGCTGATACATCCTCAAAAATTCAGATAATTGCAGAACTGAGAAGAAAAATTAAACTGGATATATTATTTTAAAATTTATTTTGTGAAAAGACTTTTTTTAAACTGCTTTTTACATCTCTTACAGGACAGATAAGGTCGCTTAAGTCGACAGTAAATTTTTGGAATTGAAATCGTTGGCTGTCAAAACAGGAGATAATTTTGTGTACTAAACAAGTTCAGGTTATCTGAGCAGATGTTGTAGCAGGCTAGAAATACGTATGCTGCTGATGTAACAGAAGTTATATATTCTGTTATATCATCAATTTACGTCTTTTTAATAAATGTATGTGTTTTCTACTGCCTTCTCTCTTCGTGGGTAGTACTGCTACCTCAGTATGCAACTTAATGTGCTAGAAAGATAAATTTATAGGGTTTTATGATATCTGTTTATAAAATATTGCCTGAAATGATCATATTTTTGAACTACATTTAGTTGAGAATGTGTAATTCAAAAACTTCCCATCTATTGTTTTTCTCTCTGCTCCCAGAAATTGGAGGAACTCCCAGAAACATCACTGGAAGAGCCCCATCATGTCTCATCTTAATTAGTTTCAACGATGCTTTTATGTCAATTTCATTTATTATTATTTTCTTTAATAACTGAACACTGTAAGACATAAGCCAATTGAGTTGTGACAGAAGTGCATGAGTATATTTAAAAATAGCTTGAGGAAGTTGTGAGTAAAGTTATTTTTATTCAATACAGACGGTCTTGCGTAAGGGACTTCTTGTCATGTGGTAAGGAGCAGGAATTGTTGAATGGCTTTTCTTGCCTCAGTAAGAGGATCATTTACCAGATAAACTCTCTTTCTGTCTCTGACTGTTTTTGCAAATGCTTTTTTAGGTTAAAAAAAAAAAGTTTAGAAAACTTGCAATAGTTTCAGTAGTTCACCAGCATTCCCATTAGGATGAAAATTTAATTTATTTCAAACAATGTACACATACAAAACACAAGCCTGTTCCCCAAAGGCTATGCAACCTCTAATGTTCCTGGCGTTTTTATTTTAAATTGCTTTTTGTTATACAGCATGGGAGGAACCCATAGTGTCCTTACTGAATATGCTGTGTACTTCAGTAACCCACTGGCACTACTTGTGCATAGGATGCAGCGGGACATACCAGGGGTGGAGGGTAATGAAAGCAATAGCAACGGTAATTTTGATAGCGCTTGTCCTCACCTACCGCTGAACCAAGACTCACTGGTTGGCCAAGTTAATACTGGCATACATAGAGGTGAGTCTTGAGAGGAAAAAAGGGGTACTTTACTGCAGGATGAGTTTAGGGAGGATCCGTATTTTGCCAAAGCGCGTTTGTAGTTTGTGATTGATCTGAGGGACCTTTTTCACCTGGGTGTTGGGCCGTGCTGCCGTTCACCTTGAGAGGTATATTACAAAATCTGTGTGATTCATCATTTGATTTGATCCTGCAGTTCTCACTGAAAGATTATGGGAGCTCCATCTGAATAAAGAGGGGAAATTAGGCTTTCTATTTTTAAATAGCTTATGAAAACAGATATGGGATCAGCAGCTTCCAAGATGGAAGGTATATTGCTGCCAAATCTTTTCAACGTTTCACTTAAACTACTTGGTTTTAGTCAGTATTCATGTATTTAATTAAATATCATGTTTCCAAAAGGCACGTTTATCCTCTCCTCTAGGCGCTCCTTGACATATTTAAAAAATATATTTTTACCAACAGACTCCTCTAGGGTCTCCTCCATTCCTTATAATTAGCATATAGTTATCACCCAGCAGCTGAAGACATAGTTAAAATTTTGTGATCCCCCAAAAGAGTTCTTCCAGATAGGCCTTGCAAGGCCTCCCCCGAAGGTCGGGGAAATGCAGCATCCTCCTGTAAGCATTAGCAGCAGTTTTCCTGGCCAGAGATGTTCAATGTGAGCAATACAATGGCTGTTATTAAATCAGAGAGAGGTCATTTCCTCTCTTGGAGAAATGAGCATGTATAGTCAGACATAGGGCTGATTTGGTTTTTTTAATATTAAAAAATGTGACTTAGACTTACAGAAATTCAACTTGGTTTTGTTATTGCAGTTGAAATTTTAAGACATCCTTCTCTGATAGGAGCTGTGGCTTGTCTGGAGAACCACGTGTCTTGGAAGATGCAGCAGTCCCTGTTCTGCTAGTTGGGGAAAGGGGAAAGTCCAAACTGGGTTACAGCTTTGTGCTATGTGACGTATACCAAATAAATGTCTCCGCATTTAATAAACCAAATGAATGTTGTCTCTCAGTTGGGGTTAACAGAATGGGCTATGAACACGGTGTGTGAGACTCTGTAATTTGTAAAGCTATGGTAACCTGTAGTAACCAGTGGTGGTTTAAGGCAACTCATTTTAAACCAGATGGCAGCATAAAAGTTGCAGATCCTGTTATTTTGGGACAGCGTTTGAGATCCTTAAGTATTGGTTTAAGAAGCTGGATTTTCTGATCTAAAATATCCTAGTTCATGAAGTAGAGCACTAATTAGAAGTGAAGATGGCATAACGAAAGCCCTTTATGCTGTAACTGAATGACCTCTGGGAGGATGTAGCCTGGCACCCAGTTTGGAAGCTTTTGGCTTCCAGAACAACTTGAAAGAAAAGCACTTTTCTTTTTCTCCAGTTGCAATCTATGGTTGAAAACAAATTGTACTTGACTACATTTGCTGGAGTACTGAGTACTGTGAGGGTATAAACTGTTGCAGTTCTTCTTTGCAGCAAATCGGAGATTAAGAAGGAGTTGCTGAACGTTTTCAAGTTTAGCATCTAAAGCGTTTCAGAGATGTGTCTATAATCCTGCAGAGTATCTTTCATGTGCCTTATGGTAGCAAGTAGAAGCTTATCATAAAATAAGACCCACTTCGTACAGCATATCCCACTGTGTCAGGTGATGTATGTACACAAAACTAAAAATGGATAGAACGATCCCTAGAGTTACCTAAGTTGTGAATGAGTATTGGGTACCATCTTGGCCTTTAAATTAATGCAGAAACACCCAGTCTTTAAACACATTCACAAATGTTTCTGTGATCTGTGCTTAAGTTGAATATTACTGTCATAATTGCAAAGTAATGTTGGTTATTAAGGAGGGAGAGCTCAAATACCCCGTTCGTGCTCTGTCATACATATAATTATGTCAGACATTGTTTTGAGCTTCATGCAGTAATGCCCTGTGAATTGGCTGGACTTGGCAACTAGCAGCTGTACTATGTCCAATTATAACTGTATAGTATGGTATTTTCTCTGATGCATACCCCTCCGTTTCTCATTTTACTATCTAGGCTTATTTTCCTATGGGAGTAAGCTACATTGAGTATAAAAGAAAGCAGTCTTTCAAAAACAACTTCCTTTGCGCTTTGGTACAATCAATATTAAGAAATCTAATGTTGTAGTACATGCAGATGCAAACAGTGGAGAAGCAGAGACTTTGATATTTCAGATTAATAGCTACTAGTGAACTCCAGTGGCGTATGGCATATGCAGAGAGAAAAAGATCAGCCCTGTCTGAAAGCTGTGTTTAAGAGCCCAATTCTGCAAATTCAGGATGCGTGTTGTGATACAGAATTGCTTCCACAGTTGTGTGGTGAGCTTGCATTTTTAAATAGATATTTCTTTACAGAATTGCATTCTAAATGTGGCTACTTTCTAGAAAGTGTGGAAATTGGAAAGCGGTATTAGTCCAGAACTGTCAACACTAGTGAAACAATCCTGTCTGGCTTTATTCTTGTTTTAATTTACAATCTTTTTACAAGTGTGAGGCCTGTATCGTTGGAAGACTCCTACTGGTGGTGTTTAGAAAGACATAAACACGAATCCTTTAGAATGATGAAGTTGAGATTGTCAACAGGTTGTTGTTTGGTTGGTGGTTACTTTTTTAAATTGAGCTGGAATACAGCCTTGAAATTAAACCACAGGTTTCTAGATGCTCAGATACCTAGATATAACACTAAAGTAGCCGAAGAGCAGGGTACGAAAACTGCAGGCTTAACTGCCAAAAGTATATTGAAATGGCCAATTCTTTTAATTGATTGAATAATAACTTTGACAGAAGAATTCTGATTTACATTGTGTTGCTTCATAATTGCAGTTTACCTATTGCATTTAATCTGAGATCTAAAATACCGAGTTTATATGCATGATCTGACACCATGTTTGACTAGGTGTTAGCTCTTTAGCATCTGCAGATAGTAATGTTTGTTACTCATTCTGCAGTTAAAAATTACTGAATAAGCCATAAAGGATGAGGAAAGCAGAATAGTTTTTCAGTAGTAACCCTCTTTTGCTTTAGCAAAGTCTTTTAGTACTTGAGAGGAGAATTTTCCAAGTGCTGAGCTTGTTCAAAGCTTTGTAACTCTATTAAGTAGGTTTTATATGGGTGCAAGCTAAGGTAATTGCTTTCCATCTTAAAAGATAGTTTTTTAAGTAGTGTCCTTCTGTAGATGAATGTACGAGTAATATTATCTTATGTTTGAAATAGTCTTGGGAATTGTACTAATCACACAAAATCCTGTAAATTACAATAATGTGCCCCATAATCTTCACTAGCTTTCCCCTTTTGCCCCAGATAAGGGGATAAAAATATTTTAGCATCCTCTTTTGTTTAAAGTTAAAATGCTTTAGGTCTTGTAGTACTCTTAGGCTGAACTTGATATGACCCAGTGTTTCTGAAGCTACAACTTCTACTTAATCCAAAACGTTTAACGTAGGGCGATTAAGAATTGCTGAAAATTTGAATTCTTCCTTCCCTTGTGTTTTTATGCTCAAACAATCTTTACAAAGAGCTGTTTTTTGAGAGCAGAGTACAGTCTTTTGTTTCTGGATAAAATTGATGGCTGCAAATGAAAGAATAAAGAAGGCTCTCTATTCATGTCCCCCAGCCTTTGTTTCAGTGGGCATTGTTTCAGTTTATAAGAGCTGTTTAGTACATATAGATTGCTGGAAAGGCTGAAAGATTCCCAGGCGCATCAGTGCAGACTTGTTAAAAATCCTGCTATCTCCTCAGCTGCCCACCCAGGACCTTTTTGTTTAAATGATCCCCTGAAAGGATTTTTTTTTTTTTTTTTTTTTTTTTCCCTCCATCACATTTGCTTTGAGGTCACCTTCTGTACAGTCGTTTAAACGAGTCTCACTATTTTTCTTTCAAATTATGGAAGCCTTATAAAACCTGTGATTTGAGTTCTAAAGCTGAGGGAACTGGCAGTTGGAATTATAGTTATTTTTGATTTACCATCTTTTTATCTTAAAAACTCAATGTGTAAATGCACTTGGGGCTTAGCTACAGATGCAAGTTCCAGCTTTGCAGGTAACATAGTCCTGTGGTAGCTTAAACTGTTGCTTTATGTTTGCTTTCTCTTTAGGGTCCCCATATAAACATTTTAATGTACATAAGTAATTGTACACAAGTGAGATACCTGTGTAGTACTTAAGTCACAATTAAATCCACACCACAGTTTAAGTTAACCTGACACTTGATAATTACAAGTTCTCTTACTGGGCGCTTACCTGGATAGTGCATTAACTTGGGAGTTAGATAGTAAATTTTAATTTAAAATTTTTATTTTTTTGTTAGTGTCAGTGTTGGGCTGCTTAGTTAGGACTGTGTTGGTGTAAGCGCAACACAATGTGTTATGAATACCTCCCTGTATTAGTGATAAAGTTATTCTAATAGGGGTTGGCACGTTGAGCTTGGCCGTGAGTGTCAGTGGAGAGGTTACACTTCTGCTCGATCCCTCTTCCCTGAGGAAACCCTTGTGTTTTGAGATGCTTCTGTCCCGCCTCTGCTCTAATGCTCTCTTTCCCTGAGGTTGCTATGGTAAATGGGTGTAACACTATCATCTCTTCCTTCTCCATCCCTTTTTTTCTGTTTTCTGTAGGGCTTTCTTTGCCAAGTGTATGCAGACGTGCTTCCATGGCCTTGAGTAGGTCTACTTGATGGAAGCCCATCTGGGAAAGTAAAAAGGAAAATCTAATTTAAGTCTTGATCAGATTTAGGCATGATATAGCAGCACAGTTGCTCATGCTGTCAAAGACCATATACTACATCTGGGCATGCACATGGATAGGCCTTTGCTTGGCACGTAGGCGTGTTTGAGATTGTGCGAGGGCTCTCGGGTGTATCTCAGCCCAGGCTGGCATGGGAGCTCGCCTCTCTGCCTTCTGCAGTGCAAAGGGGTTTTGCCATGTATGGTCATTTAGCCACATGTAAGGTAGGCTATTGTCTTGTGCAGCACTGAAATGAGACAAAAACAATCCACTGAAAAGACATTTTAGTCCTTTGCCACAGAAAGTTGGATATCTTTTTTTTTTTTTTTTCCAACTACGCAACAAACTGTCCTGGAAACGAGCTTGGCTATCAGAAGTATCTCCTGAATGTGGAACACTACAGAACAAACAAGTTTCTAAATGCTGTATTTTATTTCTTAATAAAAAGGCATTTATGAAACTCTTTAAGAATGTGATTTGAGGGGAAACTTTCTTAACATGTGAGAACAAACAGTTTCAGTGGCTCGGCTCTTCCCTTGTTGTGCAAATTTAATAATGAACTGCTTTCCTTTTAACTTAATGTCCCTTTGAAATAGAAGGAGATTGCATGGGAAACATTTGGCTTTATATGGTATCTGTTTGAATGCTAACGCAAATGTAAGTTCTGCTAAGTTACTGCAAATGTAGTATTTTATCTTGGTTTACTTGTTCTGGTGCAGCCTCACATAGAAGTACTCTAAATAAAGCATTTTAAATCAGTGTTTGAAGTCATTTGTCTCAAGTAATCCGGCTATGAAAAAGTTGCCAATGGGTTTTGTGCAACATTTATTTCCAGAGGAAGGAATGTTTTTGTTCCCCCTATGATTCCCCTTCAGTCTTGGTTTCTGGTTTAGTGGAAATGTTCAGTTGTCAGAAGAATCAAGATTGTGTATTATTTAGATCTTACCAGACAAGTGGGATTTGTTCCTTCCATTCCAGTTATCAGAAAGATTAACCCTTTGCCCTTGCAGTCCTAATTGCAGTCGTTCAGAAACAAAGATGCTGCTTGTACAAGACGGCAGCAAAACAGAGTATGTGCCAACTGGAATGTTTCTCTGGTGAATGAGGGTTGCAAGTATTACATAAATTTTGTCTTGCATTTCAGGCACCGATAAAAGCAACCTGTGAAGATATGTCATGCAAGACTGGATTTCCTGAAGACGTTCACAGTGCAGTGGTGTCAAGGAGTGTACATGGAGGACAGCCTCTTCTCAACGGTATGGTTAGAAAAGATGTTTTGATTTTTTTTTTAATTTCCTCTAGTTGTAACCATAAATCACTCTGGAGCGTTTTCATCCTTAAATAGGGCACAAACTCCTGCAGGAAAGAACATCAGCTGCTCTGTGATTATTTTTTGATTACTGTCATAGGACTTGGAAAATCTGTTGGCATTAGTGGTAGCACATGCATCTCTGTTGACTATAATTTGAAAATACTGAGCCTTGCGAATCTTCCCGTGATCGTCCACTAATTCTCTTTCTCAGCACAGCGTTCACACTGATGTTTCTCATTACCACTGGCAACACGTATGCCATCAGTCTGTACTTAGAGCCCATGTATGAATGATGAGGAATTAAAGAAAATTTCCCTTCTGCTTTCCCTCTCCCATAGAAGTACTGCACTTATACCCAGTCCTAGTGCTCGCATTAATGCAGAGATAGTTCCCTCACTGCTTTTTCCTGGCAACTGAGGAGAGACACCTATGGAAAGCAAGACACGGGACAGGCAGCAACGCGGGAGAGTGGTTCCGCGTGAGCCCTCGGTCAGTGACCACAGCACTGCAGGCTCTGCGAGGAGCCGTGCCAGGAGAGGCAGGACAGTCGGTGCGGGTGCTGCGGGTGCTGCACTCTCACCCTGGCACCTGCCTACACCTGAATGGCATGGTGCCCAGGCTGAGGATGACCCGCTCCCGAGCTCGCAGCGAGTGCAAACCCTTGCCTCCGCTGGGGATGCGCTGCAGTCAGTACATCTGCTTGCAGGTCGTCCTGGTTGGCAATTCGGGTCGTTGCTCTTTTTGTGTCTCTGTTTGTCAGGGATAGAGTAGTTAGCTGTAGGACACAGAGGCACATGCTCTGAATCTTTTATACATCCCCAACCAGTGAAGCTTCAGTATACAAGTTTGTGGAAGTAGAACGTTTTAAAAAATGTGCATTAGTTTGGCTGTTTTCTGAACTACTAACTTTTTTTTTCCCCATCTAATTTGGAAATTGTGGAACTGACTAAGAACATCAGTTTTAGACGGTTTCAAATACATCTTAAATAAGGACTAATTTAATTTAATTTGTTGTTTCTTTCACATATAAATATAGTTACACAGATCAAGACATTTAAATGAAAAAATTCTAATGAGTCTGCAGAACAAATGAAGTGAAAGCTGTAGTCTTGATTTTACATGCTGTATGTAGCAGTCTCTCCTTAATTATATTTTACAGACCTGTTTTGTGCTTTTTTAGAAGTATAATGGAAACTTGAACGCAGGATGAATTGATTAGCTTTAGTGTATTTAAACTTGAGTTATTAAAGCTTTTTCTGTTCAGTTTCAAGGCAGTATATTCTACCACCACAGACTTTTTTTTTTATTAAAGGGTAGCTTAGAAATTCAGGTATTAAAGCAAATGTTCTGCCAATCGAGAAAATAATAGAGGAAAGAGAATTTTCCTTGCTTTCCCACTAAATGGGTGTTAACAGATGACTCTACTATAGACTCCTCCAATAGACGTCAGCACTGAGAACTCCTTTGTTAGGTGATGCACAAACCCAGAGAGGGGCAGAAACAGGGACAGAGCACAGCGAGCAAGTGCTTTCCAAAGGTGCCTCCTTGAAACCACCAAATGTTTGTTACTGGTTAATGATCAAGCTGTCAGTTCATCTTAAAATGGAGATCACAGAAGTTTTGAGATCTGCCCTGTCCTGTGAAAGTTCTCTTCGCTCTTCATGCAATCAAGACCCTGTCTGCAATTTCTCCCCTTTTTTTCCCCACCAGCTAGGAATCACAGTGGACTGCCCACTAATTCTCTGTTGGCATTGCTCATGCAAATCTGATGATAATGACTGACCAGCCTTAACTGAGTCTGAACTAGTGATGTAGGATGGCAGACCGACTTCCTTTCTCCTTACTCATCGCGTTCACACAGTCCCTTCCCTTGCTTCTCAGAAGTGAGTGAAGCATGACTGTTGGTTTGTCCTTGAATGGTATTAAAATGCATAGCGTTTTATGAAAGTAGGAATTGGAAAAACTGCATGAGGCATACAGTATGTATCACATCATATCAGCTGGTTGAAAAATGACCTGGGGGAGTTTTTTTTCCTACTAGTGTTTCCTCAGCTGAATTACTGCAGTAGTTAATTCTTTTGAAAATTCTGACATGCTTAAAAGCATATAATTTGCTAGTTACACATAAACATACGGTCCGTCATTGCGTAGCTTTGACTTAAATTTAATTACACTGTCATTTTGAAATACTATTGTTGTCAAAAGCCTATTTCCTGGTTATTAAACTGGATTCAGATGACGCTGCAAGTTAAGTATAGTTGCGTGACATTTGCTTCTTAGGGGTAACCATGGGCCTGATTGTGATCTTGGTTGCCTTGCCTGTCTTAACTGCATGCTTATACTAGTATGAATTCAGAAGTAAGGCATATAACTATAGGTTTTCTGTATGGTTTAGAAGTGAAAGCTTTCATTTTCTTTCGTTTTGTGCATTGATACCACAAGCACAGAGGCTGTATGGTCCTCTGAGCTAGCTGCAGAATGATTTGAACCTGACTTGATGCTTGCTTGACAAGTTACTTCTTAAAATAATGGCCAAGAAAATGACCATATGTTTATTATCTGTCTTGTTCATTTGCTTTTGTCTTGCACAGCTGGGGACAAGCCTCTTTTAAGGTCTTCAGTTTCCATCTTACTCACCAAAACTTAAATAAAATTAGAGTTATCATATGACTTATTGATCTGTGCCTTTCGGTTGTTACAGTAACATAGGGTATCTGGGTTTTAAAGTATTATTATAAGAAATCTTTACCTTAGACTATGAGGCAGGGTTCCACCATGCACTACACGGTACTGTATATTTTCTGATGAGTTTTCTCTTTATTTCTGTATTCAGGTGGTGCTTGGTTTTGAGGGAGGGTGGGACTTATTCCTATTGCATTTAAAAAAAAAAAGTCTATATAATTGATAATGTCTTTGTTAATTCATACAGCTGGGATAGTATGTCAGCATCTACTAATTTCTCCTTCTGTGCATGCGGGCATAAGAGGCCACTACGTGTTCAGTTGGTATCCACGTGTTTAGTTGTCACAAATGTGAAAAACTGGTGAAGCAATATATTCACAATAACATAAATTGGAAAAGGGGAAAAAAAACACGTTTATTAATGTGGGTAGAGGGAAAGAAAGAGAAAGCTGCCTTTGGTTTCAGGGTGAGGAAGCAGGGAATCCCTTGTCGGGAAAAGATGCAGTTAGTTGGGAAGTCACAGCAAAAGAAGTTGGAAACTACTCCCTTAGTAGGTAGTGACTGAGCTGTGTAGGAGGTAGCCTGGAGTATAGGCTATGTCCTGTTGTCTCCTTCTGGCATAGTGTTCCCGTGGTACAGACTTCACCGGTCATAGCCTTGGAGACTTTTCAAAGCTGATGTCTTACACTTCGTCTTGCACAAAGTCTGCCAAGTCTGACTTCAAGATGCAACGTGCTCAGGTCACTAGACACATGTAAGCTAAGTACTGTAGGTCTAGTTTTGAATTTATTTATAATGTTTTACGTCTTGTTCCACTTGGTACCAGTCACTTCAGTGAAATTACGGTGATTTTTACCAAGGAACTAGGTGAGCTCAGAACTACTACCTTCATTTCTCTAAAGAGAGGAAAAAGAAAGTAGTAATTTCTGAAACAAAAGAAACCTCCTGCACCTGTAAAAGTTGTCTTACTGATAAAACTGTGGAGTTATTTGGGCCTCCAGTTCTTTTAGAATTTGATATACTTTGAAGTATATTAGGACTCAAATGTTCCAACATTAAAAAAAGAAAACAAATCATATGCAAATAACTCACCAGCCATCACCTAGTAGAAGTAGATATTTAACCCAAATTTGCAGACACAGTACTTACGACTTGTTTCTGTAAATAAAATGTGATTACTCTTTGGAGGACCATACATAAGATGTAGTATTAGGAGAAGAAGAGGTTAAGTTAAAGAGGGAGTTCTGTTCAATGTATTAAATACCCTTGCTTGTGCTGGTTTTATCGCAGTTTTGTAGTTCATCCAGGAAAACGTGTTTGTGGTAGTTTGATATGTATGTGTAGCCTGTTTATCTAATCTTTGTTCTATATCCTGCAAATTTTAAGATATAAATAATCCGGTTCTGCTAAAATCATTCACCCTAGGAAGGTTACTTGAATGGTTATTTGCAGAATCTTAAAGTTAGAGATTCATACTCTTGATAATTTATTTTAGCAGTTTCTTATCTTTCAGACTTTAACATTGTCCTGTTACTAAATGCATGATTTTAGTTTTCTGCTAAGCAAATGCATTGTCTAGAGAAGATTCTTAAATGTATCCTTAGATACATTGCGTTGTGTAATTACAAAATATTTCTAAGCTCTTTGAGTTGCACAATGATAAAGAAAAAAAATGTTTCAGTGTTGATCACTGAGATAAGCAGTGATTATGGGTGAGTAACAGCACAGTTTCATGAGCCATTTAAGCCGGAGCGAGCTGACAGTTTTGCCAAAAGAGGCACGCTTACGCCTTCTCTCCTCCTTGAGCCTGATACCAAGTGCTCTTGAAACCATAAAATGAATGGGGTTAGCCGATCTATCTGGGGTAAACTCTCACTCGTACTCGTTTAGGTTTTTGCTGTAAGATCTTGTATGCTTAAACAGAGCCATGGTGTCCCTGCTTCCCTGCTGCCTTTTCTCTTTTTAGCAGTGAAATGCTTAGAAAATAGTATTTGTTTTGATGCATTCAAACTGAGTGACAAAACTTGATTTTGGCATTCCCACTGACTTATATTGTAGTTTACCATTGAAAATACTGGTTGGTCTGAAACAACCCAGAAACGCGTTGCTGGGAATGTGGTGCTCAGGCATTGCCTGGCATTTAAAAGTAACTAACGTTTCTTCATGATGTAGTGGAGGTTGCATGGGCACTGTCTGTCCCAGGTGAAGCCACTCAGTTTCATTTGCTGCTAGTGGTGTTATATCATTCTGTGTATAAAAATGCTTATCATTACCTAAGAATAAAATTCCTTTTAAAAAAGTCATCATGCTTAAAACTGAAGACAGCAGCACATTTTTTAAGGCTTATGTCTTGTTCCTTTCTATAAACAACTCTTATAAAATTGTATTTTTATTATGGTAGCATGCACTGGTGGCTTTGATATCCTAGTGTATGTTAACAGTAGGGCCAGGGAAAGTGTTTTTAGAAGAATCATATTTTCCAAGAGGGAAATCAGTCTTTCCCCACAAAAAAATTTGGACTTTATTTTTTTTTCCATGAAAAAAAAAATGAAAATGGTAACCACTTTGTTTGAAGTCTCCTTGCCTTAAGCAAAAAGACAAGTTGACAAGTTCCTTCCAGGCAGACAGCCAAAGAATCTCAGATGGATGGGGTCTCTCTATGAGCTGCTGGCAAGCTGGTGAAAAAATGTTTCAATTCTTCCCAAATGTGTTGTTTTCTGAAATGCTCTTCCTATACCCTCCCCCCCCCCAAAACAACCCCCAAAACCCACAAAACACCAAAACACTGTCCTTCTAGTTATTCTAAGACTTAGTGGGAGTGGGAATATTTTTTTTCCCAGAAGCTTATGTTGGGAATATATTTATATATTTTTCCAGTCTTGCTTAACATTTAGTAGGTTTAGTTTTGCTCTCTTCATGTGAAGCAGAATAAATTTTAATGCTGTTACTTGGTGATGCTGTGCCTTGTTGATTTATTTTATGTTACAGTTGCATTCAGATACTTAGTCTCTTGCCTTTTTAATCCTTTTCTTCTTCTTTTCTCAAACAGCTTTCCTGTTTGTCCTCTTTCTGTACCTCACAGCATCCTAAATTCTCCTGTGTCAGTATTGAGCTTGCTATCCTGGATTGGAAGAGCTTCTTCTGTTTGCTTTAACTACACTAGCACAGTGCCTGTTTTATGATGCCTGTTGTCTATTCACACACAAAGCTCTTAATGTATTCTCAGATGCTTGTCCCCTGAAAATCAGCGCTTTCTTTTGTTGAAGCAAGAGATTGCTTTTCTTGAGATGGGGTTTCCTTACTCTCTTTTCCCCACTCCTTAGTTAAACATAGAATATATGCTAGAGTATACATAACGTATGTTCACCTTGCTGATCAGTGGCAAAATATCTATTTGAGTGGTGTCTCCTTTTTTCTCACTTTAATTTCTGTCAAGTTGTACGTCTGATCTGTATGTGGTATCCAATCTTACTCTTCAGTATTAGGTTACTGATTAATGTTGGTATTTTCTCATTGCAAGCTTGTATGTAGAACATTATATATATATAAACAAAGAATAAATGTAAATAATGAAATTCAGTGATGTTTTGGATGCACGCAGAGGACAAACATTTCAGAAATGTAACTCCATTATCCCTTGGTGGACCCTAAAGCTGGCATGGAATTGTAGTATGTAGATCAATTTGTATATCCAGTATCAAAGAATTTATCATTTGAGTTCTAGATAAGAAGTCATTCTAAAAGAAACCTATCAACATGTACTAAAAAAAAATGTTTTCCTTTTATGGAATATTTGGGTTAGAGGTGGAAATATATTTTGTAGTTAAAAAAAATTCTAAATACACTATTCTGTCCACTTTTTCCAGAGAAGAAACTTGACTTATGCTTATTTCCTGCAAAAGGAACACTGCTTCTGTTTCCAGTGTAGACTCTTATAACTACTTCTTGAAAAAGAGAAAAATACACTTAGAGAGAAATGATAGAAATCCTGAACAGTTACAGTGTTCTGGGATGTGTGAATTGGTTCATTAGTCCAGCTCTGACAGTCATTTCTGTTTATGGTGCATTTACTTGGAATGCACTGAATTAGTACTTATTCCCTTTTCCTATATTCAGCTAGTTACTTATGAGGATCTCAAATGTAGTGTCCTTTCTGTGTGCAGAAATATGAATTACGAGAGCTGAGTTGTCAGCTGCCCCAGTAAGCTCTGGGCATGGCTCAACAGGGGGATGGCAAAGGAGATGTTTGTTTCTGCTGCTGAAGCTGAGTCTAGCTTTATACTGTTTCTAACACCATTTAGTGTAGCCTTAGCTCAGTTTTAAACTGTGCCATCTGTCCTTGATTCCCAAGGGGCCATTTATTTCTCTTGGAATTGCTATAGTTTGAGCCTTCTCCAAGGCTGACCCTTGCTCTAGGGGAGGCTGGAAGGAATGGTGGTTGCAAAGCTGTGCAGAAAGCCTCCCCAGGAGACAAAGGTGCCCTTAGTTATGGGAGATTTAGTGATAGAAGAAAAGTTGCTGTTGCTTGCAACAGCTGCATTAAAAAAAAATTCTTTATGTGGATTGATCAGTATATGGAATACATGGAGCAAAAACTCAGGTGAGGCCATCTGTGTTAGCATAATGTGAGACACATGGTATGTATAATTACACATTCAAATTCTCGCTTAAGACTACAATACATCTTTTGCTGACTTGTCATCTTTCTAACAATGCAGAAGACATTCACTAGAGCATCCTGTTGAACCGATATTATAGGAAAATGCCCTTTATTACAGAATGTATTACAATACTAAATAGAGATAAATTCCAGTAGTACTTAAACACTTAACTACATTAAATGAAATACTACTGTGTTGAAGACTTGGATGTCAATCAAATCCAAGTACAGTTTGAACTGCTCTGATTTTGGTAGAATGCAGTGAGGCAGATCTGTTGTTTTTGGTTGAACTCGTGACACTCAACATGGGGGCATTTTTTAATCTGGAAATGATAACTTTTCGAAGAGTTCACTTCCAAACTTTCAGGGCATGTTCTAGGCATCAGAGTCAGCCCTGCTGAACTGAGAAGACAGGAGGGACAGAAGGAAGATGCAAGGGAACAGTGTCAGATTTTGGATGGAAGGGAAATGACTAGAGTTGCTATTATCTTCTAATTAGGCTGTAGAAGGAGTAAGTGGCCTTTGGTACCCTTTAGATCTTCCCAATGTGACACAACATAGATGGTGTTCCACTCCTCTCCGTATACCCCAGCTGGGTGATTTGTCCTCCAGAGGGCAAGGAGAATAACGTTGGGGAATGAGTGGGGTGAAACTCTGGAGTGGAGAATGGGGCTGAGGCTTGGCAAAGGATGGAAGCAGAAGAATCTGGGTGATGAAAGGTGCTGGTATGGGTGGAGGAATAAATAGAGACCCTGCTGTAGTTCAAGGGGGAGAGGAAAGCACAGGTGTTACACAACTCCAGAAAGAACAGAGAAACTTGGCATTGGTTGAAAGAAGAGGGCAGAAGCAATGTAAGGTAGGAAGGAAAGTATCTTGGAGTACTTTCAGATTTCCTCATGACATCCAGTTGGAGCTAGTCATGGGCATCTGATATCTATGCTAAGGGAAATGCCAAGGACCCACCAAAGTGAATCAAGTGAGCAGACAGTGCTGAGAAGCTTTTCTAGGAGAAACTGCTAGGCCTTTTTGACATCAGAATGACAACATGATGCCCACATCTCCCTTTTTTTTGCAATTTATACTAATGCCAAGAAACTTAATTATCTGAGTATTTAGCCAAGATAAGAACATGCAGAAGGAAGAGCCTTTTGAAGACAAACTGATCTTACAGCCAGGATATGAGGTTCACTAAAAAAGTACCTATAGCTGCACATCATGGCTTGTCCACTGTTACGGAGGAAGCATTGGGTTTGAGTGCTTGGAGTCGATCAATGTCTATAGAGTGGCCTTGAAACCCACTGCAGCTTCTTGCTACAGGTGAATTGGTACCAGTAATGTTTTTTTCATTGTTTCTCACCTTGATTATAAATGTGCAGTTTAAGTGCATGTGAAAATACCAGCCTTAAGTAAAGCTAGGAAGATATACCAAAAATGCAACTTTCTTTCCTTGAGTTATAAATACATCACAGTGATGTGGCTGCAGGATGAGTGAGTTAGATCAGCAAGCCGATCTGACACAAAACGGTACCTACTTTTTGTGGTGGGCTAGTTCTCCCCTGAGTCAGCTTGCTTTGTTGATTTACTGGGACCTACTGTGGAAAAGGGTATAAATTAATGAGAAAAGGGGTCTGTTAGGGGTGATGAGAGAAAAGGAGGTCATAGCTGAATGAGACTGCCCTGTGTTAGGTTCTCTGTTACACTTCTTTCTTGTTGTTTTTTCCCTTTTTTCTCTGCAGTGCAACTGAGAGCTTTCTTCCTGCCGTTTTAATTTATTCCAGGATTGGGCAGCTGAAGATCAGCTCCCTGCCTGTCCCTTGCTGCCTGCTGCATCCCAGCCCTGTCCAAGCGTAGCGGTGAATTGCGCTGGCAGTTCTTAGCCGAGGTGCAGATGACAGCGAGCAATCCCATTAACCTGCCAGCCCAGCTGCAGATAATCCTGGAGAACCAGGGCACCCAGCGCTGCCCATGACTGCTGTCCCTTGTCCCCCTGCAGCCCCTGCCTGCCGGTGGGCACTGATGCTCCAGGCAGAGGAGCAGCACAGCATGGCTCGGGTGCATCTCCTCCTTCTCTGAGCTGCCCGTAGAGCTTCAGAAACTGGCCCATTTTGAATTTTTCCTCTTCCCTTTTACTGTTTGCTGTGTTTTGCCAGACCTGTGAGCAGTGGCAGATATTACGATCTTGTCTGCTCGCCTGCAGGAGCAAGCTCTTTCTTGTGCAGTGTACTGCCTTTTAAGAAGTAGGTTTTCTTTGGTTTTGAAAGTTAATGGCACATGCCTCTCAGGTTGTAGAGAAGAGGAATTATTTAAGACCCTCTGTGAGTTCCAGTTTAACGTTCTCTTAAAGACGAAAGTTAAGAATCCCTAAAAGCATAACTCGTAACATACAAGCTATCAAAGTAGCAGTGCAATCTGTTAAAGTGTTTAAAAATTTGATTCTCTGCAGTTTAAAATGTGAAATAAATGTACACTAATTGTTTTGAATGGAGATGAAGATGGTGTTTGAAGCCAGTCTTTAAAGGAATTAGTGAGATAGCACTGCAGTTAATGGTGGAGCACTATTTTTCTGTAATGGGCTCAGCAATGTTCTCTAATTAGCTTGCAAATTGATATTCAAATACAAGTAAACTGGCAATCAAATAGAAGCAAAACATCTATGTAAATAGACTTTGGTTTCTGCATTTAGCATACCTGTATCAAAATTATATGTGGGTGGAGGGTAAGCTCTTAGTTGTTTTTCAGCATGGAGCTTTTATTAATGGTGGCTCACTGGTTACATTAGGTCAATATTTTGGTTCAAGCACATGAAAAGGGGGGGGGAAATCCCTTTTCTTCCACAAGTGAGTGGCTTTTAAGCATTAGTAACATAATACTGAGTGTGTATGAGGTTTTTCCTGTCTTCATTTCTTTCAGGTTTTGTCAACTAGTTGTGCACACAGGATCTGATGTGTAGCTGAATTGGTGGAAATTATTCTGTTGACTTTCCTGGATTTGGATCATGTTTATGTTCATTATTAAAATTATTGCTGTATGGTATAGCCATTTAACTTTCAAGCCTTGTGCTAGAAACTGGATGCGTAAAATATTATTGGTGTTTGTGTTGTAGGGTTTTCTGCTGCATAGACTGCAGGTTCTTAAACTTGAATTTAACTTAATGCCTGGCTTAACAATCTGTGAACTTATTTTTCTACAAAGGAGAACCACACAATAAAGCTGTTGCATAAGAACTGTTGTGGGGAAAGTTAGATAAAGATCATACATTAAAAATTTAGATTTCGGGGTCTTTTTAAACTCTTTATTGTCTAATCTATAAAACATCTCTCAGTCATTGACACACTGATAACTTGCTTCCTACCCTCTGTAAGCTTATTTTTTTTTGACAGGTGGAAGTGTGACTGCAGCAGTGGGTCAGCTTCCATGGTATTAGTTGTTCATCATCATCTTTTATGCTAAAAGTTCTTTGGAATGTACTTCCCTAAATCAAATTCTTATCACTGTGCATTCATTAAATCCAATTATTGTTTGCATAGATTTAGCTTTCTGTGCTGGTTATTGTCTGGGTTCTTCAAGGGAAAAAACCCAAAGAAAACCAAAACACGAAAACCTATGTTTTCTATAAAGCAGCCAGTACGCTTTTTACACCATAGAAATAATACGTCGGTGAAAGTCTTCGGCTTTCCAATTCAGTGTGTGCTTTTCTGTTCAAATAACCGCAGTTTTCCCTTTACAGTGCTTTAGTGCATGTTTGTGCTTTTATAAAAAATTGATTAATTTGGTTCTCAGGGGATGGCTAATGGGGGAGTGTAGGTCCCTTGGAGGTCAGAGGTTCAGATCCAGTCTGTCATCTGCATCCAGTAGCCACTAACTGATAGCTGCTTGGTAGGTTATGTAAAAACAGCCTTAGTTGGTGGGGTTTTTTTTTCCTGAAGAGGTTTATGTTGAAGAGGTACTTATGTAATAAGACCAGAAATACTGCTGAAACTACTGGAAACTGGGGCAGCACATCCAGGCAGGGGGTGTTTGTGTGTATGAAGGTAGGTGGAGAAGGTCACTATCACAGTGCTTTCTAGACTGTCTAGAAGAGAGAAGCAATGAAATGGAGTGAAATTCTAATGTCTTGGAGTGCATTTATGCAGAGCTGAGATATATTAGGGCAGGCTTTTTAACAGCTTGGAGCAAAAAGCACCTCTAGCATTTCAAAGGTGTTGAAGGTGGTTTTGCCTACCTGTATTTGATTCAGCCTGTTTCCCAGAACCGGAATGAAGTCTGTATCGCATTGAAACTTAAACAAACAAACAACAAAAGAAACCCCTCTCATTCTTACCCTGCATGTCACATCTCCACTTCTGATGGTGTCAAGTCTCATTTAATTAAAATCATGGTCATTATGCTTGTGTGCAAATTAAATATTTAAGAATGATACATGTAATTATTTATAAAAATGGATAATTTTTTCCTCAGATAAGGTGATTTTATCAGTTGTTACAACTGCAAATGATCTGTTAGTTATTTCCTCCTCCTGATTTTTGCAATAAAGGCTCTGTAATTTATCAATGCTGAACAACAAAAAAAAAAAATCAAAAAGCCAAAGTAGTCACTAAAATGAAAGATCTTGTTAGCCTTCAGTGGATTTGTTGTTTAAAGGAGGCAAAACCTGCAAAAGCACAGGTGCGCCTGGCTTTAGGACCCAATTTTGCACGAGAGAAATATATGTTGTGATCCCAGTAAAGCTTTGCGTGGCTGCTTCGGTCTGCTGGGCAGGTCATAGCACAGGAATGAAGCCTGGCTTAAGGTGGCCACCATCTCTGAGTCTGTGGGTTTTATATTACAGCTGATTTCAAACGAAGGGGAAACTTATTGAGTCATAGTACTGAGATGTGTGCACAATAAAAGTACACAAAGATGCTTAATTTTTGAAGCCCCTTTTATCATGCAGGACATCAATAATAGACTGAAGAAGTAAGCTAGCTCTGAACACTTGTTCCTGTAAGTGACTGTAAACTTCCGCATGGTACTTAAACTTTTTGTAGGGTAACCGAGTAAGATCTTGGATAAAGCTGGCTTTTAAGACTCCCTGCTGTCTGCTCAAAGGCATTTGTGTGACTTCTGTTGCATACAGTAGAAGAATGCTCTGCCTGGGTCCACCTGGGGAGGAAAATGGGTTGTGTTGCTCATCTTGTTGAGTGATCCACAGCTGCGCACCATGCATGGCCTCGCAAGCAGCGTGGGGCTTAGCTGGAGCCGATCGATGAATGTGGGCCCCTTTGGCAGATCAATACGCTGTAATGAACTCAGTGCTCCAGTTCCCCGGTAAGGATCACTGCGGGGGATAGGAAGGTGCCTGTTTTTCTGGAATGAATCAAAATGAAATTTATGTTTGAAGATTTTTTTTTTTTTTTTTTCCTCTCACGTAGGAATTGAATAACCTTTTTTAGTTTCCTCCACAAACTCTGAAAATCCTGTAATATGAACTCCTAGGTTATCTGTGAACTGGATGCTATGTGCTTTCATGATGACTTCTTTTTGAAAATGCCATGGAATAAATTGATAATTGCTTTAGTTAGAAAGAAATCTGAAAGAGTTTTGGGATACTTTGTTGTTGTTTTGTTTCCTGATTGGTGGTGTTGGAGGTGGTCTGTTTATTCCTCTGGGTCAGAGTTGATGTTTTTAATTTGCAAGCAATTAAAATATTGTGAATGTGAGCCTAGCAGATGAGCGGAGTCTGGTAAGGGTTTTATGTAGTTCCATACACGCGTTTTTTGATTGCAATACCGTCTTGTAAAGCATAGCTTTGTAGAAGGTGTAGAAATGTATAACAGCTTATCAAACAGTTTATCTAAGTGTTTTAATAATGTCTGTCAGCCACATGTATTTATGATGCAGAGAATTTTCCAGGCTATACCTAGTGTCAAAATGTTACTGAAGGTCAAAACATGGTTTGTTTCCTTAGAGGTCTTTGTTTTTATTTGGTGTTAGACTTCTCAAGTCTCTCTTTGTATTATTGCTTTAGTAAGAATCTTGCTGTCTTCCATTTTAAAATTTTTGCTAGCCGTGCACTGCTCTGCCACAGGATAAATTGAATTCTGTGTGTACTGTGCCATAAACGAAGAGAGGGAAAAAGGTCACCTTTGTGTGATAAATGCAAGCTGTGTTGATACCATTACTCATTTTATATCACATACTTTATGTTAACTTTGCTAATTTTCCAGCAACAAAAGGTAAAATGTTATATTAACAAAATGGTCATATTAGACAAGTCTTTGGAAAGAGCTGGAGGTGCCAAGAGGACAGTCAGGTCTGTCATACTCGGTAAGGGACAGGCAAGTAAGTGGTTTGGGGTTGTTTCAGAATATACCCATTTAGTTCTGATAAAATGATTGGGGGGTTAATACTCATTTATACACAGTGTTTTTACTGCCTTTCCAAATTCATGTGCATGCAGAGGAACATAGTATTTCTCATCTTTTGAATTGATGCTCCTACAAAACGTTCAAAATAAATTTTCTTCACTATAGTGAATATGAAAATTAAAGTTTAGCTTGTAAAATGTTTTTGCTGCAGGCTGCAGAATTTTTAGTGGTTCTATGACTTGAATCATCAGGTGTCCAAAGCCCTCCGAGATGGATGTTGCAGGTTCCAGGCAGTATCATGGCTTTAAAAAAAAAAAAAAAAAAGATAGTTAACTTGTCTGTGATTGAAAGATTTAAAAGATGCTGTCATGTGCAGTTATTGACAATGGCCAGGAAGATTAGGAGGACAATTTAGGAGATTGATTGCCCCAAGCTCCCTCACAGTAAGAGTACAGTTCCCTCAGTTTAGAGCACATAAGACTTGCACAGCAGCAGCTCCCAAATAGAGAAGTGTATGTTGCTAGTGAGAGACAAAGATAAAACAGATATGCAGTAAAATAAGGTTTGCTGATACTAGTCCCACTTGTGCCTCGCTCTCCCAGACCCAAATGCATTGGGAGGTTTGGTGCAGAGGCCCTTGCATTGCTGTGGATGAGGTGGCTAAATTAAAGCTTGGTCTCTCTTTTGGTACTGTAAGAGGTAGCAGGAGCAAAGGGTGGTGGATGTGGGGGTGGGGGGAAAGAGCTGTTTTGATGAGGGACTACTTTCCTGATGTGAGTCACACTTCAGAGAAGATGACAACCCAGTGTATCTTCACTGGTGATAGAGGAACCCGGGCAGATTTGCCTTCTCGCATCTTAAGGCTGAAGTTCCGTATTACAATTAAAGTGATCTAAGGCTAAATTACCATTGGAAAGGGCAGTCCCACATCTCTTCGTAGCCCTACCCAGAAGTCCAAATGCTTCTTTTGCACTGGATATAGTGGTTGTGCAGCCTCAGTATGAATCAATGCATCGGGCTGATCAAACGGCAGGCTTACCCTGGAGCGAAAGAGGAATGATATTCCCTTGGATCAGCCAGATGAATCAACTTGTCCCACAGCTGTGCTGCCGTGGCTTCTGGGAGAAGAGGGAGATGGGACTGTGGGCTGCAAGACCACCTCCTTTAGCAGCATCTTCTGCCTGAATCATTTTAATTGTCATACCAGAAGTGCATCCTAGCTGTGTCTGTAAATATTGCTCATTCTGTACTGAGGTTTTCATCCTACATGTCACACTGGCCAACAGTATTGCTTTGCTGTCATTTTAGATATGCAGAGCTAGAGTGGTTGATTGAGCATCTAGTATGCAAATGAGATGACCTTTTCACTGTGATTACATTTTTTTATGAATGTATAAATCATGGATATTTACCATTAACTCAAGCCCTTCTGTGAAATACGAGAACAATGTGCAGCATTTTAATCTTTTCTCTTGTTCGTCCAGTGTCTCTGCCTCTGCTGTGACAGTCCAGCAGTAAAACCCTAAACAAGCGGCAGTCTCTTCAGACAAGGAGAGTCGTAGGTCTTGCTGCAAATCTGCAAGACAAAACGAAGCAAGCAAAGCCGACTCCCATAGTTGTAAGCCACTTTTGCGTGCACCCCCTCTTGAACTCTTTCTTTAGTCACCTGGGGTCATGTAAAACATGACAGTCTATCCGGGCCGCTCCAGGGGCTTCAGCGGCACGCTCGCTCCTCAAACTCTTCTGTGTGAAGAGCTTTGAGGGACAGCTCTGCCGGAGCCTCCTGCCATAGCTGAGGATGCTGCTGCCTCCATGTATCCGTGCTGGCGCTCTGCTGGAGGCTGCCATCCTGCAGCAAGGCTGATCACGCAGGCTGCCTGCCTGGGCTTCACCTCTGAGGGTCAAAGCCTCCTGTGAATTATCAGTAAAGATGTGCTGACGCCAAGGCAGCAGCAGAAGAACTAGAGCAGCAAGACAAGGATGCACATGCCCTTCTGTTGGGTCTCGCTCGGCACTGTCCTCAGCAGAGAGGCAAGATAGGTGGCTGGGGTTGGTAGCGTTTTGTGGGGGGAAGGCAGAAGAACCCCAGGGCTCCCTAATTTGGTCACAAGGACTTTTGAAGTGGTCTTCAGAAAGTGGTCTACTGCTGTTTTCTGCAGTAAGTTCCTGTGGTGGCAGGGCCTGCTGCTCTTCAGCCAAGGTTGAAGTCTTGTTCTAGGTGTTTCTACTGTGGCAGTTTGGGTTAAAAAAAGATAAATGTTCCCTGTGACTTGTAATAATCAGTTTGATTAAGTTTGAGTTGAAAACAACAGGAATGCTTCCTTTTAAGCTGAAGACTGTGATTTGTTTTGGACAGCATTTTAAAGTTTCCCATTAAGGGGAAAAAAAAAAAAAAAAAAGAGAAGTCTTTTAAAGTATCTACTCCAAAGATCTTTATATAGCACAATCTACTTTTCCTCTTAAATTAGTGGTCAGCATGAAAGTAATTCATCAAAACTGGTGGATTTACATAAGTATAAATGTGGTATAAGAGAGAGGAAAATTAGTTCCAGAGTTTCTGAGAATACTTGAAATTCAAGGCAAATCTGGCTACTCTAAAATCAACCACAAACTTACTAAGTTTCTAGTTTTTAAGTTTTTTGCTTTTTTGGAATATCTCAACTGGAAAAGGGAGATTCTGTAGAAGCTTCTATAGGTCTTACATTCTGGAAAAGATTTGCAAGTTATTTTTATGTATGTTATGTGAATGTTACAGGAAATGACAGTGATGCTGGTTTCCTGTTCAGGGACAAGTGGGAATAAGGATGTCTCCAGAAACTAAAAATTAGGGTGCTTTTGTGTATGATGAAGAACAGAATGTATCTGATGACATAGGTGTGTTTCTTCAGATAAAGATTTTTTGATACCTGATTTTTATTTTAATCTGAACCCGTGGTCAGGAGTTCTGTTGCTTGCTTTTTCTTATGGCTTAAATGTTTTCCTAGTATGGGTTTTCACTTAAAGTTGGATGTTTGATAGTGCCTTTTCTTTTTAATTAGAATACTGATGTGCAACTGCATAATCTAAACATTCAAAGTTACATTAGTGTTTCTTCATACTGATTTACATGGATTATTTTTTTTATTTGCCCTTGACTTGTAATGAGCCTATTAGCTACAAGCTATCTCTATGCCCATGGGCAGATCCTGATTCTAAAAAGTAAAAGCTGACAGCTGTGGCCAGAGGGGGCTTTTCAATGCAATACAGTGTGGCTTTGCCAATAATTTTAATTTCCTAAGCAGAGTCTGGCGGGGGGGACGACGACGACACACACTTTCATTGTTGAGTCAAAAATTAATGAAAGAGACATTTCTTTTTTATTATTTTTCCTTTATGTTTGAAATATTCTGTGCTTTTATGAGAACATTGTGAAAATAAATCTGCAGTATTTAGACAGAAGTAGTACAGAATGATTTCCTTATCTGAATTCAGTGACTGCCTTGCATGGGTGAATGCTTGTCATGGTCCAAAACTTCAGAAGTAGATGGTAATACTGGAAAAAGTAGAGCAATTTCAAGGAGTGCTAGAAACTTGATAATGTTGAAGTTTTCTGGAATGCTGTACAAGGCACTGAATGTGAATATTACATTTTAAAATAAACGATTTTGATATACTTGCATCTGTGCACCTATTAAGCAGAGATCAGTAAATAGCTCATGATAGTTAATGTGCATCTCGGTCTTACTGCAAGTATTCTGGGGGAAGGAGGAGGAAAGCATGAGGAAAAAACAGATTTAAGAGAAGTCTGAGTGATTCAATTGACTTCACTATGGATTTTTCTTTTATTCCAAGTCACAAGTTGGGAAACTCATGGTGAGACAAAATGTGGAAAGCTGTAGTTTCCTGCGTACTTATCATTACAAGTTAAGACTGATAGTTAGACATGAGTTTTGTAATTTCTTCATACTTCTGTCAAACTGCAATAGATGTGGAAACAGGGGACGTCTGTTTTTCTCAAATGATAAATGCAGTACCTCGATGGCAATTAAGTTATATAGGCTCAGCTGTCATTAGATGCATTGTTTTTTCTCATTTACTTTCTTGAAGCAGAAAATAATAAAATTTCATCATTTACAGTCAGCACAGAGGTTGCATTAAAAGTTTTAAATGAATTTTACTTTGTAGAAATTCATGGTTAGCACTGAAGATGAATCTTGCCGTACAGTGCTGAAGAGCAGAACATCGTGTCAGCTGATCCTAATGCAGGAGCTGCAGGGAACTCTACAGGGAACATCACACTTTTCAGGAATCCCTTCGCTTTCCAGTTGCTGTTGTTGTAGGGGGCAAGAGCCCACATCCTGCTGTGGGTCATTAGAAATGACACAAGGTTGGAGGTGGAGTGCTTGCTGTGGGAGAGGTTGGCTGGGAGATGGCGCTTGCCAAAAAGGTCTCTTCCTTTGTTCAGCCACCCTGCTCCCTTGGGTGTTTTTCCTGCCTGCTTTCTCTATCTCTCCAAAAAGGAGGGCCAAGAACTGCCCTTTTTTTCCTTTTTTATTTCCTCTCCCCTGCCCCATCTACTTCATTGCTTCCTGCTTAGCCAGGTAAAGTCTTTCAGGAGTGAGGAGTGCTGGAAGGCCAGGCCCTGACAATTTTAGTGTCTCACCAAGTCTGTAAATGATCTGTGGGCTTTGCAGAGCACCTGCGCAGTGCTGGCACTGCCACTTACCTTTTCTTCTCAGAGTTCGTTCATAACTGTATAACAAAAAACGATTAACTAGTGCAAATATTTGTATTTTTTTCCACTGTCACACAAATCCAGCACAGGTATTAGTATTGTCTGTCTTTATACTTCAGTTCCTCACTACTTAAATTTCAAAAGCAGTGGTGTTTGGTATTTGGGAATACTGTTAAAGCTGTATGGCATTGACTTAGATGGTAAGCACAACTTTGGAGAATTTGGAGGAAGAGGATTTCTAGCGCGGGATGCTGAAAATGATTTAAAAAATGCAGAGCCATGTTCACAGTTTTGAGCAGTTATTCCTGTAAACTTCCTGTTAAAAATGCTAAGAGATGCAGATGGGCTTTTCAGTAATGCAATAAATATGCTGTGTACTAAAGGCTTTGATTTTTAAAAAACAAAACCCCCAAAACTTGGTTTTATGTAATCCGCTGTGGAGCCTTTGTCTTTTGTTTCATGCCATTCAACAGCTCAGTATGTAATACAGTATGTCAGGTTTTGACACCTAGTCAAGTTTGTCATCTGCCATGGTGCAGCCTTTGCTCTTAAAAGGATATCATCATGCATACAGGAGACTACCACGTGGATAAAAAGCATCTAGCTCGAAGTAAGTGTAAGCCTACTTGGAAGTCATTTGGTTGCCTTTACTGAAACAAAACATTGTCTCCTTAAATGTTGTAATTTGTCAGTCTTTTTGCCATACTGCTTGGCTTTGTGTGTATTACTTGCTGGTCAAGGTAGCTTGTGTCCTATCACTGCTTCTGTACCGTATTGCTTTTCTGTCTTACCAGCACTGCGCTACCGCAGGTCATAGCAAGATTTAATTTAGCAGTGGTCCATCCATCTGAGTTCACAGTGAGTCTGGTCGGCTGATCTAGAAAACCTGGGAAGGAAACCTCTGGGATCAGATAGCTCTGAACAGAGCCACACATGCAAGTGAGGTCTTGCTGCCCACCGACAGGCGTGATACTAGAGGCAGAGGCGCAGGCAGCCCCCAGGCGTGGTGGCATTTGTGTGCCGTCGGAGGGAGGGCAGCGGGCAGCTGGGTTTATTGAGGCACATCGTGCCACCAGTTCTACCAAGCAAAGCTAATCTCTATCTAAGGAGATTAGACCTGTGCTCCACCCTTGCACTGGGAATGAAGGCTCAGTCACAGTCTTCAAAGTCTTGGGTGACTTGAGATGCATTTCTTGAAAGTGTGTTTAAAAAAAGAATAAAAAGCAAGTCTCAAAGAAGATAATCTTTCTATTTAAGAAGTGTCTAGCTATAGAATAATCTTCCAGACACTATCTCAAGTAGAATAGCCTTTAGAGAGGAAAAATAAGTCTTCTTGAAGAGCAACTCTGTTTCACCCATTGCAGCATAAAAAACAATGTAAGAAACCCTAACATAAAGTCTTTTTACATGTTTGGCTGAAATAGTCCTTTGTAAAGAAAAAGAAGTAAGAAAAATGGGGGAACCCTCCTCACCTCAACAGAGGCTCAGAGTTGAACTTCTCATAGAAGACAGGTTTCAGTAACCTCTAACCTTTTGCTGTCAGTATTTTTAGCATGGAGAAAGCTGAGGATGTAACCCCCCCCCCCCCCCTTCTTTTTTTCTTCCCCTCTAGTTTTTTAGCCTCTGTTAATCTAGTGTTACATGTTGGAGAAGGAAGTTTTTTATTGCTACCAGTTAGTGTCTGTTCTTTAATACAGTTCTTACTCTTTTTTATGTTGCAGAAAATAAACACGAATAAAAAAGTATGGAGTGAGTGAACTCAGAGTGAGACCAGAAGGTGCATGTGCATCAAACTTCTTTTTGAACGCTACAGATACCAAGGCTATTTAAAGTAAATGACATAAGCAGTGTAGCAGTGGGTCGATGGCCCTTATCTCTAGCCGTCACCTTGGTGTCAGATGCGATGGGACCTGGGCACGCAGGCACATGTGCCACACGCCCAGCCGCCGTCCTGCCGCAGCTGTGCAGAGGTCAGATGCTGAAGGCACCTCTGGTTGTCTCCAGGCAGCTGGCAGAAAGTGGCTGTGGCTTATTTTGGTCCAGTGACTTTGTCTCTGGCCCCAGAGCAGAGATATGAAATAGAAAGGACTGTGTGCCTCCAGGAGCCTGTAGTGGGTGTGATTTAAGAAGTTATCTGCAGGTGACAAGGTTTTCCATAGACCTCACCATACAGATATTTGCTGTACTTTCTGCTAGATGTATTATTAGTTGGTAGTCATTATTGTTTCATGCATTAAGTAAAGTTAAAATGTAAAAGTGAAGTTTTCAGTCAAAAGTGAAGCAAAAAATAAGACATCAAGGGAAACAGGCAGTGTAGCTTTAAATGCTGAATACTTTTAATAACACTTTTAATAGCTGACTTTTGTCTCGTGTTTCTGTGGGCATCCTTTTACAGCTGAAAGAGGAAGAATTGAGGTCAAATTCTGCTGTGCTGGATGGAGAAGTAATTTGTTTCTCTACTGGCACAGTCTGCAATGTATGACTAAAATATGCAAAGGTGATGGAAAAAAAATACTGTTAAAGGAAATGACATAACCTTAAGGTGGGGGGGAATATTACAACATGAGCCAAAGTATTTTGCTTCTCAGTTATTTGTCTGTCTGGGTCTTTAAAATCACATAGATCTATTAATTTAAAGTGACCAGACAGTAATAGGAAGAATCTTTGGTCTTTAGGTGGTTAGACCTGACATACAACCTAGCTGTCTGTACACTTTGCCTACTAAATTAACCCAGCTTTTAAAATGCCCAAAGAAAATATTTAAGGTGGGGAGAGCACTACACTGAAGTACAGTACCCTGGAAGTTATTTTTGATGTAGAAAGAACAGAAAATAAGAGATTGTGACAGTTCTGGTAGTGTGATTGGATTCACAAAGCTTTTTGGGTGAGCTTTCTAGCAGTTGGTGACAACTGAAACTTTTGTGGTTGTAGGGTTTTTTGTTTGTTTCAAAGTTCCAGGTTTCTGCTGAAATACATTGTCTTGGAGGGAATTGGGCTTTATTAAGCTGCTTCTTACACTAGCTGTACACTGCGAATTCTGTAGAACCTGCCTTGCTGTTCCCTGCCCTACGAGAAGGCTAAACCCCTCCATTTCCCAGTGTTAGACCTGTGAACCTCTGGCAAGTGTGGTTCAGAGGTTTGATATAGAATTAATACATAAGAGAATGAATGTGCCATTGCTTTAAATCAAGACAGTCTTCTGTCATCTTTTACACTCCCTGAGAACAAAGAGACTCAAGTTGGCATACTTATATGCCAACTGAAGTCTGAACAGAGATGTGGTCAAGAAGGAAAATTGGGAGGAAGATATCAGAGGTTTAAAGCTCTTTCATATTTTTCCAGGCAAAATTTTGTTAGGAAGGAGCTTTGTGGTGATGCTTTTTTTGTTTGCAAAGCTCACTGACAATGAAAAGCCCTGTGTAGCACAGGCTATCATTATCACTATCTGTGGTCTAACCATTGCACAGTACGCATGTTTTGTGATGTCTATAATCTTCTGACAGGACAGGGCTGTTGAAATGCCACGTAAAGTTCATTCCATCCTTTTTACTAGTTAGCTAAATTATCTCCAAAAAGCTGGTTTTGCTTTGTGGTGAACCTTGGAAGACATTCTCTGGGGTTTTCTGTATGTAAGAACTAATGACAGCATTACAAAAATAGCCCCAAACTTCTTTGATGGTTGTCTGTCTCCACCCTTCATTTGTTTTTGGAGTAGTTGCACATAGGCTAAATCAACCTTTTTGACTTAAGTTTGTGCTGCTCAACAAGAGGCTCTGGAGTTATTGAAGGACTCTCAAATCTGTCTTCCCTATACTCCCACTACATTCCTGCCTCCCTGAAAGTGGGACCCAGGCCTGCCCCTCTGCACATTTTCATCCTTCTTTCCTAAATGCAGACCCCAGGATTGGTCTTGCCACTGTTCCTGCCATCGTCGTCCTCCTCTGTATCCCCAACCTGCCAAACCAGAAAGGCCTCATCTTCTCAGTGTGTACCTCAAGAGCCAAATGCACCTTTGCTTCAGCATTGTAGGAGTGGTACTCTACTAGGGGAACAGGTTACTGTTGTCACTTAGCAGCTGACAACCTCCTTGTGCATATGCTTAAGTTTTGGCATATCCAGAAGGTGGGAAACCAAAAGCTATTATCCATTGCTAGTGTATGCCAAAACCATTTGTAGGTGTAAGGTACGTATTTCTAGTGCTATTGGTTCTAACTAGATCATGCTGCAGATCTACCTTGCCTTTCTTGTACAGCCTTCTCTTCTCTTGCAGACAGCCCTGTGAAGTATGTGATGTTGGGAGTTGGGACATCAGGCCCACATGAGGTTTGTGTGCTAAGAACTGACCATCTCATAAGGCTCACAGAACAAAACCAATCCCTACTCCGCTTTCTCCAGAGTTGTATGTAAATGGTATGTTGAATAGTGGAATTATTCTTAACGAGATAGTGAGCATTCTTGAGAGCGTAATGGAAGACCTGAAGTGCAGGGGTTACACACCAAAGAGGCATAAATGGTTCTGCAGGAATAATGAGAAGTTATGCTGCAGTTGTCTTCTGCTCTCTTGGGATGTGGTGCAAGACCAAAGTTAACTTATTTTCTCATAAACCCCATAGTCTGTCCAGTTACTTAAATGCTTGTGGTTTTGCTTTGTAGGAAGCCGTTCCACGAGATGCAGTACTCAAAGGGCTGTGCTCATTATCCAGGCGAGATTACAGGGTGGGGAGAAGTCATGTCAGCTTAAAAATAGGGAGGGAGATTTACTCCCCCTTTTAACTTTCTTTGTAACAATGATAAGGCTAACTGGACTTTGAAGTCAGCCTGTATTTTAAGTTAGTGATTTGCTGAGTGAGGAAAGTGTGACTGGTCGATTTCATTACAAAGATGTCCGAGGTGACCAGGATACTACAAGTTTTGAAAAGTTTTTAGATGAACGCTATACCTTTTTAGAGTACAAACGAAGCACAGAAGTCTAGCCACCTTCCTGCTCAGAGCAAACCCGATTTTTAGTAGCTCTGGGTTTGGCTTTGCTGCTGAGGTTGACTCTCCTAATGGGCTGGAAAGAGTCAGGCAGCAGCTGCGTGGTGAAGCCCGGAGCACCAGCCCATCGGGGTGCCCTGGCACTGGCAGAGCCCCAGGCGCGGGCAGTCGCATTTCGGCTCCTCACTATTGCAGCAGCTGGACCCGTTTAGCTGGGTACTTCCTCTCTGTCCTTCAGCACCGGCTTAAAAAAGAAAAAATATCCACTGACTTAGATGGCAATTAGAAGAAAAAGTTAATGAGGGCGTATGTTAAGAATGAGTAAATGTCCAGAAGAAGTTTATACTTACAGATGTCTTGAGTGGTCGGTAGCTTGCAGGGCTTTATTTCCTTGCCAGGAAGGGACCTCTTGGTCGAATGCCAAGACTAAAGTGTTAGAAAATGAGTCTGTTTATCTCTTCGCCATTTGTCATGCTCACTGAGTGTCTAGATTTTAATTTTTTTTATTTTAATTAACTGGCTTGCAAGCCCCCTCTTCCCCAGTATTTCTCAATTCCCACCCCCTGGCCTCGCCACCATTTGCGGGTTACTGTTTTGTTTGTTGACCAAAATGGCGCTAGTGGATTTTTAAACCGTTTCAACTGAAAAAAATCTGGATAATTAGGTTTAATTAATGGAAGAGTAATATCTGTATTGTAGACAAGGGGTTCTGTCAAGATAAATCTTGTCAGTAGTTAAAAGAATGATACTGAAGGAAAACCACTCTTTTAAGGCCCAACACGGGAGGATTTTCTTTTGGTAGGCAGTGAAGGGTGAGCTGCAGAAGATGTTAAGGGTTTGTCTTCATCTCATTTCTGGTTTGCAAGCTGGCTAACCAAAATGTACGAAGAAAATTTTTGCTTATCCTTTTCAAGAAAGCATTGCCTCAGAATGAGGCATTTGCAAATGCTATTTTTTTTTCTTTGTGCAGGTGGGCTAAAGAAGCGAGTTGTAGGTTGTGTGCAGTTTGGGGAACATAAATCAATCAATGTACGTACATAATTGCCTGTGGCACATTTTTATATGCATGCAAGAACTAGAAATTTACAAACAAACATGATTTCTAATACAGTAAAAGATCATTTTCTTAAAACTAGTTTCTTTATACTCCCTCGTAAAACAGAAAGTGACCAAAAATAGGCATTATTGAGTTTCTGTTATAAATTATCCTTTCTCAAGTTAATATACCTGCAAAAAATAGAATGTTGTAATTGCTTTAATGGCTTGTATTTACAAAACTGTTCAAGAGGTTTTTTTAAATTGAAGTTTATTTGGATTCTGTGATGGTCACTTTGATACCAAACTGCTTTTCCCAACACCTACATCAGCTATTTGGGCATAGGTTAAAGCTTCTTGCTTTCCATGAAGTTTTGAGATGTTGATCCTTTAAAGGCTTAGTAATCCAAAAAGGAGGTGGCCAAACTGCTGTGCTATGTGCTATTACAATTACTATTTCTTTTAATTTCTTTTTCGAAGACCAAACTCGAAATACATAATGTTACTTCAGGAAAGCAAGGGTCTGTTTGACCGAAGACCCTTTATGCTTTCTTCCCTTTTCCACTGAGAATCAGATAATCTCATTTCTGATGCTGCTCAGAGTTCCATAACATAATTCTGAGCAGACTAAATGTTCAGCTTCATCTAATGACTTCTGTGTACTTTTGAACTGACTGCATAAATTATATAGTAGAAGATTCATGCACAAAATACACAAATACTGAGTAGCAGTAAATGGGGCTTGTGATAAAATTCACTCCATGCAGATGGCCCATTTAAGACACTTCTACTTGACAACGCCTGCCAAAGGTACGTTTGCAGGAGGAGGGAGGGTAGTGAAAGGATGAAATATAATTCTGGCACCATCTAAAAGGACAAGCTGTAAGTAAGCATTTTACTTCACAGCCTGTCCAGGGTTTGGGGATCAGATAACTTGGGTGTGTTTCTTTCTTAGTTTTGTGTTTGTTTTGGAGACTGCAAACAAACATTACTTGAGTAATAGAGAGAAACATAAAATAATGTGGGTTTTGCTTAAGAACTTGGTTATTAAAGGGGGCAGCAGTCAAATTAAGGAGTGATCACATGGTACTCTGAGTGCCATCCCTCAAACAGGGTAAAATCTAATTGCTATCTGATGTGTGGAGCCAAGGGACACTATATTGAATAAAGACTTAAAATTAGACTCCAAGAAAGGAAATGTAAATTCAGTGAACTGTGCCTATGTTACGGGGAAAAATCAGAGGGAACGAGAAGTCTGGGCAGGCTGATGACAGGGCTACGGGGGTGCCCTTTGGGATAACACCCTGTCATAAAAGTGGTAGGCAAAAATGATTACGTTACATTGTTAAAATACAGTTGACCTTGGAAATAATTTTTTTTTTGAGGAAAAAGCATCATATAAATCTGACATTATTTAGGACCCTTATTTATATTTATAGCCATTAAAAGATAGCTATCTCATTTAGAGGAAAGTAATGATGCTTTTCACCTTCTAAAAGATAATTACTGTAAGCAGCAAACATCAAAGGTCAGTGTTGCCAGAAAATTCTTTAGGATATTCGAACAAGCGATTGCCAATTAGGAGGCTATATCCCATACCTAAGGGGTGGGTTTTTTTAATACAACCCCTTAGGGTGGAGGGAAATCTTACAAAAGGTATTGTAATAGCCTTTTATCTAAAATTGGAGGCTCTCACAAGCATAGTAACATTTCATAGAATAGGACTCATTCTAGAAATTGAATTGAAAGCCGTGGTGTGTACAGGATGCAGACAGTGAACTAACAAAAAGTCAACAGAGGATGGTATATTGTGTTCTCACCCTAAAATGTGTGTGTTCTAGAAAGTGTGTTCTGTAAAAATGGCTCTGTACTTCCCAGTGTATTGTTAGTGAGATCTACACCAAATACGCTTACTGTACAAGTTTAATTATGTTCCCTCTGATTGATAGCCTTGCTTTTTCAGTCTGGAACCTAAGTTTAAACTGCATTTTTCTTTATCATCTTCAATATTAAAAATTGTGTCGATTCATCTAAGCCTTTATTTTTGCAGCTCTAGTTCTGGCAAGTTTGCCCAGTGGTGCTGGTGCAGCCGTATTGTTGAGATAGACTCTATACTTATAAATAAAAGAAACTGCTTTCTCCTGGTACTTAGGCAAAACAACCCATCACCCTCCAAAAATAATTTTACTTAATACTCTCATAGGTGTATCGTCTTTTTTGCATTTGGCTCAGTTTATAATCAGCACATTACGTTGTTTAGGAAAGCATCTTTCTAGAAAGGGTGCTATAATGCCATTCTTTGTTTTTCCTTTTGTGTATAAATAAGCATCTCCTTCATCCCTGTGAAGTATATGTATCCAGTGATGCATTTGTTTGTTTAGTTGTTTGGGGTTGGGGTTTTTTTTTCCTGGACAATTAGGTAACTTTTCTTATTGCCAGAAACTTTTGATAGGGAGATGCAAAAATAAATCTCTCTAGTTTAGTAAATCTGAGAACCACAGACCCTTTCAAAGACTAGATGTAAATTTGCTCTCCTGGAGTGTCGGTGTTGCTATCCTTGAACCTTAGCAGATATCTCGTCCTTGATCTTATGGAGTCGAATACAGTCTTTCATGAGTGAGACATAGCCAAAAACATTGTCTTTTTCTTTTCCCATGATAGTTTTTCTAAACCAATGCCTGTTAGAAAGCCGATGTGAGGAAATTCCTACATAGAAGTACATGAACTGCTGGGATTTAAACCCTTCTGTCATCTGCTCTACTTTATGATGGTTTGACATGTGCATGAATTTGCAGGTTCAACAGCTGAACTGTTCTGCCTGTGCCCTGTTCAGTGCTGTCTCTGGAAAGTGGTTCATGAAAGGTTTTTATGGATGCTTTTCAGATGTTGATGTAACTGAAAAAAGATGGGCTAGGATTTAGTAAATCTTACTCAACACCTGAAAAAGGAAAAAGGGATGTGCTTCTTATTTCTCTCACCCCTTTGTCTGTGGTAAGGTGTTCATCCCTGGAGCATGTTAGAGTATTACCTCCAGATTCTTCTGGGGAAGTAGGTGGGGGTTTTGTTGTCATTTGGGGGGGCGGGTTTATTCAAAGGTTTGGGTTTTTCTCATGTTTGAGACGGGTTCTCTAAGAGCTTTCTTATTTTGCTATTCCTGTTCATGGTTTTTTATTTAAAAAAAAAAAATCATCTCTTATTTGTCTGGCCAGTGATAGTGCTTTCCAAATCCATTTTTTAAAATTCCTGCTGTAGCAGCAAGCCCATGTGGGGAAACACCAAAATTGCAGAGAAGAAAACAAATTCTGTAGGTGAATGACACAGACTGGCCACTGTCACATAGCTTGCTAAGAGCCTATTCCCACACGAAAGGCTGTTTTTCTCCAGAGATGGTGCAGGGTTTTGGAAGTTAAGAGTCAGGGGAAGCATGACTTCTTTAAACGCAACTGCGTGGTAAGTAATCTTATTCAAGACTTTTCCTGATACTCTGCTTCCGTTGTCCTTATCTGTGCAGGCTGGTGCTCTCATGGTACTCTCGAGGGTTATGCAGTCTTAAAGAATTCCTCCTCCTCCCTGTTCTGTGTCCTTCAAATACTTTGCAGATAATTATCATGACTCCCTCATTTGTTGCTTAGCCAAGATATACAGTATGTTCAGCTCTTTAATCTTCCAAAATGAATTGCTCTTGCCAGGCGGCGGCTTCTTAGGTTTGTTGCTTAACTTCCTTTGGTTTGTCTTTATTCTTCTCTTTCTTAGACTTGGACAACCAAAGATCTGGAGGACTAGTAAGAGAAGATAATAGAGTAGATTGAGCCTTTATCACTAATTGTCTTGTCCCTAGGCTTCCTGGAGGATGTAGCCTCAAACAGCGTATGCCATGTTCTTTTTGTCCTGTAGGTCACTGGAAGAGGAAAGTCATCTCTAGTATTACTACTTTGACTTAAAAAGGAGCGTCAGCATCAAGTAGATGCAATGAATGTAAGAGGTTTTTTTGGTGGAGGGGAGAATGATTTAAGGAAGCATAGCAACTTAGCCATACTCCGGTTATGAGAGAGGCTGTAGGTTTGTAGTCCCTTTGTAGCTTTATTTTCTTGACCCAGTAACCTGTAGTCGCTTCTTGTATTTGAATGGCGTTTTTAACCCAAAGATCGAGGAACAGTTGACAGAAAGGAGGGGGTGGTTACAAATGTGTAGATGATGACAATTCTTATTCTGGTGAGAACTAGTAGAATTTTTATGGCAAGTTACAGAAGAAATATGTATGACTTGCTGCCAGACATTTTATGTCAGACAATTAAAATTATTTAGGAAAGCTGGGTATCTGAAACAGAATCAGAAAGCAGATCGGTCTGGGGAATTGTCCCATCTGGCAGCTGTCTGCAAGAGATCACTGCAAGCAAGAATAATCTTTTCTTTCCCCCAAATAATACATGCTTTTCCAAGTTTAACAGCAGCCTTTTAAGAAATAAGTGTTTTGAGTTTCATTGCCCCCACTGGGTGCAAGTAAGCACCAGTGAGAAAAGATGCATCTCCAAACTGAAGCAAACAAAAGGATTATTGCCCTCCAGAATTGTTATCTAATAGGTAAAATCTCTCAATCTCAGATTTTTTTTCTGGCATAGCAGATTTTTTTTTTTTTTTGAAAACATCTTATGGCAGAGTAAAACAACAAATATAATAGGATTTGAGCAACCATGACTTCCTTGTTTCTACAGCCAGCTGCCTTGTGTCAGGTCTAGATCTCACTTGTAATGAAGATAGCTATTCAATTACTATGTTTTCTGTCTGTTGTTTGTATATCTTGGAAGGTCTACTGGACACGTATTAAGAAAAGGAAGCTCCGCTATCAGGAGGCTTAAGTTTGTTAGATGGAGACCTACGTGTCCAGTGGAAGATGTTTCAGGCCTCCACAAAAGGAAAATAATTTCCAACAACTGCTTGCTTCCATGCATTCCTAGCTCTTTGTGGATGTACTGAGGAAAGCGATGATGACTCTA
>NW_010972864.1:3489748-3490196 GCF_000737465.1 Haliaeetus leucocephalus | reverse complement strand
TTTGGACTGGGGAGGGGAAAAAAGTTGTCATTCTGGGTATTCTTCATGAATTTTTAACTTCCTTCCTGAAATTAGTGCCCGTTTCCAAATCCTGTGTTTCCTTTCTTGTGACTTGAAAGAGGTATATGAGAATTGTCAGGTAGTCTTTCCTCTGACAAGCTTCAGTGGGTGGTGTAATACTTTACAACCCCGCTTGGTAGTACAACTTTAAATGTTGTGTTCATCATTAAAGAATTGTTGGGTTTTTAAAATGTAAATCACCAGATACCACAGTGCTATCTGAAGTATTTTTCCCTATGCTTGGAACAAATTGCCTGGGTGTTAGATGCTGGATATTTATTTATTAATGAAATAATCCTTATAATACTGTTTAACAGAGAGTATTCAGGATAGCAAAAACTTTTTTGCAAGCACACCCGTTTTCTTTACAAGAAATATTTTTTATACA
>NW_010972864.1:3237974-3489738 GCF_000737465.1 Haliaeetus leucocephalus | reverse complement strand
ATTTTTTATACACAACTCATTTGCCATGTTTTGGCTTTCTCCAGCTTGATTATCTCCTTTTGGAAGTTATCAACGTTTTATTGATCACCACATGTAGCGTAGAACAATCCCTTATAGTAAGAAGATGAATGATTAGTTTTAAAATTATTTCATCCATAAACCTTGGCTTCCGCGTGAGTCTGTATGTTTATATCTGAAAGACTCAATACTTAGGGAAATAATTTATATAATAGGAAAAGAACTGTGGAGAAAAAAACCTGGCAAGTGGTGGACCACATAAATCAGCGCAGTTTCTCTGAAAGTTTGTAGTTTAAGTTCAATATTTTCAAGATGACAGTTTTTCTTTACTGTTTTATAACAATCATGCGCACATCGCTTTTGCTCTGCTCTAACAGCACGGAGGTGGTGTCGTATGCAGGAAACTGAAGCACTACAAAGATAGAAACCCTCAGCAGAAGTTTAGACTGTTCTGTGCATTGCAAAGACCAAATTCTAGTATACATAACTGGTCTACCTAACAGCAAGAAAGCTTTCTTACCCAATGAAATCGGTACTCTCAGATGCTTTAAAAAAAACCCAAACAAATAATAATGTAAGCTAGAGAAGGACCTTCCTGGAATCCTAATTCTTTTCCTCTAAAATAGCAGTGCAATTTTGGTAGTTTATTGTATTCTGTTCTTGTTCTCATGCTGGTGGAAGTCATGCTTAATTTTGGCCAAAATGAAATACTTCCCTTTATTTGTCTGTGTGTTTTTGCTTCTGAACTAAGCACCAGAGAGAACCATGTATTATGCAGTATATTTCTCCACCTCAGTCACAAACAGTGTTTCTGCCCTAGCTGTCCCTTCAGCACATACCAGCACTGTATTGTGCTAGGTCACATGAGGAATTTTAGCTGTTGTGATGGAGCTATGGGACACTTTAATTGTGACCCAGGATTTATACGGTGGTCAGCAGTACTGTGACAATGTTACTCAGTGGAGTCCTACGCTCGTAAAGAAACGTGTGCTGGGATGTGAATTCTGCTCTGAAGTGAACAATACATTGCCTTTCTGAAAAGAGGTTTTGCTTGTCTCTGTTCATGTAATTGTTCTTTTTTTTTTCATTTCTGAATAAAAAGGCAACCTTCGGTTCACCATGTCCCAAGGCATTGAAGTAATGTATTTTTAAATGCCTTTAGTGTTATATTTCAGACTTTTTCCAATTTTAAGTTGGAGTCCCTTCCAAAGTATAGAAGATTGGATGGCTCAGTGGTCATCATTATGGCCTTAATAAAAGTCTGAGATGAGCACCTTTCACGCAATATTTTGGGTTGATATTGGCAAAAAGTACATATTTATTTAATTTTTTTTTAATGTAACTGTGATGGTGAGCTTCTTTTGATCAAAATTTATTGCTGTTTAACTGTCCTTGAACTGAGAGGTAATGTTTTAAAGTTGGATCTGATATCCAGCTCTTGGATATTGGCTCTTTATTTATTATGACTATGTAAACAGCTCCAAGGAATTATCTTACTGTGTATAGGAAAAGTGCATATTTCCTTCTTCCCAGAAATGGAAAAAAGGTATCGGCCACAGTTTTGCTCTTCAGAGCATTTGCACACTTTATGCAGAAACTGTATTATGCCAAGATAAACTCCTAATACTACACCAAAAAAAAAAAAACCCCAACAAAAAACCAAAACCCAACCCCCAAAACAACAAAAAAAAGCCAGATAGCCTTTGTCAAACACTTAATTTAATCTACTGGAAATGATTTGTGTTTCCTAAACAAGAGCCTTATAAAGGCAAAAACTTAAGGGAGTGGGAAACAACACTGATGTTTCATTGCAAATCCTGTCCTCCTGTAATGTTGTAGTAATAGTTATGCACATGTTTTGCACTGCTGTAAAATGTTGCATTCATTATCTTGTGTGAGCTTGACATCAGTGCAGCTGCATTCGTGCACAAATGCGAAAGAAAAGAACCTGACCGAGCAATTAAAAAGACCCTCCATAGAGACAAGGCCTAAAACTAGTTCTCTGCAGCCTGAATTCTTGTCGCTGTTATTGTTCCTGTTGGTCATTCTCTAAGAATAGGAACAAAAGGGCTTTTATATCCAACTAAAGAATAGAATTTCTAACAAGGTGGAACCAGTAACTGAGAATTAAGAACCTGGTATTTTGAAGAGCCAGAAGAAGCGGGGGGCTTCCCATTGGGAGACATCTTTTAACAAAACAAAACACACGCATGGGGGGACACATTCGAGTTTATTAGCAGTGTTCCAGCCATCTTCATCCCTGTCTCGAAATTGAATTTCCCATAGATTTTCAAGTTTTGCTTTGGCAGACTGTTAAACGAATTACTTTGTTGCCACAAAAATTAAAGAAATTTGAAACTTAAATTGCAGAAATGAATCCTATCTGGCATCTTTGTCTAGCATTACAATTTCATTGACCACCACTGCTAAATTTTAGGAGTAATTTCTTATTATACACACTTAAACTTTTATCTACATGAGGAAGCAGGCTCTTGTGTTCAGTTTTCATAGCGGAGGAGAAGGCAAGATCTCTCAGGTCTAGTGCAGCAGGTGTTGAAGCAATTGGAGTTTAGCACAACAGTGTCATCTGTTGATACATTGTCAGGCAACCAGGGTTTTCTTCATAATTGTTTACTTGCATAAACTATGTTAAAAAATTGTTGAAGTGGAAGAGTAGACAATAATGTGGCTAAAATGAATCTTAAAGAAACCAAATTTGATATTATTAAAGTCCTTTACAAATAGTGAAGTAGAAAATTACACGTAGCTTTGTTGGTCAGGCTTTGTATTTGTTTGTCCAGGGAAAGATTAATGTAGTCTGTGATGCACCTTGCATTGTGCTTTTGTGGGTAGAAACACTGTGTACACTGTTCAAAAATACCTCTTCCAGGCAGCTGTGCTCTGGGAACTTTCTGAGAAAATGTGGTACACTTCAGTCTGAACCTTATGCTCTTAGCAAACAAAGTGGTCTCATCAGCAAATTGCCATTTCTGTGCTTTAATTGTGTGCTCATCTGGATTATTGGGGGAAAACAATTTTGGAAATAGTTTTTCATGTTTGGTGTATGTTTTTATTAGCAGTTGCCCTCCCCCCCTTGTCTTTTTATGTGCCCTGTGTACTCCTCCAGTAAAAATGCATTTTACATGCGAATGATGATAACCAACATTTGCAAATCCATTTGACTCAGTTTTAAAGGAGCAGAACTGGATTGATTGAAGAAGGAGGAAGAGGATCCTTGACAAACTCATTATATGTAGTTCTTTATGTGTTGTCTTTTTTCCTATGTTTTCATATAAAGAAAAATAATATGGGGAAAAATGGAAAACTACGTATCTTGCTTTCTGTGCTTAGGTTTAAAGAGACTGCAGTAACTTTACTAAGAATATTCATGTTTGATTAGCCAATTCTTTAATTGATTGAGAACTCTTACTGCTTCTGAAAGCAATTCCACTTTCGAACTTACTTCATTACCAGTACTTTTTCAAATGAGGATTAGTTTTAATATAGTGTGATGTACTTAAATTGTTTTCTTTATATGATAAATTTCTCTGAAAACTACATTTAATAAGCCATTAACATGGAAGACTAGAATAGTACATTAACAAAATGAATGTTTGACAAGCATGATTTTTTAAACGTACATTGTTTTTTCTTTTCATATGATTGTAAAATTAAAAGTGCTCTTAGTGTAATTCAGTTTCAACAAATGGTGCTTTTAACCAATTGAAAAATAATCACTTTTTCTTTCTATTAAGCATTTTAAATATTTTTACCAAGCAGCTAGATTATTAGCTTAATATGCATCAGTCATTTTGACCAACATGAGGGGGGAAAAAAGCTGTGTAGTTCTTTCTTAATATATTCAATCTATTGTAACAAAAAATCCCTAAAAGTTTATGCAGTAAATCATATTGCACTAATTTCATAGTATAAAAACTGTCATTTCGTCTTACTAGAACCAGTTTGCATAAAAAGAATGATGTAGAGGGAGTGGGGAGGTAAGTCAGAACAGCTGAAAACTAAATGCCATGCCTGTTTAAGCTGTTGTTTGCTCCATGACATTTTTGGAGAGGCTGGCTGCAAAGTTAGATGCAACAGTATGTATGGAAATGCAGGTTGCTGCAGGTAAAGTGACCATATTGACACAAAGTCTAATCTCTGAATGTTTCCATACTAACAGGATTTCGATATTAATAACTTTAGTCTGAGGTTTTATTTTTGCTGTCACAACTTTGCACTTTTGGTGAACTACAGGTAAAAATGAGTAGGTGTATGTATAACTATTTACATGTCACTTGCCATCAGGTGTGATAGTTTAATATTAAAGAAGATATTCTTCTTAAAATTAGTTTGGAAAAAATCGGGTTGAAGTCTAATGTTACAGCTAACACATAGAATTGCTTTAACGAAGAATGATTGAAAAGATAATTCTGAGTCTTTATCACATTTGGTAGCCCACAAAATAGTCTTCTGATACAAAGATCCCATTTAATCATAATTTTCAGTTTCCATCCATAGTTGAGTGGCTGTGGGGGGGTATCCGCACTGTGCGGGTGGAAGGGCCTGTTTGGCGACTTCTCTTCCAAAGTTCTGGTACCCCACACGGATATGGAAGAAGGACGTTGTCCAAGGTTGTGGGTTGGTGGTCTACCTGCTCCTGCCTAGGCTGGGTTTCGTCCTCCTGCTTCTAGTAACGTATTAGAAGTAGCGTGGTTCAGAAGAAGAACTTGACCTGTCTTTTGGGACGATTGGTCGGTATCTTTAAACATTTTGTTTGTTTTGTGTTATTGTGGTTTGATTCAGGAAACTGGCAACGGTTTCCTCTTTCCTGGAGTGAGAAGCTCAGCTTCTTTTCTTGTTAAGCTTTTGTGCGTGCTTTCATTCCCGCTTTAGTTGGTTTCTTCGATAGCCTTGATTTACCTGCTGACATCTTGGCAGTTCATCTCGGACCACAGCAGAACTACTTTGTCACGCTTTTCTTTGGGCAGATGCGCAGCCCTTTCTCTGCCTGCCTTCCAGCTTCCACCCCACCTTTTGTCTCTTTGGGGTGGAAGCTGATCCCCCCTGAAGAGCACCGCCAAATTCAGCCGGTGGCAGAAGGATGCCGTCTCAAAGCCGGGGGACAAAATCGACAGGTCCTGAAGGATGAGCCGGTCTCAGCATGGCTGCTGACCTAAAATGTTAAAGCCGCTGGTGTTTAGCAAAACCCCTCTGTACGCGCCATCTTAAGAATTTGTCAGTGTGAATAACCCCCGACCCTCCGACTGTATGCAAAGCGAGGAGGCCTGAATAACAGCTTTGTGCCGCTGAAACTTAACGCACGGAGCAGGAGTAAAAGCCGGGTTTCATTGGTTATTTTGGACGTTTAGCATTCAAGTCGCGTAAAAGAAAGCAGCTCATTATGACTCAGTTCCGTTAATTAGACGTAAATTACTGTCTTTAGTGCCTTAACACAAAGGAAGGTAAGGGGAGTTCTGCAGGACCAGAGGATACAGAAATTGTAATTAGATGAGGGCATGGGCTGGGAAAGGGTGGCTGAGCACAAGCCCCCATTGAACTCACGCCGAAGTGTGCGGGTGCAAGGACTGAAGTCAGAATAATCACTTTTTAAACTCCACCCAGATTTGCTGTCTTTTATTCGAAGACGACCGGTGTGGCTGACTCTAAATGATGTGATGAACAGATGTAGTTCATATAGTATTTACGATTTTAGCTACTGCGGAAAGCTTTAAGCAATCTCCCTTTTAAAAAGGAGATGAGCCTTAAATTCTTAAAAGTTCAAAGGGAGATCCAAAATATTTCCTGACTTCTCATGGTCCTGGGATAGCTCTGGGCTTCTCGTAGTAGTATTTAGCATCTCTTTATCATGTATAGGCTAAAAATATTATGCCTATTACATATTGTCTAGCATACCTTGTCCTGAAAAAACTGTTTTAGAAGCAGAAATGTAATAAAAGCATTAAGGAAATAAATGAATATACCTGTATCTCTATTCACAAAGAGGTAATAATTTGAGTTGAAGCTAACAATCCATACATTAAATGCTGGGTTTTTTTCCTGAGTGCTTGCAAAATTAACCATATATAAAATGTATGACTTAAAAGATGCTTTAATCCACTAAAAAGGATTTCTAAAAAACATTTTGCAGTTTTGCTTGTTGGTTGCTTCAAATTCAGAGCTGAAAGGCTTGTTTTCCATAGTGTAGACATAGGAATGCTTCTTGTCCACCTTAATAATGAATAACAATAGCCACAATCTTCCTTCTTTTGCTAGGATTTTGTCCAGTGGTAGCACTAACGAGACTCTGCCTTGTGCACTGAACAGTCTTTGTAGTTTTGTCCCCCTCTCGAGTTGAATTCAGAAGTAACATATTAGCATAACATCTAAATGATGAGAGGCAAGACAATGGAGTAGTCCTTTTTGAGAGACTAAAAGAAATAGGAGTACTTAAAGCAGCATTTGTGTTTGAATGTTGGTATCTAATGAGGAAAAGCTAGTTGTAGAGAAATAATACAAAATTATGGGGCATGTTTATCGCCGGGAGATGGACATGGTGAATATATTTTTTTGTTCCTGTGTGATCTGACTGTTCAGTGAATACTTTTTAGGGCCAAACAATAAATCCTTCTGTAACTTTTCTGCTGTTTCTCCAAGAATAGTTCTCTATTCTTAGGTTAATAATGTTGGTAAGTAACTGGGCTGGATATACAGAGACTGGGATTTGTGGTCTTGCCTCCTGATTTTTGGACTTTGTTCAGCAAAAAGCCATTGAAGTGTTAATAAAGAAACAAAACAGCAGGTTGTTCAGCACCATTCAGAAGCTCCATATAGCAGGAGGCGGCAAGGGGAGGACACAGAACGACTTGTAAGTAAATATTAATGAAATATAAAGTTTCAGGCTATCTTGTGAAAAAAAGGGACAGAGTTTAAAACCTAGAATGAAATTGTCAGGTCGGGCAACGGACACCTAATATATTACAGAATACATAAAAAGGGTTTACCAGTTGGAATATCTCTGTTTGAAATGCAGGAAACACAAATGTTACATCTCTGTGAAGGCTGTTGTTAAAGCAAAAGTGTGATCTGCTCTGCTCATAAGAATTACTTTTGGGTTTATTTTTAATTGATACTCATTTTCTATTAAACTACCTTTGAAGTAACAACCTAAAAAGGACAGAAAGCATTTCACAAGCTTTCATACTCAAGAGGCAAATCAAACCCTCGGGCACATACTTATCTGCAGGCATATTTGCTACTGAAAGTGCTAAGGGTGACTCTGATAGCAGCTGTCTTGCATCAGTGCTGTTGTAGAACTATAAAACCGTACCTTGTTCTGAGGTGTCCTAGAAAAAGCAAACAAAGTGATTTCTTTGAACAAAGTGAGTTCTTCTGTTCTTATCTCGAACTGTTTGGCTTGTAAATCTCATTTTAGCCTCATCAGTTACTTCAGCAAGTTGATAGGGAAACATTGCATTCTTCACTACACAATCCTATTCATTAAGTGTGGTCACTGTAAATCATCATCATCATAGTGATCATCTGTTAGTGACAGGATGGAAGATACCATGTTTGTCCATGCACATGGAAGGGCATAATTGTTACCACTAAAGGTCATTTCTGAATGCAGAAAGAATAGTGGATGTTTATTTTAATAACAATTTTTGCATGACCGGTGTTAAATGCTTCATATATCCAGGTTGTGAGAATGTTTCCTACAGATAAAAAGCACAGTTTTTTTCTCATTGCAATGCTGCCAGCTGAGAATAGTCTTATAGATGTTATTGATGTGATTCTTGTTTTATGCAGGACAGAATTCTGCACTGATTCTTTCTGGTCAATCAATTTGCCATGTAGGCCATTTAGTGAAATGCTTATTAAATAAGAACTCTTATGAACTATATAAATCATTTTAGAAGCAAATCCTGGAGCAGACCTAGGAGCCTTGCTGTAACAGCCTATGTCCCTCACGTCCCACCTTCTGCGTTATGTGATGCTAACCTAATACACTGAAGTACTTAAAACATGAGTCTAGTTAAGTCTGTAGTTATCGGGTTTGTGTCAGTGGAAGGACCAGCCTGGTACTTACTCCTCTGTCCTGGCATGTGTTTCTTTCCCTCCTGTTAGTCAGTGGAAGAGTGACTTTTGTAAGAGGTTGAGTCAAAGTAATTAAAAATATGAACAAAATAAATGACATAGTATTCAAACATACATGATTTCTTTCTTAATCTCAAAGCACAAATAGCAGGGACACCTCTCTCATACATAACTTGGACGGACCTCCTTCCAAGCAATGGATCTTCTGCAGTTAGGTATTTGTTAAGAATAAGTATGTGATCTCTTCTGCCAGCTTGTCTGAAGGGCTTAGCTTCCAGCTGCTAATTCTGCTCCCTTCTGTCTGTGGGCATTTCTTACCTCCAATCTCAGAAATTTTCAAAGAGAATAAAGGCTCCTTCTCTAAAGAAGGAAATGTCTTTCTCTAAGATTGGCTTTGGATGCATAGAATGGTTTCTAGCAGTGTCAGATAGGGTATCGTAATTAGCCAGTATTCAGCAGCTGGTACTCTTTTAAACCTGCATAGGTCCTGAATGTGAAGTGCCTTGTCATAGTTGTCCAAATTCATGTTTTGGTTGGCTGCTTGGGTATTGTGAGAGAAATGGTGTGTTTTCAGTAGCTTTAGTGATTATGTAAGATCTTAACAACACAAAGGGAAGAAATATATCCAAAAGTTCAGAGCATTAGGAAAAAAACTTACAGCATCTTTTCCATGTCATACTTGATTTCCCTCTGTAATCACAAGTCACTTTTTTCCATAAATGGTAAATATATGAATTGGAAACATTGCATCATCTTCTAACTGAGCTTTGTTCAATGCCCTTTAGTCTTAATAGCTTCCCTGCCACTGTAGCACTGTGAGGTTCTACCAAGAGTGAAACAGAGCCTCTATGAAGTGTAGTCAGTGCTCTTTGGGGAGGTGTTGCTTCCTTGCCTGTCCGCAGTGCTTAGCAGCATGATGTCCTGTTCTTAAACTTCAGACTTATGTTTCAGAGGTATATCTTACAGGTTAGGGAAAGAGGAGGAGAAGGAAAAGCAATCAGCAGTCTGTTTCTGTGTGAGCCTTTGCAAGTTTGAGTGCGGGTTTGTGGGGAACCTTCGTTGGGAGGGCAGTGGGAGCTGGTGGCACACCATGTCTGTTGAGAACAAGCAAGGAGCAGAGTGAAACACTGGGGCAGCATCCCACGATAGGCAATGAAGCTAAATGCATCGCAGGCTAAACACAATGGGAAGCTGGTATTTTTATCTGAGTCATTACTCTAAGAATTGTGTTGTGGTCTCTCCTTTCCAGCGTTACTCCTTCCTGCTTCCAGCTGGCACGTCTTCTCATGTACTAGGCCTTATGCCCTTGTTTTGTAATCTTCCACTATTATTCTATTGCTGTTTCATAGTTAGCTCATCACAGTTTTCTTCAATGGTCTATTAAAGCTTCCCTCCAGATTCTTCCTGCTCAGTTGGGTACTGCTCAACGATTTATGGGAAGCTTTTTGTTCGTGCCCATCAACTGCAATGCAAAGTGGAGGAGTCGTTACTCCTTGTCAAGTGGCAGCACTAATTGCGACCCACACTGGGTATATCGTCAAGGCTATTTCAGATCCAGTGGTAGGAGCCTTTGCCAGGCCAGCTGGTATCCATTCAAGGTCAGGACTCATGTACGAGTCCCCAAGGGGCAAGTACACAGACATCTAGCTATAGTTAACTGGAAGGGTTAGATCAGATCAGAGACTTTTGAAAGACTGGTCACCCTCGGACACTAATTCTCATGTAGATTATTTACCTGTAGGCATTCTCAACCTCAGAACTGTAAACAAATTTTTCAGTAATTTTTCCCTCTGGATATCTGTATGTATAAAACACTTCTGATCTGTACTGACTCACTCTCTCCTTTTCAGAAACACTGCCTAAAAACAGCCTCTTGTTTCAGTCCAGTTAATCTTAGTAAGAACAAATGTGTTTCAGTGTGAGGTTATAATTTTACAAAAAAAAGAAAAAAACCTTGTTCCTCCTTGCAGATGGCTGTTCTTTGACTTTGTGGAAAAACTTGCATAGGTAGATTAGACCATTTTAAAAACATAGGCAGTATTGGCAGGGCATGGGTTTGTCTTGTGACTTGAACTGGTTTCATTTATCATCAGCAGTCAATGTATTTGTTTGGTGGATGACACCAAAGTACCTTCATGATTTGAATGTGCCCTGCAAAAACTCGCTTAAGGCATTTTCACAAGTCTCTCTTTGTTCAGTGCAAGCACTCCAAAAGTACCAGAGAAGTGATGTTAGCTGGTGAAGGAGCCCCCCAAATTTTGCGCAGTAGCCCTAGGCAAATCTTTTAACTTTGTATGTTCACCTTCCCTTAGTTCCAAAATAAGAATACTTGCCCAGCTGAGAATAACGTTGTGAGGATTTTAAAATAAAAAGGGGGTTTGTGTGCCCCAAATCTTCTGTCATTTTTTTCAACTATGCGAGTTGGCCTAATGAAAGATACTTCTTCATGTGGAATTTACCCTTCATTGTTAAGCATCTCATGTATGTTGTCTGGGCTTCTGGCCTCTCCAGTGGAGAGGGAGTTATTTTTAGATGGCAGTTTGCCCAGCCTGTCTTAACCCTTTAGGAAAGCAATTTGTCTTTCAGTTGAGTACAGAAAGCATCCGGATGATGAGATGTTTGGACTCGCTACAGTTGGTTGAAATTAATTCCACCATCTTCAGCCAGTCATTGCCATCTTTAAAATGTTTATATTTATTTGATAAATTGAGTAGAAAATGGGGTAAAAGATGTGCCAGATACATTCTGGAAGTCTGGTTCATTGGAGGATCAGCTGAAGACACAAGCCTTTACATGAATGCTACAACATCAACAGCATCCCCATATAAAGGATTTAAATATACAGTTCTCTTAGGGCTGGGATAAATAACACTCGGTGTCCTAAGGCATTGATATGCATCCATATGTATGTATTAGTATGTGTGCATAGAGCATGTGTGTATATACAGGTAATGCAAATGTCCTGAGATACAGGAAAAGCTGTTGTTTTGCATTCTGAGTACATTCTACATTTTTCTGTATCCCCAACTATTAACTATATCAGTCTTGCTAGAGGTAAGCTGTAAGTCTGAAAATACACTTGTTGATGGTCCTTTTGAATGTATGTGAGGTTCTCTTATGCATCTAGTACTTGTCTTTGGATAAAGGCCAAAGAAAATGGTTTGTAATGGAAACAAGTTAATACAAAAAGTTTCAATTCACTGTTGGTCTTTTATTCTTTTGTTCTGTTTTCAAAATGGAAATTGAGCTTTTAATATCAATTACAGATACAGTCTTTGAAAAGTCAAAGTTTTTTAGCAGTGTTATTAGCAAACTTTGACCACTTTGGAGTAAGTGTAGCAATAACCTATATATTTTGAAGTCTTAAATGTTGAAATGATTTTGAAAATAAGATTCCTGTCCATCAGAAACTTGAATGAGTGTCCTGTGAGAACTGAAGTGGTTCTGAGTCTTTTTAACAACTTCACAGGCAACCATTTCTCTTCTGTGAAGTGTACTTAGCTGTGTCTTTAGCTGAAAAGGAACTTGTCGGACTTGATGTTATGAATATTGCATTAGAGGGGAAAAACATTTAATTGTTAATGTATAGTTTATTTGACATTACTGAGTTTAAGCAATGATTTACCCCCAACTCCATGAGTTATACACACCTATAATTTGGAAGCAAAGTGGAAGACTGTTGATTATAGAACTAGCATTCCTGTTGTTTCTGCTTAGCAAGCTGTTATGCACACAGTCAGCATCCGTAATATTTATTATGCACCAGGATTCCCATTTTGCTATTCTCCCCCTCATACATGTTTGCTGTATGCTAGAGCTTTGCATCTCTGTTCCCTCCTGTACAGTAAGACTCTCTGTGAGCGTTGGTGGGAGTAGAGCAGAGCTGACAGTATATAATTCAAGTGAACTCCCCTCTGCTTCGGTGACACAATCCCACAGCAGGAATACAAGCTCATTTTGCCCCCCCCCTTTTTTTTTGTCTGCACAATAGGAAAGGGATTTAGCTGGAGAAAATGGGGAAGGGATATAATACACAGATTTAAAAAAGTGAAAGGAAAATGAGCTAGAGGAAATAATGTTAAAATATAGTATTAAGAGCCTGTTCTGATAGGTTTGAAGTGATTTTTTTTTTTTTTTTCTTTCCATTTTGGAAGCAGATAATTAAATAAAGCAATACATCATAGATACCTTTTTACTAGCATCTCCTACCAAATTTTTTATCCTGCCAGTTTCCACTACAGGAACGCATGGATGTAAATACCAACTAGAGCTATAAAAGTGATCTTAGCAGCAGGAGTGTAAAACTTCAGTATTTCAGCTACTGTATGAATACAGAGATGTGTTAACAGTCCAGGACTGCACCTTCACAAGGATTTATAGATATGTCCAGTTCGAAGCATATAACTAATCCTGTTGACTGAGAGTATTTGTATTAATACAAAAATGATTTTACTGGTGCAGGCTTTGCTTTCCAGTCAGTCGGGTAAATCCTACAAATGACCTCATGGTGATTTGTATTAGCTAGGGCTGCAAAATATGCTTTTTGATTGTGTGGTATAATACTCTGTATGCTTGCATTACAAACGTCATTCTTCCATGATCACCCTTTGTTCCTGTAATTCTGACTTTATTTTTTAAGATGAAGGTTTGGCTTTGGAAAATTGGAAACAGACCTGTGTTTAGAATTGTATCCATAAACCATGCAGCCCTTAGTGCTGAAGTCTAAATAAGGAACAGAATTCCCATAAAAGAGAGTAGTGGAAGCAAGTAGCTTCTGCTCAAAGAATGAGAAGACCTGTTCTACTTAGTAATGAAAGTTTCAATATGTTAGTTTGCAGATATTTATTTTGGGCATCAATCTTGTGAAAATTTAGTCCATTGGCTGATTATTGCTTGATACAGACAACATATCTCTGTATGTATTGGCAAATACAGACCTTAAAAAAGGCCTGGTAAACTGAGCTGCAGCGATACTCTAGATTTTGAGCTGGGGCGGAGAGGAGGCTCTCTAAGGAACTAACCTCTAATTTGCTGTTTCCCAGCTTTGCTGTGGTGAAATAATAATAAAAGTAGATGTCCAATATGGCATGGGCACAATGGAACAATTCAGCTATCAGTAAAAGTATGTTATCTTTTCAACTGCACCTGGCTATAAATAGATGTGGTAGAAGATCTTAATTATAGTTTGCCTGAAAAGTAGGATTAGAACTTTCAATTTTTTTCTGGGAGTCAGGAGGAGACTTTTGTGTTGTGGTTTTGAGGTTTTTGAATTGGATCCTAGGAAAGATTTAAGGGCTAGCTGAAAGTTTCCTTACTGTGGATGTACATTATTGTTGTTGTATAATTGTTTAACCAAATGTCCATGGATTGATGTATAAAAACATTTCGTGCCCCAGTTTTGAGCAGCATTTGAGAGCATCCTCTAAAAGAATGAGGTAGGCTGCGGATGGGCATCAAACCTGAAAAGTGATTTTGATGCAAAAGCATATGCAAGTGCCTAGCTTGTTCATCCTCTGGTTACTCTGCCTGCTTGTTGGAATATGTCTCTAGTGCAACATCGTGAAATGGATGCTATTGTTTACTATATGAATCTCCTGTAGTATTTCTTCATTTATTTTAAAAATGGAAGTGGATGGAGAAAGATCGTTGTGTAGCGTGTTCTGCCTCATGCATCATCATCAAAGCATACTCGTGTGTTTCTGAGCCTGGTCTTTACTGTTAGGATCAACATCCGAAATGGTGATAGCACAGCTTGACTAGTTAGTTCCTATAAACTTCACAGCAGGAATCATGATATCATGAGTGCAAAATTCACCTCTACCTGTATCAGAGGACCCCTCTGGGAAGCAGGATCTTGCACTGTACCACTGGTGTTCCCTGTTGGATAGCTGGGTTTTTAATTTTACTAGCTGAGGGAATAGAGTATTTTTTCCTCATAAATCCTGCTGAATATACAGTCACAGATGCTTCAGGTACATGAGGTAGCTACACCAAGGAATAGGTCATCTGTACGTGGAGTGTGTGGATTTGCTCATCATCAAAGAAACTCTAAATGATGCAGCAAAGAGACTTTTTTTTCCTGCCAGATTGGCCCAGTCTGGGAAAATAATACAGTTTTCAGATTTGTACTTGAAGTGCTGAATTTTTTTTAAGGCAATAGTGGCAAATTTGCATTACACGGATGACTGACAAGTCAAAGACTGCATGTCAGAAAGAACGACCAAGCACTGGTCATTAGGATGCTGCAGCCATAAGTGGTCAATCCAAATTCCTTGGATTTTTGGCTTGTACCTAAGAAAAAGCTGAGATCTTGTAGATCTTGTTTGTTTCAAGTATGGACCCACGACATTACAGGCATACAAAAAAGGGACTCCCCAGCGTCAACTAGTTAAGTAAGCTTTGCACTGTGAGTGTAAAGAGGTATAGCCAATATGGACAGCAGTATGTCCTATTCATGGCGTGCCTCTGCAGGAAGATATTGCTAGAAGATACTGAAGCCTTAGCAGAAAAGCAAGCACCACAGACTGAGCCCTGGAAAGGTACAGTCAGCCAGTGTTCTGGATTGCGTTTGAGGTACACTTTACAGGAGGGACAGGATTTCTGGATTTGTTTTTAACCTTGCTGAAATCACAGGCTTTCCAACTGCGAGGTATTCTGTCTTGATGTTTGGCCTGGTCCGGATATGCCTAATCTATGTGATGCCTGAAATGAGATTCCAAAATCCATATTGTGGTATCTATAAATAGTTTGATTTTTAGTGGTCCCAAAAACACAGCTGCTGTCAGCAATTCAGTTAATACAATACGATGTTTTGCATTTAGCGGCAAGGCAAATGAGCCAGAATTAAGAGAGATGGTGATCTTAACGCTGCTTTATTGCATAGGCAGATCTGATTTGGAACTACACCAGCAGCAGTTGATCCCGTCAGGTTTGAGTGTCTTTTGCATCATTTGACCCAAGTTTTCTGCTTTTGGTAGTCATACTTCTTGAGAGAGCAGCAATCATGTACTACAGATACATAGTTTTATGTAAAAATGTTGAGAGGTCTTCTAAGGCATGATGGTGGTGGTGCTGATTATTCCAATAACCCTTTGTCAGGTACCTATTATCTGTCCATTTTATAACCCTTCAGGTCAGACTGGTAATGCAAGGAGTTATAACTGATCTTTGCATAGCTTCACTCCTTCCCTGCTTTTCAATCCACTGTACAGACAAAAGAGAGGAGCAGCATGAAAGAAGAGGAGGTTATGATGTGGAAAATTATCAATTTTTCCCTGTTTGTCTCGTCTTCACCCATCCTACTGTCAGTCAGATCTAAATGTTGATATATCATGCACAATTTTTGGTGTACTCACAGAATTTGAAAGTGGGCATATAAAAGTCAGCAGCCTGTGAAATCAGGAAATTTATAAACATTCATGCAAGCAGATGACCTGTGGCAGGGTAAGACCTTCCATCGTTTTTTTTTTGGTGAGAAATAGTTACAAACCCTGCACTCTCTTTGCAAGTAACAGTCAGTATCATGCCTGTCCTACAAGAGGTTTAGATGTGGAGACAGGGAGCCAGAACCTTTGCAGCATGTATATTCAGACTTGCATTGTCACACTGTCTAGCTAGACCTAAGTGTTAGCGCTTAATTCAAGGACTGATAGGTGCATGTGACAGCATGTGTCTAAAGCCAGTAGTTACTATTGTTGTCATGGCATCCTCTGATGTACGTCTGAATTACATTATCAATGAAAAGTACTTCAGATTGAAAAGATCCTTGTACACGATGCACATATTACAGTGTAGCACAGAAGTGGTCCATTCAAACTGAGTGCTGCTTCATGGTAATAGCCTTCGTCTCCAAGCAGGTTAAAGGGGGACAAAAATTACATGCTTGGCCTGTCTCCTCACAAAGCTAGGATGTGACAGAGTTTGGTATGGAAGTTACGCATTACCGAGTTACGAGAGTTACCCGGTAATTGGAATAGGAAGGATTCACTGTTCGTGGCCTCTTTAAACAATAAACTTCCATTGAAATTCTTTTTTCATTTGTATTTCAATTGCAGTGGGATAGAAGTTGCTGTTTTCATAGTTACAGCCTAAATGCCACTAGCCGTTCCTCTGCTAGCTGCTGGAAACTCTGTGGCTCTGTTACCTCAAAGTAAGTACATTGCCAGATTTCTGCCTATAGCTTGGAAGGAGCCTAGCAGAATACCACTCGGTTAAGTGGAGAGAGTCCCCAGAGCAGCTCCAGGGCCCTTGCACAACCTGGGAGACACCGCTTGCTTTATTTCTCTTCAAGATCCGTAGGTGGAAGGGTTTAATGCTCCTGCAGAGCTAAACCTTCACAGTGAGCAAATGTGAGTCTCATTTGCTGGAGCTGCCATGTCGCGAGTTCCCCGGGGATAAAGGGTGCTCTGGGGCTGCATGAAATGCTGTCCAAAGCAAGTGTGGATTTCTACCTCAATGAGCTGGTCCTGCTGCCAGCATTCTCCGCATACCCATCCCAGGGAGGCCCTCCTCCGTAAACTCCACATGAAAGAGAGCAGACTAAAAAGCCTTAGAAAGTGCATCCAGCTTTTTGTTTCCTTTGTCATCAATACAGTGTGTTCTGGTGTCTCCAAGACAACCATGTCTAAAAGGCTGACTGCATCTTTCACTGCTGCTCTATAGTGAGCTTGCCGAGATGGGCTGTGAAGGCCAACCTCGAGCTGCTTTTTATCCATGAGTTTTCTGGGTAGTACCTAAGTACTTTACGTGCTTGCTTCGGTTTCAGTTTTATTGTAAGAATTAAGCTTTGGTTTATCAGCTTTAAAGGTATTATTTTGGGGTTGTCCCAGCTCATCTTTCTTTGAATAATTGCAATGAGCAGTTAGGATGTTCCCAGTAACGCCTGCAACAATGCTGGCTTTCTTCGCATTTCAGGCCCATTCTGCTTCTGATAATAGATGCCTTCCTGCCACTGAATAGAGATGTACTGAATCTTGTGTTCTGCGTGCTCTTTTGTTGGCCATGTGTGCTGCCTTCGTGGATGGTTGCTGGTTTCAAATTTAAGTTTAGATAGTCAAAATACTTAGAGTTTTAGGATTTCTGTGTAGTCGTCAGTTTTCAGATTTGCAAATCTGCAGAATTAGGAGGGGGGGGTAGGAATCATTCGTGGTACATATTCTCTGAGCAGCAACATCACAATCCTTTTCCAGTGCTCATCTGCCCCAGAACTGTGACCTCTATGTCCCCTTCTGTGTAAGGTACTTCTCTGCCACTTGCTTAGAGAAAAGTGGTGATGAAATATGGTTTCAGGGGCAGCACATGTTGTCTCCCATGAGGTCAGGGGCTTTGGGAAGTTGTTCTGTTTCCTTACAGTTGTCTAGGAGAAGCTGGATCCAAGACGGGTCTCTTTTGGCTAAAGTGAAGAGTAGTTACAGATAATGTAATTATTTGTGTTTTATAGCTGCGACAGTCAAGAGCACCACTCCATCCCTGTGATGGGCCTTGTCAAGGTAGTTAGCATGGGCATCTGTAGGAGTAAAGCAACTGTTTTTCCTGCTGTCGCGTTCAGAAATGGCTGACCCCCATATGCTGAGACAAAAGAAAAAGAAATAAAACTCTCTCATGGCAAATTCCAGCCTGAGTGGTTGCAATTTTGTTCTATTGGCAACCTCAATGTACTGTAAAAATGTGTAGTTAAACATCTGGATAGATAACACTTATATATGTTGGGAAATCTTTATTAAGGATCTTTTGTTTATTCTCCTTGTGTTATATGCCTTCAAATCCATCTGAGATCCTGAAGATGCTGCATCCATTTAGTGTTTGTTGTAGACCATTAATTTATTTTTATGTCAGAATCCAGTATCTTAAAGGTAGAATTGATTTCTGCAAGCATTGTGTTGGTGTAGTTGAAAGGATAAGTAAGGACTTGCCTGTAGAACAGTAAGAAAGGACTGGGAATCGGACAGTATTAGTGGAGCTGTAGTCTGCAGTGGCATTAATGAAAGCAACCTGTGATGTATATGAGCAGGGCTGTAAATAACTTGGCAGAAGCACTTCCCCCTTGCTTGCACGCAGTTGTTGAGACCAGTCGTGTATTCCCTTAGCACTGTCTGTTTAGAAACATTTCTTCTGGTTTTCTACCAGAGTCTCTGCAGAGCAGCCTAATTGAGAGGCAATGGGATATACTATCAAGGAAGAAGGAGACTGGGACATGCTTCATGCTTTGTCAGCCTTGATCCCCCCCCTCCCCTGCGCCACCTCCGCACCCCCCCTCTTTTTCTGTTAGCCATGAGAAATTTTAGGAAAAGGCACAGGAGCAAATCCTCCATTTGGTGGAAAGATTCCAGACATCAGAAACCATGTCGTACCTCCTTTTCATTTCCCTAGGATGCAGTCTTGCAGTTCTCATGCATACCAAACTCTCCCAAATCAATACCAGTGTGTAATACAGAGAGGTTTCTGGTATCTACTTGTTTCCCTTTAGTGCTCTCTTCACAAACAAAGTGACTTGACTCTGGAAAAGATGGTCTTTCATTGTTGATGTTTCATTTCTTTGTTATCAATTTGAGATGCCTGTCCAGGAAGGTTTTTTGTTTAACTTTCAAATGCAATCATAAGTGAAAACTCCCACATTTCTCTCTTCTGGAGCGTTCTCTTCATTTTTTTTTTCCTTTCTTGCCTCATTTAAAGCAAGTGTAAATAATACCAAGATCCCTTTAATGCTTTCAGTCTTTGGGTTTTTTTTGGAAAACAGCACGAACTCAAATTTCCAGTAGACACCATCCAACAATTTTAACACATCAGTGCAGTAAATAATGGCTAGAAGTTGGGGGGGGGGGGGGGGGGGGGGGGGTTTTTTTGTGGGGTTTTTGTGGGTTTTTTTTTTTTTAGGTTTTAGAGTGTTATATAGACTTGTAAGAACTTAAGGTTGATTTGATTGGACTTACTACGTTAACAGGCTATGGCTGCTTGATTCAGGCTTTTCAGGTCTTGCTGAAATTCACCCTAATATTGTGGCTGCCCTCCTTTAGTTGTTCAGTTGCACCATGAATCATTTTTCATGTGTATGTAGTGTTTTTAGTAAATTGACTGACTGATGTGGGCACTGAGTTACATAATGATGAAGACCTTGAAACTATAATTAGTTTTAAATCTACTGTGCTCTATCAAAATAACCTAAAAGACAAAGCACTTTACTCAGAGTTATTGTTGGTAGTTGCATTTAATAATCACAATTTATAATCTGTTAAATTTTTAATCATTTCAGTGTTTCATGTTAAATGAACATTTTTGTTTTGAAAGGTGGACTGTTCCTTACTGTAAATGGATCAGTATTAACCGGTCACCTTGTTATTCTTCAATGAATGTAATATTTTACAGTTGACTTCAGTTTTAGGAGTTTTGACAAAAATTGCACTTCTACCTAGATAAGAGCTGGGGGGAGAGGGGAGGGATAGAATGACTGTTCAAGGTTATTACTGAAATTCCCTGTAGTCACCAGTCGTGTTGTAACTTCTCATTTAACGTGTGGTAGTGGTGCAGCATAAACTACATAATGGTCCATAAATAAACTTTAAAAATCCGTATTTCTGGCTTTGCCCACTAGCAGGCATTACCAATGGTACTGTCGCTTAACTTCTGCCAAGCTGTAAATAAAATTATTTTTCAGCCATTTATTGCCTCCTTCAACTTGCCACGCAAATCTTTAGCCTGAGAGAGATTTTTCTCATGAGGAATCTGCAGGGCATTGTGTTTTCCTGTGAAGATGAGGGCAAATTCTTGCTCAAACTGTAAACCTTTGCAAAAGCCGTTTGCTAAATATTGAGCATCAGAGGGAATTGTTTGCCTGCTTTTTGTTTGCTTTTGGACTGGCATGCTTAATACTCTTTCTGGGCATGTTATGTGGAATAACTGGGGTAGGGGGAGAGAGGGGGGAAAAAAGAAAAAGTGTGCCACACGTAGCGTAGCATACCACTTGGCAAACTTGATAAAGAAACAGACCTAGGAGTAGGTCTGATTTCCCTAGACACCAGTCAAGTACAAATGCTTTTATAGCTTTCACTGCCCAAGGCAATCTGGAAAGAATTACCACCCCTCCCAGTCAAAAGCCACTTGCGCAGTAAACAAAACAGTCACTAAACAATTTGCTGCCCTTGATATTTCGCTGACCTGCGTGACCCCTTGTCCTGCCTGCATGGCAAAGCTGCCCCTGCAGCCGTGTCGCTGGAAAACTCGGGGCTACAGCATTTCTGTGTTGTTTGATGTTGTATTCTTGAGCTGTGTGTTTGTGTGTCAGAGCATAAATTCCTCGTTTGAGGAGAGGCTGAGGTGGCTCCCCTTGTCTGGAAAGACAGAGGTCTGTAGCAGTTACAGGAGGAGTAGAAACGGCTTGCGGTCGGGCTCAGAAGGGGCTTGCCCCGTGCTGCGTGAAACTGCCTGGCTCAGCCCTGGCAGCCGTAGCGGTGGATCCTCCTCACCTCTCATCTCTCGACCTCCGCTTTGCTTCTGCGGGGAAACTCCTCCTGTTTGACCAGGGAGGGATGTTCTTCAGGGTCACCCAGTAGAGCAGTATTAATGGAGTGGAGGCAGGGGTACATGTTATGCCCCATGCCCCGCCTCCTTTACTGGGCTGTTTTTATTTACCTTAGACTATGTTTTGTAGCAGATGCATTTGAAGCCCCCAAGAAGTTTGTTGTTTGTTTTTCTTTGAATTTGTCATCCATGGTAGGGAAAAGAAATAATCAAAACATTACTACATGTGCACGATGTTTACGAGCAGATGAGAAATGTAGACTTGGCTATTGGTCCAGTGAATGTAAGAAAGTACTATGTCAGGAAACATAAATACACCTTTTAAAAACTTGGTAAATTTAATTTCGGAAAGCAGCAATGTTTTACAGCACAGCATTAAACATTATCAAAACTGCGTTTAGTTTTGATGAGCCAGTCCTCTAATTCAAAGTTTATATACATTTGTTGACTAGGCCTTCTACATGTATTTCAAGCTTGGATGAAAAAAGTAGAGGACAAAGCCTTCTGCTATTGGATGACCACAACCAAGAAAAGTATCAAATATTATTAATAAATATTTTTTAAATAAAAACTGCTACCTTACTGAAAAGACATTTAGGGAAAGATGGATCCTTTCCATTTTCATCTAGAGAAATGACATAGCTTTTTTTGTTCTTAAACATTCAGTTTTCCCTTCAGGTCAGTGAGCACCACTGGCTCAACTATGCTTTTGACCTGATTAGGCCACAAAGAGAGAATGGTCCTATTTGACAAGAGAGGAAACATTTACATGAATCATACCTTTGTTTTTTTCTTTTTTTTTTTTTTAACATACGATGACAAAGGTTTCCATACATAGTTTTAAGTGGTAACAGGTTTTCAGGACAGTGTTTTGAGAGTGGTGTTTTAGTTTACCTCATTCCTTTTTTTTTTTGATTACTCAGTATTACTTTTGAATTTTTCTTTGCAGACCTTTATGCTATTTCTGATTCCTTTGTGGAAGTCTTCTGAATTTAGGTCTTGCCTGTTTGTTAGAATGGCTTTAAGAATTGTTTCTGAATCTTCTGTAAAGACAGCGTGAGTTACGTTCACTGTTCATCCATTGTTAGGTAAGAGCATCTCTAGTTGTGATGGGGAGAAGGCATTTGACGGAATAGTGAAAAGAAGTGATGTGTCCCATGTTGTTGCCTCCTAAAATACCATGCAGTAAGCCATCCCAGGTGAGGGACGTCCATTTCCTAAGGCATTGCTCTTTGTCTTGGTTCTGCTACCCTGCATCAAGATTTTGGCAAGACCGTTGTGTATGTTACCTTAGGAGCTGAGACTTTTTTATTCTATCCCCATCTTTCCCATTTTGGAGAATGATAGAAGAGACTTCACTGGCACCTAAGAGACAAGGACCTACGTAGCAATAGTGTTAGCCTGAACAACATGGACACGTTTGTCGTGTGAAACCAGGACAACATTTTATGGCAAACACCACTTGGAGACATCTAGTTGAAAAATACGAAGGCACAGAATCGGGTTGTGTCAAATGTAGAAGGCAGGTTAAGAAAAGACATGGTGGAGACAAGGCGTATTAAGGAAGGGGAGATTAATTAATACTAAAACAAGTTAACATTGTGATACTTGGCAAAAGGGCAGAAATCTACTGGATCTGAAGGTAAGCTAAAGTAAAAAAAACACTATGCATCTGTACATGACAGTTGAATGTGATTTGTAAATAGATTGAATGCAGTTACTGATTTTTATCCTGAGGGCTTTTTGAGTACCACAGATAAATCACAGCTGCATCACTAAAATATCAGATATCTCAAGCTAGTCTGTTTCGTTGGTCCTCAAAGAAAAAGCTGAATTGTAGTATTGGACACATCCAGCAACAAAGGAGTTAAAGAAAAAGCATGTAGATTAGTGATACCAATTTTCTTGGAAATACGTAAGTTATGTCTGTAATAGGCAAAATGCCAACAGTTGCACATTAAAAGTGACATGTCTGCATTTAAAAAAACCAGCACTACAGTGAACTTTATCAAAATGTTAACTTCTAATAAAGAACAGCAGCCACGTTGTGTGCTTGTGAGCCAAAAGTCTTGCTAATTTTACCCAAATGCCTTTCTCCATACCGCTTTACCATACGCAATTCATTTGTGGCATCAATTCTATGTTCTTTGGTAATTTTTCTGATTTATGACATTACTAAGCAGGAATCTGTTAAGACCTTTGCATGCATATTATTACTTTATGACATCATAGTCTGTTGTCTTCTGTAACATCCTTAAGCTATGTACACAGTCTTACAACGTTTATTGAAAAATGGACATGACTTCTAAATGGACTTCAATTTTCAGTAGCTCTTTGCTTTCCCTTGGCAGCATATCAAAGCAAAGTAATAATGTCTCGATGCCAGTATTTTAAAATGTAGCTCAGGTGTTTAGTGTAAGGTCAGATCTGTTCCATTTCAGCTGCTGCTTCCTCTTGCTGGTGGAGAGGCTGCGTTTAGTTTGCAAAAATCCCTTTCTCATTGGAAGGTGAGCTTTAGGTACCACGATCTGAGCCCTAAGAAATAAATCAAAATAACACATCACTCATTTACCATAGGTATTGCCCAACTTAGTAAGAGTTATTCCAGACTCAGAGCTCTCGGCTGAGACAGCTGCTCGAATTGATTATATTGCTTGCTAACCTGATTACCTTGTCAAAGTGTTATGCACCAGTCATGTGGACTCTCTCCACTGGGCAGGAAGGTCTGCAGTACTTGTCCCTGTGAGCAGCCTGTCCAAACCAAGCTGAAGATGTGTGACGCCACATGTTCTGGATGGTGCCTTTCAGCCAACTGCGGAGCCTGTGTTTGCAGGCTCTCGGGCTGTACTCACTGGGGAGCCTCCTCCTGAGGGTAACTGAATTCCTCACCTTTAATGTAAAATGAGGTAGGGTGACATGGATGTGGGTCCATTCTCCAATTACAATGTGCACATTTTAATAGAAAGTAGATTGTAGTGGAGAACACCTGCATTGAAGTTACTTGAAATGAATAGAAAACATTGAGCCCTGGTTTTCTTTTGGTTTGATTTTTCAGGGGCAGGGTGCGTTGGGGGGGTTGTTTTGTGGCTTTTTTTGTGTTGGGTTGGTTGGCTTGGTTTGGGGTTTTGTTTGTGGTTTTTGGGGGTGGGATTTTTTGTTTCGGGTTTTTTTGTGTTGTTTTGGTTTTTTTGAACTTCCTAGAACACAGCTGTAAACCCTAGTGAAATAGATCCTAAACATCGTTGCAGAGTTTGACTCCAGTCCTTGCCTGCAGGATGTAGACTGGCCAGACCTGCATGCAGATGGCTGTCAACTCCCTCAGACATCGGTGGGAGGAGAGGGTGGTTTTAGCTGCCGCTGATGAACATCAGACTCCCAACATCTGATGACAGGTTGCTATTTCACGCTCTACAGTTTTGTTTCAACAGAAATTCACTGTGTTGTCTCGCTGAATGACTTCGTCTTCTCTCGATAGGTGAAACTTGCATTTATGACCAAAAGCATTTTCATATGCATACAAAGACATGTCTTGGTTATAGTGTCTGAGATTTATTGGAGAAGAACTGCACATCATGCACCAGGAAAAGAAAGAGTTTGCCATGAGTAATTTTCACAATCATTTAGATAGATCATGAATTTGCTTGTGTTAGCTGTCGGAAGTACAGCATTTTGGTGATCTTTGTACAAAATGTTCATGATAATGCTTATCCTAAGGAAAAATATCTCTGCATCAGCGATCATTACTGTAGGACACACTGGGTAGTATTTTCTGAAGTACATAGCGAGTGTAGTGTGACTTTCTTTATTATTCCCTGTGCAAACAAGCATTGTTTTGGGGGAGAGTAAGTGAAAAGAGATGTTTGTTCTCATGAGTGAATGCCACAGGTGTCTTTCTGGGGAATTCAAACGTTTGAGGAAAATGGAGAGGAATACAGATGGCAGTTGAAATAAACATTTCAACATTTCAATGGCTATTACAATGGGGCTTTTCCGCTCAGATTCCTTTTCGAAACAAGTATTTAGTATTTTGGTAAGCAAAGCAAGAAATGCCTTCCTATTGGAAGAAGACACTACTTGGGTTTCTAAAGGCAAATTTAGTTTCATTTTTATGATGCATTGACTCAGCAAGTTACCACTGAATGCTTCCATTATCTAGCTGCTCGGACCGTGTTTGATTCATGTAAATGTTAGAAGTTACTATTATCTTCATCTAGTACCTAGGCCTCTCAGTCGAGGATCAGTCCCATTATGCTGACTGATGTAGGAATAATCCCCAGACACTTTGCAGTCTGGGCATTTGGAGGGTGATACTGCCTAATCTTTACTAAGAAATTTAGGATGTCATGACTAATACTTGAAAAATCAAGTGCATAAACTACAATACCTCACTGCTGCTCAGCAAAATAGTCTTGACTCAGACAGTAATAGGTTAATTGCCACATCCAGAAATGAATCCTAATGATTCCCTTTAGGAGCCATTACCACATGTAGGGTTTTCATTGCAATATTTATAACTGTAATCTTTGGTCTTGAAGCTCATGTAACTGTTCAAACCAGCAAAAGGGTTCAGAAAGGTAATAATCCTGCTCCTGTCCTTAGGCTTTGCTATAAGTAGAATTTTCAGTTTGAGTTCAATCAGTCAAGACCCTGCCATTTTCAGGCATTATTCCAATCTAACACAATTTGAATGTCAAGTGTCTTGTGTTTTGCGCTCACAAGGCCCGCAGGAAAGTCTAGACACAAAATATATGCTGCATTTATCATAGGAAGCTTATCTTCAAATATATCAAAAGATCTGTTCTTTTCTGTTCTTCTGTGGCTGGACTGAATCATGATTGTTAAATGAGAGTCTGTTCATCCAGGTCTGTCTCTGTTCCCACCTGGAATAAATTGCATGAATTTGCACAGCATTGTCTTAGCATAGGATCCTAAAGTATGTCTTAATTTTGTGGTGGCTGTATTGAAAGTTGCCTCTTAAATGAAGTCTGTCTGTATCCCTCTCATTTGTCTGCATATTGTATCCGAGGATTATTCTTTTTATTCCTTCGTGTATTAACCCAGGTACCATGTTGTGCTGCTGTCATGCTTGTCTGCGTTTTGTGAAGAAAACAGTTTTTATGAGTGTTTTTTTTCCTAGCATAACACCTTTTTTTTTCCCTGTCAATTATATTACTGTCAATTTGAATTTAAGTGGATTATTTGAGCCTCGTAATTTTGTAATCCCTAGACAAGATACAGAAGGAATGGTAAATGCTCTTGAAGGAAGGTAGCATCACTTGAACTTTGACTTAAACTGTGTCAGGTGTACACAGGAGACTTCATGTTGGTCATTTTAAAGAGTTTGCACTAAATAGTGCAGTCAGACATGAAGCGATGATACTACTTCTGCTTGCAGCTAGTGTTTCTCTAACTTATCTAGAGCCAGGTAGACCTTACATGAAATAAAAGAGTAATTTGAAAAGACTTGAGTCTGAGGTCCTGAGTCCATAGCTCAGACTCAAAGAAGCCAAGTTTCTCATCCTCTTTATTTTTTCCTTTTGTGCTGTCGAGATTTGGTAACATTGCAAATGATGGAAGGTTTTCATCTCATTGAGAATATGGTTTAGGCAATCAACCAGGAAGATAAAAGTAATTAATAATCATCCGTGAGCATTCACTAAGTGCCGGTCACAAAAAAGTATTCCAGCACTGGGTTATTTTTTTTCTGATCATTGTACTTATTTTAGCTCAAGAGGAAAAACATGTAGAATATGTACTAATTACTCTTTGCTGCTATATGTAGGACTGAATACAACTTTAAGGTTTCAGTATGGTGTTGCAATGTTTTAGGTGAACTTACATGGTCAGCAGTGTCAAATGATTCCCTATATATTTCTAATTCATTTAAACAGGATGGCTAATACCAGTGCTCCTTTGTGTATTTTTAAGGTTTCTACACACACATTTATTGCATCTGAGGGGAATGTGAGGTGTGTTTGGAGAGATGCTGTAACAATCTACTGAATGAACCCAGGTGATAAAGGTACCTTCAAATATATGAAATTAGACATTTCTCCCTCTTTAAAGATTAATTAATTAATTAATGATTAATTAGCATGTCATCTTTGCCACTTTAAATAATGAAAGCAATACATAGAGGGAGAGAACACCCATTTAGATCTTACTTTCACCCACAGGTACTGCCTTATAATGAGATAGACCTATTGCACTAGCTTTTTGAGTCCTCTGCTTTGTTATGGGAAGTACTACTGTTGCCTGGCTGTGAAACAGACTGTACTAGCCTGCACCAGTCACCAGGTGCTTTTTGATTTTTTTAAGGTCAGATATCTGTGTATAATAATAACAATAATAATAATAAAAACCTGAGGTCTGACTAGATAACATTAAGCTGCCATGGCAACTAGTTTTTGCCTGAGGCCTACTGGACATGATCCAGTGATAGTATAATCCCTAGGATTTATGATTTTTTTATTGCTGTCTAGCACATCAGTGTAAATGCTGCTAGGCTGTCTCTGCTCTTCTTCCACCCCGTTCAGCAGCTGTGAGGTTTCCTGCCCTTTTTTGATACAAAAGCAGTTTTCAAGCAGATAGGACATTTTTTTCACCATTATCCCTTTGCTAAGGTAATGAGCACCCCTGTGTTACAGGGTGGCTCTGCTTTGAGATCGGCTGTGCCCGCTGTTTGCCACGGGGACACTGGTGCGGTTGTGTCTGTGTGTCGATGTCCAGCTCTGCTGGCTGGGAGGTTCTCCAGGTTCCTGCCGGAGAGAACAGAATTCATCTTGTAGGAAAGATGTGGCACACAGAGCTGCCACGGTAACTTGAGGATGATAGAGGACCTTCTAAAAAAACACTAAAAACAAGTGCAGGTTTGGAAAATTAGACCAATAGTGTGCCCAGAGGAATGACCTGTGGGGGAGTGGCAAACATCACCAGAGCATTGGACAAACCAGAGAAAGGAAGGGAGGAGAGGAGAGAGGAAAAGCAGTGCTGATGTTCGCGGAGGGTCACCACACTCCAATGGGCTCTGGTTTGTTGAAGAGCAACTTCAGGGAAAACTGTCCCCTTTCCCCTTGCTGCATCCGTAGCCACCTGTGAGGGACTGCAAAACGTGCTCCCAAGCGATAGGTGATATCCTGGGCTATGCAGCAGAATGCAGAACTTTAAATGGTCCCGCATGTGTTTCAAGACGCCTTTTTTAAAATGGGAAGCAGGAGTGTTGGTGGGATCACTGCCATTTTGTCAGAGCTGGGAATTTTTTGTTTGTTGCAATGCAGTGCAAATACAACACTTGCTTCTGCCTGAGTAGTCCTGTAATTTAAGGAGAAAAATCCCTAATTTTATTTTATTTCTTTTCATAGTAAGAAGTGACATATAGCCTAAACGTGATATATGCATGCTTCTCCCCTATGTTCTGTTGTTGCTCCTAAACCCCTTTTAGTGTGGGGGCTTAAGCCACCATGGAAAACTGCTGAGCGGGTGAATTGGTGAAACAGATCATCAGCTCATTTGAAAGTACGTGCCCCTTTAATATTTCAGCAAGTCCTGGCTCTTTACAGAAACTCCAGGAGCCTGCATTTTTATTTATTTAGTTAATTAGTTTATTTTTTTAAAGACAGCCCGCCAGTGACAGGCTCTTTCTGCCTAGGTGTACTTGAAGCCTGAGCTGCAGCCTGGGTTGTCAGCCTGAAATTTATAATGCTTTGGCACCTCTGCACATGTGTCAGGAGCACAGTTGAAAGAGGGGGCAGGAAAAATGGGAGCATCAGGGAGTAAAGTAAGTTTAAAAAAATCTAGAAAACAGAACACCGAGAGAGGGGGAGGAGGAATAATAAAGAAGAAAGAAAGATGAGCTAGAAAAAGAGTGTGAAACTTGAAGCCTAAAACGACTTTGGGCCAGGAACAGTTAGCAAAGAGAACATATAAAAGCATCTATTCTCTGTTCTCGCTCTCCTTATTGCTAACAAGGGGACACACACACACACACAAACACAACAAAGAAAAAAAAAAGAATAAGCTAACTTTTTTTAGCATTTTCTAAAGATAGACTAAAAGGCAAAGCTATTTATCTAGTTTTTACTAGATATTTAAGTCATTACTGTAGCAATAAAACTGCCCTTTAATTGCTGTACCGTAATTGTAGGTATTTGTTTCTTACACTGCTTAAGGTCACAGAAAAATGAATAGAGGTAAAAATAGGTTTGTGTTAAGCGCCTGAATTTTGAAACTGTTTTCTGTTAGCTATCAGCAGAGACAGTACTTTCCCTTTAGTCTCCTGGTTTGACTGTTCCATAGATATATTTTTTAATTACCAAATTGGATTTTAGCAGGTGTAGTCAGTTGATGCATTATGGGTATAAGAGATTAGTGTTTAATCCTTCTTTTTATTACTGTGTAGAATGCTATACTTGGGAAAGTATTAAAGGTGCATTGCGTACTCCAGAGTACAGAAATGACATTTATTACCGAGTTTTCTTTCAGCTAGCATCATTTAGAAAAAAAAGCTGGCGCAGAAGTCTGCAGGGGCCTATAGGCTCAGCTATAGTGAAACTGCCTTAAACAATACAGAACAGAGGAAAAGGGGAAGAAACCTTTTTGTGTTTTAAAAGCAGTTGTTGAAATATAAGTATTTCCCCTTCTCAAAGATGCTTATTCTCTTTTTCTGCATTTTATTTTTTCTAAAATAAAGACAAAAGGGGTGTCAAAGCGCAGAAGATCTTTGTGTCAGTGAGTGGTAGAGGCAAGGACTGAAAAGGATCAGTGAATCAGATATAATTTGGACTCTGTTTGAGATACCAGTCCTGTGTTTTGCTGATGGCTGGTATTCCTGTTCTGAAAAGCTGCAGAGGCATTTCTATCGAATAGAAAGAACATTATCCCCATTTTCATTCTGGCATGCCTGTTACGACTTTGTTCTGTAAACAAAGAGGATTATGGGAACTGGAAACTAGATGGCATTTTATTAAAGAACTGTGCGAGTCTTTCACTGTGAATGCAAGAATCGGACAGTCTGGTGATAGCTACCTGTGAAAGAAAATACTTGAAAAATAGACCTTAGTGTTTGAGTTAGTAGTGTTTATGAGGAGGCAGTCCTTTAATGTAGGACAGAGTATGCTCTGGGCTTTAATATTTCCCAGTTGCACCCTGCAACAAAATACTTGAAAAAATCTTAAAATGCAGTTGCACAAATTAAGAATGAAAAATATATGCTGCAGAAATAGGGAGAGGGAGGTCCACGTCCACTGTCCTTCTGTTGTGTAGGCTGCCAGACTGCTTTGAAAGTATGTTATTTTAGGAAATGTGCGTATTTGTCTGTCTAGAACTAGCAGTCTGGGGAGTGGGGCAGGAAAGAGAATTGCATTGAGTGAACGTTAGTTGCAGTAACTAGCACAAATTATTTTTACCAGTGTATCATACAACTTTTCGTATAACTTCATAGCTTTTCTGCAGTAGGCTACTCATTTAGCATCTTAGTTCCACAGAGTAAAGGTTTTTTACTAGGTTTTACCTAATTCCTGCTGCAGATGACTCTGGAACTGCTTACTTAATGAAATAAGTATACAGTATGAATTAAACCACAACTCTTGCAAATCACTTTTCCTTTTAATTATTGTTTTCCTAACTGAATAGGCATATGATTAAAGAAACAGCACAGCATGGAAATGTGAAAAGTTAAGCTGCTACGAGTCAGATCACAAAACACCTAAAGTTGGTAAATAGCTTGAATGTATCCCCAGTTTTATCTCAGCTGAAACTTTTTGGTGTGACACTTTTTCTTCCCCTCTTGTGAGATTCAGAGCCTGGTTTCCACTTGGTACCAGGCTGTAAAGCTTGTGAAGTCAAGTGAAAATAGGAATTAGAATCAAATGGCCATATTTGGCCCTTAGCAAGTGGCAAAACTCCAGTTGGTTTCCTGTGACCGGCTGAAGTAGCCTTCTACTTGGTGTGGGCTGGCGTGGTGGAAGGCAGTGCTCAGCACAAAGGCAGAGGTTTTCAAAAGCAATTACTGAATTAGCAGGCTTGCCTTTCAGACAGTGGTAAGCAGCTGCCTTTTGACAGCCAGGCTTTCTTTTAAATTGTTGTAGGTTGGTTACTCCAGAAAGGCTCAAAAAGAGTAGTGCTTTGAGATTTTTCTGGATGGTCTGGAGTATGGGATAAACTACAGAGCATGAATATAAAAGAAAAGAAAAAGGGGATTTGAAAAAAGGCTAGAAGAACCTATTAGAAACAACACTGATGTATTGAAGTATCTCCAAAGGATATAATGACAAATTGAATTATAATACAGGTAGGAAAATGCCATTGTCTAAAAATAACCTGATTATATTCCATATTTATTTTGCATCAGCAATTTCTGTAGCTAATTTTTTCAGCTTACAAGTGAGAACAAGACATTTTCCTGGCTGCTGTAGACCACTCATGTATCAAAAAATCAAAAAATAAATAATGTTTTTGAGCTGGTCTCGGGAAGTTCTAAAATCAGACCCACTTTAAAAGTGCTGCTGGTGATGGAAAAGGCAAGTTAGAATGTAGTTCAGTTCTTTGTGGTTATAATGGTCTACCATGATGTCAGAAACCCATTTCTCTTGAAGGTTATCTATAATTGTAGTAAAGGATGTCTCATGGGCATTTCACATGCCACTCCCAACAAGCCATGAGCTGAAATATGAGCATGTGAACTCTGTTAGTAGGACTAACAGGTCACCTTACAGACACAGAAGTAATCAGTCTGAATAAAATGAATAATTTATAAAGTAGTTAATTTTATGTGTTTCAGTGTAGTTTTCTCCAGTTTCTCTCTCTGAAAAGTAGGAAGACTTGTTAAATAGAGTGTTCTTGGAGAAGGTAGTGTTCAGATATTAAGGATGCAGATAGCTAGACAGTTCAAGCAGAATGTTTCCATGTAATTTCTCATTCTGTCAAAGGTAAAAGTGGTATGTGGCAGGTAGTTGTATGTAAGCTACTTTCTTATTCCATTTATTTTATCTGCTAGAGAGTGATCCTGAGTGGATTAAATATACCTCGGTTTTCCATTTTATGATACACACTCTAAACTGTATTGCTGGAGTGCATATGTTGTTAGCACTTGGAATTTGTTGCGGTTTCTGTAATGTCCTCTAAGTGAGCTTTCGCCTTGAGGTTGGTGCTTAGGCATTGAGAATAACATTCAAGAGGAGTAATACTGTTCCAGGAAATTTACAGAAGGAAACACACTTTTTCTGTTTGTTTGTATGCATGTGGATGTTATCTAGAAGTGAATTGGGATATTTTCAAAGTGCAAAACTTCACGTGGCAAACTCAATGCAACTGTCTTGGGATCAAAGCAAGTAATGAAAATTCTGTATTAATATTCTATATTGTACATGAGTATGTTCATGAAAAATTGATGCTAATAATATAGCCCATTATATCATTCTGTGCTCAGTCCTTGGGGTCAAGTAATTCTGATGTTATTTGCCGAAGACAAAAAGAGCAGAAGCAGGTTGTCAAAGAGTGCAAACCAACGTGAGTAGCTGAAAAAGGGTTTTTATTGTCTGAGAAATGGTTCTAGTTAATTGAAGATTACTAGTAGGGTACATGAGGTTAGACATGTATTTTATAGACACTATGAATCATTCATCTCATTAGACCTGAGTATGAGTGGTGTAACTCTCTAGTGCACTTTAAATGAATTTGCATGTTTAGTTCTTAACATTTTGTACACTACACATGTATGCATATGTTGTAATTACTCCCATGCAAGAGTGTTAACTTGAAAGCTTGCTCTACCACAGAGCTGTAGATTTTCATTTTAGAATGTTGTAGTCACACAGGTCCTTTTTGTTCCTTTTTAATAGATTATACTTGTCTTGGTTTTGGGACAAGAAAAGACTCCCAAATTAGGATACTAATGGTCTTTTGTCTTAGGGTCTAATGTTTAATAATAATAATATACTAATACTAAATACAATTTTTCTTCTGTTTTAAAGACCCTGTATCTGTAAATCTTTGTGCGTGGCCTTATTTTGAGCATGTGAACTAATTGCATTTACTCCCATGGTGCATATTACTGCATTGATATGACCAAGGCTATTCTCTTTATAGAGAATTTAGTTCTATTTCAGGTTGTGATTGAATACTTCCTGGTGCTTTCAAATAATATACTTCTAAAAAGCAGATACTTTTCAGAAGATGTGCAAGATACTTAAAAGAGAAATACTTAAAAATCTGTGAGCCATTTTTAGAGATTGTGAGATATATCTGATCATTTATGCGGAGAGTGTTATTAAAAAGCAGTAAAATCAGATACTTGATTACTCTTTCTACTGCATATAAAGTGACTAAGATGCTGCATAGTATATCTAGTTAATTTTTTTTTAAAATGAAAAGAATCCATATGATTGATTTGTAAACATAAAGTGACTTTTGGAAAGCATGCCTCCCTTTTGTGTGGTTGTTAGAAAGAACATGGTTGGTATAAACAGTGAAAAAAATTCTCGGTGAAAAAAAATTCCCTGTAGCATTTTTTTCAAAAACCTTCACCCAAAAACCTACAGTTGGAAATCAGTCTTTGTTCGTACCAGTTGAACGCTGAAAAATGAAGCAAAGTGATCTAAATCGAATTTACAAGACTGATAACCATGCAACTGGGGGGAGAGTAGCTACTGCACAACCTGTACTCTGTCAAGGGAATTTAATTATAGATCGTTATACTTGAGTATAATTTGCTAATGTGTGCTCCTTGCAAAGGGAGAATAATTCTTACAATGCATTGACAATTTTATACGTTTTTACCAGGATACTGTCAAAGGAAAGGGATTTTCATTGAATTTCGTAATACACAGTTGCCTGGAGGAGGAATATCAATGAAGTGGCTAGCAGTGTGTTTTTTTTCTTGGGTTTTTTGGCTACTGGAGTCTATATGTAAGAAGACGGAGGGAAAGAAATCCTCTTCTTTATCAATTTGAATATATAAAAAATGAATATATTATGTTACTGGGCAATAGTTGGGAAATATTTTTTATAAAATATTGTGATATCTTCATCTTTTAGACCACAATGACTATAATACTCATTTTAAATTTCACCTTTTTGAAAAACAGTAATGATCAAAGTATAGACTAATATTCATTCTCATTCCCACTCCCTGCTTTTCAGAAGTAAGTCTGGGAAGAGCCAGAGGTGAATCTGGCTCGCTCTTTGTCCTTTCAGTCAAGACACTCTTTTGAAGAGCAGATTTTGAGAGCAACCATAGCTCAGATGAGAGGTCAGCAGAGGCACAGAGCTATGGGTTATATTGCAGGCTGGTTTTTTTCCTTAGTCTCTTAATGTGAACTGTTTCTAATTGAGAGTTTTGTTTGTGAACAGAGATGACACTTGGAGGAGGCCCAGCTTTCTCCATGCCTGGGGTATGGGCAGTCCGTGCCTCCAAACCGAAGTACGAGCAGCACTGTTTGGTAGTCCAGTCATTAAGTTCTTAAATCATTAGGTGTAGTGACTTTGGAGTAAGCTCTTCTTGGACACCTCTTTATTTTTGAGCTAAACAATACAGAATATCTGGCTCTGAAGGTTGGATAATCAGTATTACAGAATTAGGACTGTGGTAATGATTTCTGTGTACTGGTATAGTTGTTTCAACTGGTAGTTTTATATCCTTGGCTTAGAATCGTGCTTTTTCTTGGTTGGCTGTTGCATTTCAGCATACTGTTGTGGTAAGCTGACTCAAGCTGCAAGGCTCGCTGTTGAAAAGAGCGGGAGATCAATGAGATGGTCAACATCTGGGAGCTGGACATTCTGCCTGTTAATTTTCTCCTCCCATGTGAACAGCAAACCAGAGGTTCTGTCACCTTCAAATCTTGCAGACCTGTAGTCTGTAGATCCATAGTAAAGGAAGTCAGTTGTACTTTATGGAGCAGGTAGGATGGACTTGAGGAGCAATAGGGATTGCCTAGAGAGTAATATATATGAAAACTTACGCGAGAGGCTGAGTATTTATCAGCATTTCAGTGAAGTACTCTCACTGCTAATGAGGAAGACCTGAGGCAACATGTACAAAGAGGACCACCGGAGGAGCCCTAGTGGTGCGGCTTCAGCCTTTTACCCAGGCAGATTGGTTCTTCCTGGCTTCAGGGCTTTGTGGACATGGCATGCTCTTCTCCCTGAGGTGAGGCTGGCGTTTCACAGAGGGAGACCTTCCAACTCTGCAAGCCATCTGGAAAGAGCAGTATGCCTGTCCAGCCCATCAAGATCGGTATTAAGAAGGTTGACGTTTCCTCATTTATGTAGAGGAGTGCTGTGCTTTGTCTCATTTTTGTACATGATGGACCCTTTTAAAGTACAGTCTTTTCTGCCAGGAGAGGGCAAGTGGGAGATTCTGGATAACTGAAAGGGTGCAGTAAGGAAACAAATTTTATATGTCATGTGAACATCAGCTCGGTCCTTGAAGTTCAAATACAAAAAGGTACAATTCTTCTCAGTACCTTCCTGGAAACAGTGTATTACAGAAGAAAGCATATGATACATGATATTTAGCAGTGATTTTTCTTGAGAAGGACCTTTAGGTTTTGAAGCTAAGTAGTTTGTGCATGGTTTAGCACAATATAAAAAGTCCAATAACTGAAATGAGGCATAAAGCCTCATTTCGTCTTCATCTTCACTATGTGCGTTTCAGCACAACCTTCATAATGATGTTTTGCACTTCTATTGCCCATACAATCAAAATACTTCATAATCCTTTGGAAACATTAAAGAACGATCATTGGTTATAAAAGCACACTTTCATTTTTTTACCCACTATTATTTGCAGTAACCCAGAAGATAAGTGGTAGTGAAAGCAATCGGGTAAAGAAAGCAGCAACCTGTTATCAGTTCTGTTTTGTGCACTTCACATTGTTATCTATACAATAGGTTTTACTGACTTCTTGTTCCAATGTGCATCTTTCAGACAAGACAGAAGGAAGGAGGGAGGAATTAAACAGGAATGGGTAGCTTCTAAGTAGATGAATGGATGTGTGTGGTACATGAAATAGCTTTAAATAAAAGAAAAAGTGACCTCTCTAATTTTATCCATGAGGTAAGTATTTACTGCTGCCTCCATCTTGTAGAGGAAGGATGAGGAAACTCAGGCCCAGAGCTCATAAGTGACCTACCTGAGATGATACAGGTGAATCACCGGCTGAGCTGGGCACGGAAGTTAATCTCCCAGTGGACTTCTGGGTTTCTGCCTTACCCCCGTTGGCAGAGAAGGCATTGGAAGCACAGTTGTGTTTGTGATTATGGTTGCAGCATAATTAAATTTGTTGAGGTTTTTTAATGAATTTACTTGACTGGATCTTTGTGAGGCTTGAGGTGCAAATCCCTGCAGCTGTTTCACTGGAAACCAACTGCAGTGTAGCATAGGACGTGGGGCAAAATGGTTTTCTTGCTGGGGGGGCGGGTCTTTGGGAGGGAGGTGGTCTATCTAGGGTTAAAATCTCTGCCTAGCAGTCTACAGAAGGATATCACCATTATATGGGCTGACCCCTTAAGTACAAGTCTTAACTCATAATTGCATGTGATAATAGTAGCAACAAGTTAAGTCTTTCTGCCTTTGAGTATTTGTTCTTAATGCATTTTATGTCACATTGAGTTCAAGTGGGCTGCTTTTTCATTTTTTGATCTTCATTTTGTGTCTGTTTTACAGTGAGGTTTCGAAGCTGTGATGGAAACAAAAAAATACACTTTGGAAGCAGTGAGCCAGAAGATTTCAGAGTAGGTGAAGATGGTGTGGTCTATGCAGAGCGAAGCTTTCAACTTTCAGCAGAGCCCACAGAGTTTGTCGTGTCTGCTCAAGACAAGGAAACCCAGGAAGAATGGCAAATGAGAGTGAAGCTAACCCCTGAACCAGCCTTCGCAGGGGCTTCAGAAAAGGTAAAACAACAACTAATGCAGCCTGTATAAATGTATCTCCACAAACAGGCCTAAAAATAGGGATTTGATTCTGTCTGTCATGCACCTCTCCATGAGGCAGTTTATTAATGGACACCTAGTACATGCAAGGCTGGAGCTTTAGAAAGAACTTTTCTGTAGTCTGTTATTCTGTAGCTTTGCTAAGGCATGGAAAGACATGCCTGTTTAAGTGTATAGGCTTCATTTATGTTTGAGCTTTTTGTTTGTATAGTTTGAGATTTATACCTGAATTTAAGTTGGACATGGTCATTTCTTTATTTCAAGTTGCTTGAAACTATTACAGTATTTATTCAAGCGGTTAAATATAACCACAATATAAACAAATCTGTGCTAGAATGCATCAGTCACGTTTATTGGATGGGAGCTCTAGATTTACAGCAGTAGTAGGAAAGCATTTCTGGCAGGGAATATTGGATATGTCTGGTCCCTTCATAATCAAATTGGAGATTGTAAATTATTCATGATTCCAGCACTACTTGGTAAGGAAGATAGTCTCCCTCTGCTGGAAGTTGCCATAGGATGAACCATGTACTATAACAAAAATCAGACTTAGCAATATACAAATAACAATGCATTTACTTTAGGAAAACAGTATTATGTCTACTACCTTTTTCTGTTACATTACATGCTGCCTGCTGTTTCTTACCTTCTCTTATAAAGTGCTTAGTTTACAAATAAAGAACAAAATTTATTCATAAATTAACATACCTGTAATAGGTACACATTAAAAATTCAAGCATAATGTCAAAATAGACAGTGTGGTTATGCAAGACATTTTTCCTGAGAACACACTGGAGACCAAAGCTGTGTAATCTTCAGTTTTTTGTTTGCTTACTTCTAAATCTGCTAAGGCATGTTTTTAACACAGGAAATATTGTCATTTTGTCTGTAAAAGTCTAGTAAAAGAGCAGATGCTTAGATATGCCAAGGCATGCCCTGTTCTTTCCAAAGATCCAGCTCAGGCATCCTTACCATCAGCAGAATGTAAAGTAGTAGAATCTGGCCGTCAGTTGGGCATCTGATTTTACTCTGTGGCATATTTGATTAGATTTTAAAAAAAAAAAAAAAAAAGTTTTTCTTTTAAAAGATTTGGAAAATGTTTTTGTTGCCCTATCTCTACCCTTAAGCAAGCTAGCATGGCTATATGTGTGCTGGCATCCAAAGGATGAAATGACTGCAGATATAGAAGGGAATAGGAAGGGAATGTTGACACCCAGCAGAGATTAATGCCCAATGTGTAAAGTGGGTCATCTACTGCATCCATCATGGCTGACATAGGTTTAAAATAATTACAGCATTAATTCTATGGGATTTAATAGGGTCATAAATATTTGAGACATTCCTTACCAGTATGTATTAAACTTCTCTTGGAACTCAAATTATATTTTAGCACACCCAGATCTAAATTTAATGTACAGTAGCACATTACCTGAACTGAAGTTCTAGCTAATGAGAAATACATAAAAGTATACTATTAAATTCTGCAAAATATTAACTACTTTTCAGAAAGTGCAGAATAGTTTACACAGTAGTGCCATGCTTTAATGGTTTATAATCCCATTTCTCCTCCACCTTGAATAAGGAAAAAGGGAGTTCTTAAAATTTTGCAGTGCAGTTGTAAATAATATTGGTTATTTTCATATTGCACTGTGAATGGAAATAAAACAGTTCTGTGAACACAGAGGAAAGACAGCCTTTCGGTCAATTGCATAATTGTATCTGAGTTATTTTATAACATCTACAAGTAATTCTCCTTCTAACGTGCTTAATTTTATCTTGTACCTGGGCAAGGACCAAAAGAAAATTGAAGACATCATATTTCCATGGCAACAATACAAGCACAGCAGCCCTCTGAAGAGGCAGAAGAGAGACTGGGTTATTCCTCCAATCAACCTACCAGAAAATTCCAGAGGACCTTTTCCTCAGGAATTAGTTAGGGTAAGGAAGTTAATAGAAATGTGGTTTCAGTGTCCCTTGGAGAGCTCTTGAAGAGATTTTGTGTAAATGATGTCTTGTTCATTGTCCAGATGTTTATCAGAGACTTTTGGGCTGGTTTCTGTTGCTACCTCTGCATAGCGGGCTGGGCTGCATTTACTAGGGTTTTTTTAAGCTGTCCCTATGCTGCTGTACTGGTGGAAGGTGACCTTGGGTTGGGTGGGAAGTGCTGTGATGACTTCCTTAAATGGTGAAGGAGGATCTCTGTTGGTTCTGGAGTTTTCCAGTCTCCTGCACTGGAGTTTTCCACCTGGGGAAGGGTGTGGGGGTGAGCGGGAGGAGGATTACACCAGGAGGCAGAAGGAACTGGGATCTGATGAGGTGAGGACACCAGCTGCTCCACAGGACTCTGCAGCACAGACGTGGCCTTTGCCAGGAGCCCAGCACAGGAGAAGGCTTTCAACCGTGGTACTCATTGGTCACGGTCAATGTGTTGGAACTTGGTAGAGCATTAGCCCATGTTGATGGGGTATGGTTTTGCTCTGTTCTGTTGATGTGCTTGCTAGTGATTCACCTGCTTCTCCCAGATGCACTGCCCTTTAATTTTTTCCTTGGAAGATGAGACCAAAGTTCAGTCTTCAAACAAAAATGGTGAGTTTCTAAAGGGCTACTGCCAGTAGTAGAAGACAGCCTGTAGCTTTGGTCTGGGAAGATATAGGAGGAGGGAAAAAACCAAAACAGACTTTTTATTTCTTGCATAGTTTTATGATAGTGTATGTTTTCTCTAGGATCTAAACATTACTGTTTAAGGTAAGAATACTTACTTGTTTTGTTTTAATACAATTCATCCTATTAGGAGAAATAAACAGGGATATTCTTATGTTCCTGAAAATTCATTGACCAGCTTTCTGACAAACAAAGAGTGCAGTAGAAAACTTCAAGCTTTATACTTACTTTATACTGTTTCCAGAATAATTATTTTTACAAGTTTAGCTTAAAGATGGAAAAAAAAGAAAAGAGCTGCTGCTTGTCTTGGCAGCAGTCCCATCCACTGGTTGTCTGTGGCTAATGTAAACATTATCTTTTTTGACACGTAGATTAGGTCCGATCGTGATAAAAGCCTCTCGCTGCGGTACAGTGTGACTGGCCCAGGAGCTGACCAACCTCCAACAGGCATCTTCATCATCAACCCCATCTCAGGACAGCTGTCTGTGACAAAGCCTTTAGACCGGGAGCAGATTGCTTCTTTTCATGTAAGAGTTTAATTTACCATAAATCAGATTATCAAATTGAAGATTAACATCTGCTTCAAACATGACTTGAGCAGCCAGCATTTAGTTTCCTATGAGATATGATTTGAAGAGTTTGTAGGAGATTTGTATTTATTGTACTTACTAAGGCTAACTCTTACTATGTTTAAGCAGCTTAAATACATCAACATATGTAAACAGTGATTAAATGTATTTAGATAAAGTAATTGTGAAAGATTGAAATATGGATACTGTAGCTTATATTCTAATACAGGCCATTGATCACAGTCTCCACTGTACTGTATATTTTCCAAAAGTTTACTTTTAATTCAGCAACTTAAATTAGGACGTGACTGCTATTAGAATTGCAGCAGCTGTGATTTGAGAAATTGATGGGAAGAATAACGTACCAATTTTCATTTTCAGGGGCAAATCTGAGCATTTTAATGGAATTGTAAATTAGGTCTGTCAGCTTATGAAAATGATATTCTTTGCTCTAAAGAAATGGACAAAGTAGACCACAGATTCCAGTATTAGTGGAAAAGGAAGGTTGGAAGGAAGGGGGAGACCAGGCTGTGACCTAAAGTTGTCTCTGCTTTTGTGAGACCATGCTGAAATTGTTACAGAAGTCGCTCAGCTCCTAGAGAGAGAGCTTCCAGCATGTCGTGGATTAAAACACTCCTTGCCTTGTGCTCCAGGAAGCCCTTCAAGTGCTGCTCCAGAACAGAGGACTCAGCAGGAGGCATTCTGGGGGGAGGCGGGGGGAATGGCTCTCACAAGAGAACAGCAGCTCCGGCACCCGTAAGATTTTTACTGAGAATTTGGCATTGGCAATTCAAGATTTACAGACTTAGGAATTTACATTTTTATGAGTAATTTCCAGAGTGTTGAGTTACTAATGCCCTATTGCTCCTTTCTAGTAGGTTTGTAGCCAGAAGATATATGTGTGTGTATATATAGGGCTTCAGCAGGACTGCTAAAGGAGAAAGTTGCTCTTTTGCCTAGCAGTTGCCAGGCTCTGGCCTGGATACATAGGTTTTACATTTTCAGAAAGTACTGCGTTCTGTTCTTTTTTTTTTTTTTCTGTCCAATTTAAGATGATTTAGGTAAACCTGACTGTCAAAGGTAGTTACTTAGCCCTTTTTGACAATCGGGGCATTAAATTTATGTGTTTCAGTATCTTTGAAACTCAGTCCATAAAATTTAGCTTAATTTTAGCCTGGAATTTCAGTGTGTTTACTGACAGTGATTTATCACAAACCCTACCTTGGTGTTCCAGGTAACACAAATGCTTTTTCTATGCATTCATGTCTATTCAATATACATAAAATCAGTAAAGAATTTTTAAAAGTGATGCCAGTGTTTATTCCCTACAGATCATTAATAAGTTGTTAGTCGTTTAATATAAATCTGCATATTTTTAGAGTCTCTTTTCTAATGGTCATTATTAAAAACACAATTATGTGTGACAGTAGGCATTGGTATTAATCAAAATTACATGATTCAAAATAATTTTCAGCAAATCAAAGAAATAAGCCAAGAACTTAGAATAGTTTAGAAGTCTGAAGAGCAGTTCCATTAACAACCTGAAAACTTAAAAGTTTGATATGAGGGAGCAGTGGCAGATAACAAAATACGCTGAGCTAAAAATGTCTGGCCTGAAACTTCCAGTCACCATTATTGTATCTATTTGTGCCTGTATGTTGTGCAAATTCTAATACTTCTAATGATTTTTGCAGCTGAGAGCGCACGCAGTAGATGTAAATGGAAACCAGGTGGAGAATCCTATTGACATTGTTATTAATGTTATTGATATGAATGACAACAGACCTGAATTCTTACATCAGGTTTGGAATGGGACAGTCCCTGAAGGATCAAAGCCAGGTAATACATGGGCTTTCAAAGTGGGGCAGGGGAAAAATGTATGCAATATCATTTTGAAGGTGATGAAGGGGGTGCCTTCAGACCTTGTAATACTTTCAAAGGTGTCTTTAGTGTGATGAGCAAAATCTCAGATACTTATTATTTTACCTTACTTCTCATTCACTTTTTAGCGTGCTAGGATTAGTTTCCAAAAGAAGAAAGTATTATCTACATAAACTAAATCAGAGAAGCCTTTAAGAATATGACTTTTACGTTCTTGTTTTTCAAAATTTTGTTTATAATGTCACAGTTCTTACAGTTAAGTTCATGATAGCCATTGATGTTCATTTAGTTGACAGGTCAGAGTATAAGAGACTTCTGAAATATCAGCAGATCCATTTCTAGTTCTGAATCTCAGAGGAAATGCTGGGATTTGAAATCAGTTTCATTTGAATTCTCAAGAAAACCCTAAATGTTATGCATATCTCATTAAAATTCTGATCAGCTCAGACTAAAGTTTACACTACGGCTGAAACCACTTTCTTAATTTGTCAGTAGTGCAAAATGAATTTTTTAGAAAGGTTAACACAAGAAATGTATTTTCTCACTTTGCAGTGTTGACTTGGCATTTGAGATGCGTCTCAAAGACCTTTGAAAGAGTATTATTTACCTTGATTTTCAGTCACTATCAGTATGTGCACCAATTCTGAACATTAAGTATATTTCCTTTGGCCCAATTAATAATGTTTTTATCTAAATGTGAGAAGCTTTGTTGTTACAGAAATATTATTCATGGCAGAATTGTAGGATTTCATTGTTTATGGAGCTTCTTCAGTTATAAGCAGATCTGATATTTTATAAACACAAAGTATTTTTATCTCCTCTTATGTATTTTAATTACTCTGTTGGTGAGTCTTGGGTTTAACCAGCTTGTTTTAAGTAAGAGAAGGAATGTGCAGAGTTTACCAAAAGAAATACATGCTTTGAGCATTGCTTGTAAGTGATCTTGTGTAATCTGAGTAAACTGTTTATATAACATCAATTATTTATCCTGCTGCTAGGAACCTACGTGATGACTGTTACTGCCATCGATGCTGATGATCCCAATGCACAGAATGGGATGCTGAGATATAGAATCTTGTCACAGGCCCCGAGCAGCCCGTCTCCAAACATGTTTACAATCAACAACGAGACTGGAGACATTATCACCGTAGCAGCTGGGCTTGACAGAGAGGTACGGCAGGTCGTAATCCCATAGGCCTGTTGTACTTAATATTGTGAAGAAGCACGTTTTTTGCTAGTAACTTGTAACTGCTTCTCTCCCTCCCTGGTCTGAGCTTTCTCCCTGGAAAAGAGGAAGTTAGCATGGGGATGAAAACTGGACCCACATGTTCTGTACGTGTAGTCAGTCTTGGTTCCATGGGGTCATGGAAAGGATCTTGTCTCAAAAGCCTGTTTGCTTTTACAGAACAGGTACACACTAAAGCAGAACGATGCATGCAGATGAGGACCTCAAGTGCTCAGCCTGTGTGCTGAGATAGGAGGTGTTCCTCAGCTCCAGCCCTTTCCTTTTGCTGAGCTCCATAGGCAAAGAGTAGATGGAAAATGGAATTGGCTATGTGTTTCATTTATTTTGGAAGCTCCAGGAGAGCTTCTGTCCTCTTCCTTGCTCTTCAGAGAGGTGGTAAATATTTGAAATCTTCTTGATGCTGTGTTGCTAAATTTGCAGTAATTCCCTGATCAGAATTTTGCTTATTAAAATAAACCAAGAAAAATATTACAGATTTGAAAATTTGAAAAGCACGTTTCTAAGAAATAAACCAGTCAGTACAGGAAACTGCATAGATAGAGGCTTGTCTCAAGGCCTAGACACACATTCAAAAATCTTAAAAAAAAAAAAAAAAAAAAAAAAAAAAATCTCGCTGTTAGTAATTCCCTGCTACATGCTAGGCAAGTCCCGTTCTGTCTAGACGGTTCTTCACTGTGGCCACCACTGGAGAAGGAGGGTGCCAGATCCACTGCTCTGGTTCAGCCATCTGTGAGATGGGAGTAAAAATATTTCCCTCCCAACTCCAGATCTGTCGCATGGACTAACTGTGCTTTTGAACTACTTGAAAACTTCACAAGAGATAAGCATTATTTTATAAACAAACTATACAATCCAAACAAATCTTTTTTCAACACATCTTGTTTCAACTTCTGTTTTACTTACCTCATTTTAGCTCATCAAATCTGAAGGTTTTTTTTAAACTGGATTTGCTGTTCAGCTTTTAGCTGTTTGCTTATACTTACTTAAAATGGAGAACAAAAATAGTTTCTGATGCTCTGGGTTGGTTATTAATATTCTGATGCATTTCAGTTTGAAAGGGGCAATTAGAAGATTTGAAAAGCTAAACAGACTGTTAGATATTGCAATTAATTTTTAAAGTTTTATTAACATTCATTCTATTTAAGTTGGTTTTGAAGAGGATGGATTTGAGGAAAGGAAAACCCTGAACTTTACAGTGTTGCCGTATTAAATTAAAAGAATGATGGGCAGCTTTTGCCCTTGTTTTTAAAATCCCTAGGTCATGTTTGACAGGTGAACTTTCAGAAGGACACAGCGATAACTCTTGAGTTTTATTACTTAGTGGCTAGCTGTACCGGAGTGATTTAACTTGGAAGAAACCAGCTGTCTGGGGAGCTTAGACCCTCGCATTAACAGTTAGAGAAGCCGTGTCATTTACCATCAGTTTTCCTGATGGATCACTGTACTGATAACCAAATGAGTATTTATAAACATTTCTTGCACATATTGAATATTAATGATTAATGTTAAATCATTCAAATATTAAATTAGACTAAGATGAGACAAAATGGTTTCCTTCCCAAGTCACTGCTTTGCTTCCTTCATTTCCTCAGTCATTTCGTGGAAGTCAATTAAATTAAAATGACCAGGAGTCTAGAAAGCCAGATCTGAGTTGAGCAGGTCTTCTGCCAGTGGGCTGCAGAGTGCCTTGTTGCACAAGGTTCCTTGTTGTCTGCAAGCCTCAGCTGGGCTACCCGCTTCTGCCATTCTGCCCTTTTCTCTAAGACTGGACTGGTTTTGTAAAGCTTTAATTAGGCTTATAAAATACTAGACGCAATTTTAAATTCTTAAATTATGTGACCCTTTATTTATGGGAGTAGGTATTTATGTTGTAGGCATTCCAAAAAAAAAAAAAAAGTTCCTCTGGCATTCCTCATCTGCTAGTAGTTTAGGTTAACATGCACAATGCGTCATCTGTGCCAGCATGCACAGGAGGAGAGTTGCTTAGGTAAGGGGACTCGGCTAAAGGCAGAAGAAATCTTTCACTTGCTATCCCAAAAGATGCTGTTTCATGAGATCCAGCTGTTCTTATTTCTTCTGCTATTGCTGTGGAATTCACGTCAGCATTAAAACATCTGCCTTACTGCTGGAGGTGGCAAAGAGGTCAGACAGGGTACTTAAATTTTACATGCTGACATTCCTGCCTCACGTGAGGTTAATTCAGTGAAGTGCTTTTTTATTTGGCCTGTGTTGAAGTGGAAAGATGTGACCTGATGAGGTCTGCATTCTTTCTTGAAGCTGCCAGTTCGTTTTCGGATGTGTTACTGCAAAGTCTCCATGTGGGCTGCTGACACATGCTCCACTGCTTATTCCTGGCTGCTTCTCAACCCGCAGTAAAAGGAGGAGAGCCACCTCCCCCAATCTCCCCATGCTTGGAAAGTTGTATGCTTGTTGATTTCTGAAATTTCATTCCCACCAGTTGATCTTCTGTCTGTGAGTGCTGGGAAGGGGGAAAAACAAACAAACAAAAACACATATAGTGTCTTTTGGGGCACTTTGTGGGGGAAGTTTCTAGTGTGCTGCTTCTGCTGGAATTAAATAAGATTGTACGGAAGTTGAGTCTCTGTGTAATAATAATGGAGTTCCCTTAATGAAATTTGCTCCTTGGGATCAATGTGTTAAGACCCAGCTGAATCAGAAGCACCTGCTGTTTCAATAACGTAGAATCATCTGGCTGCAAGATTTGCTTCAATACTGCTCTAGATTTTACTGCTTCACAATAAGTAAAGTATTTTTTTTTCCTGGATGAAAGTGGTGAAAGTATTTCTTCAATTCCCTTGTGACTGCTTCTCTTATTGATGTCATGAAGGAAACCTTTAGGATGTTTATTTAAGCCTTCTGAAGGTCACTTTGCAAGTATATTTTCCAAGCCAGAATTCATATACATATTTATGCATTATTAAACACATATACTGCATTTCTATATAAATAGTATTAGTCTTGCTTTTTTAAAGAACCGTGGGATGCATATATAGTAATATACATTTGGGGTGTGTTGTAAGGCTTCCTTTGTGAAAGAGGACGTAAGCATAAATTATCTTCAGTGGGAGACAAAGATTCATACAGCTTATTTTAAAAACTTCTTTTATTCAGTGGCTCATATTTGCTGCTTGGAAGTGTGCATAACAGTTAAATCTCTAAAGTCTGTCTTGGTGTCTGACCAAAATTGGAATGAAAGTTAGATATTATCAGTGGAATTGTCCTTGCTTGTTTTTTGTATTGATATCCATAGACCCTTTTGTAAACTGCTTCCATGAAAAGTAATGTCATATACCCCAGTCTTTAAGTAGTGGGAGAAAATAAGGTACCAAGTGGGAGAAAAATATGCTTTTCTTGAAGTATTTTTATTTTGCCAGAAGGTTTTTGCCAGTGTTAGTAAACCATTCATGAAAGTGATATTTCAGAGTAATAGCAACTCCTTATGTTTGTGTGGTTTCTTTTGGAAAGAACTGAATGATAACACCTTGCTCTCTCTGAGCTAGGAAACTGAACTGGTAAATGAAAAAAGCATGCGCAGTGTTTGCATTTCACGGTAGAAACCATCAACGAGTTAAAGTCAGCTTCTCAGCAACTCTACACACAAAAAACCCATCTTTCTAATTTTATGTTTTTTTAATACAACCTTGTCAACTTTGTTTTAAACAGCTAACCAGTTGGAGGTCAGGTCTCTGCTGGGCATTTCTTGTGCCTGAGGGAGCCCTGGCCTGGCTCCAGCCTGGCAGGGAGGGCCATTAGTGATGGCAGTGGGGCAGGCGGGGAGGAGGAGGTGGTGGCGGCCATTTTCATCAGGGGTGCTTAACACTGATGGAAATAGCCCGTGTGGTTGTTCCCTCCCCCTTTCTCCCAGAGCCCTTACTCATCTCTGTTAGTCTTGACATCTTCGGTTTCCATGGTGATTGCAAGAAGTTGGAATAGCGGTTTTATACTTGGGCTTGGCTGAAACAAAACCTTGGCAGTTGTGGCTGTTTGGCCAACAAACCTACCTTGGCTCAGTTCTCTTAAATGCTTTTGAGGACTTACCCTGTTTTAGTATAAACTGCACTCTGGTTTTTTTCCACATTTGAAAAGCGTTGTTAAATCTGTGATAATAGCATTAACTGTATAAAGTGGGTTTGATTTTTAAGAGTAGGAAGCAGACAGTCTGTCCTTGTCTCTGATATTTGAAGAATATCACGCAGTAGTTCAGTATAGCTAGATGCATCTTGGTGCTGTATTCCTGTGGCACAAACTTTGCTTCTGTCATTTCAGGTGATGCTAACTAGAATAAACAGTGTGATAGGCTCTGTTGCTTAGCGAAGTGCAATTTTGGGAACACCTGCTGTCCTATGGTAATGTTAGTTTTGTCTAAAACTTATGTTGATGTCATTTTGTGTTTTAGAAAGTACAACAATATACATTAATAATTCAAGCTACGGACATGGAAGGAAACCCAACATATGGTCTTTCAAACACAGCAACTGCTGTCATCACTGTGACAGATGTCAATGACAATCCTCCAGAGTTCACCGCCATGACTGTAAGTACAGGGTAGGAGTAACTGAAAGATGTGCTTGTTTATAACCATTCCCCACTTTTCTCATTATAGTCACAGACAGTAAATATTAATGACTTATTAAATAGTGTACCGGCAGGCAGAATTGAAATATGTGCAGAATATATATCCCTTAGATATGGTATTCTGCTTAAGCCAAAAGGCAAAAGCTGACAAGGGAATCAAACCATCAGGTTTCTGGGTGGCCTCAGGTAAACTTTGTTAGATAAATTGTCAGAGATCCAGTGAAGAGAGATGTGCTCCCTAATGTTGATGAATGTTCAGTATGGCATGGCTCTTGTGTGCTTCTGCAGCCGAGGTAAAATGTTTTCTTGATTTTTTTGCAGTTCTACGGGGAAGTACCTGAAAACAGGGTAGATGTGATCGTAGCAAATCTGACGGTAACAGATAAAGATCAGCCCCACACGCCTGCGTGGAATGCGATGTACCGAATGACCGGAGGAGACCCAACAGGTCGATTTACCATCCTGACTGATCCCAATAGCAACGATGGGCTGGTGACTGTTGTGAAGGTAAGAGATGGAATAAGTCAGAGAACATTGGGGGGGGGGGGGAAATGTGAACTCCTGAGGCCAGCACAAGCCTGGAAAGTAAAATGGATGGGCACCATCTGTCTTGTGGAAGTTAGGCATCCGTCTCATGGAGTGTTTCCTTGCTTATGCAGTCAGTAGTATTCCAACTGATCAGTTTTAAAAATTAGTCTAGGTTGTTGAAAGTGACAGATTTTGAAGCTTTATTTGCCAAAAGATAGGAATTTGTCTGTGAAAAAGCATTTGTTTAGTATTTGTTGCTAGTGTAAAGGAACAGCTTCCTACCTCCTGGCATCCATTAGTAGTCATGCTTGTTGTCTGTGGGTTTTATGTCAACATGTTCCCATTAAGGAACAGATATAGGCAGTCAAGGCACAATCAGAGAGGAAAAAGTGATAGGTGGGAGGCTACTTCTACAAGAGGCTTTTAAAGACTGGCTATTTTTAAAACCTCATTTAAATACCTTTTATGGAATAACCTGTCTGTCTTCATTCTCTAGCCAACATAGCTCTGTGTTGAGGGGTGACTTATTTCAAGTGATGATAACAATGTGGTTCTATAATTAAACCTTCCAGGCGGTAGCCACCTTTCCTCATGGCCCTCTGATAAGTGTCTCATCTCTGAGTTGGCCTGTTCTGGTTTTGGCTGATCCACTTACGAAGTCAAGTGTGAGATGCCAACGTTCCCATTTAGAAATTAAAACACTCGCTTCTTTTTTTTCCCCTCTTCGTTCTTTTCCTCTTTTTTTTTTTAATCTTCTCAGTATCTAGGTGACAAAAAGATACAATTTTTGTACAGCTATAGTGGTAATTCACACTAGGGTTTGGGGTTTTTTTTAAGAACTGTCTCTGTTTTATAACTGCACTTCCCCAGAGGAACCAATTGTTATATTGCATTCCTCTAGCAAGAATTATGTGAGTGTCTGTGCTTCGTAGCACTCCTTTAAGCACCCAGGCATGAAAGAGTTGGAAACCTGCCTACATTTTTTTATTGGCAGTGCAATGAGTTGATCTGTCAACCTGTAATGAAGATTGGATTGTCTTTTGTCACTGACTTCTTACTGTCATGTGCCAACGGCCCCTGTAAGGTACAGGGTTCCTTCAAGTCTAGAATCAGTGTGAGTAGTACAGTGCATAGTACTAAGGTGAATCAGGTCTCAGGGAGTGGCCCACCCCTGTGCAGCACGACAGAGGAACTCTAGCCTCAAACTGGTTTTACTCCTTAAGTTGGGCTTCTGGCTCAGTCAGGAAGTCCCCAAACTGAAGGTTGTCTCGACTGTGAAGATGGGAGCTGTAGGTATACCAGAAGTAGGATTAGCTGGGATTACAAAGACTCTTTCTATTGAAACATTAAGGGCATGGGAATCTCTGATCTGTGGGGCTAGGTATGGTCATGATCTTGTTTGAAGGAAACCTTTGTCCTCATAACAGAGAGGCAGGTTTCTCTCCCCAGGAGAGGAGCTCCGCAGGAGGCACATCTGCTCACGTGAGTGCCTGGCACAGAGCTGGGAATTTCTACATCATTTTCTGATGAAACTTACTTGTTTCCTCAGTTACCTCTAATGCAGTACCAGAGTAAGTTAAATCCAAGAATGACCAGGTTTCTAGCTGTTCTGACTTAAAAACTGCTGCTGCTGCTGCTAAGCAAAACCCCAACCCAGTCTCATGTTGAGGTGTTACATATATTGGTTCTCTTCAGGCTCTCTGCTCATTTTTGAGAAGAGCAGTACAAGTAATGTTTAAAAATGTGCTTTAAAGTAAAAATGTTAGTGTGTGTCCATTGCTATTGTGAGTAAATGTTAACACTTACTGCTCTTTGCTTTTCCCAGCCTATTGACTTCGAGACCAACAGGATGTTTGTACTTACTGTAGCTGCGGAAAATCAAGTGCCTTTGGCTAAGGGGATTCAGCATCCTCCTCAGTCAACAGCAACCGTGTCCATTACGGTCATTGATGTGAATGAGAGCCCATATTTTGTTCCAAACCCTAAGCTTGTACGTCAAGAAGAAGGGCTGCTTGCTGGAAGTATGTTGACAACTTTCACTGCTCAGGACCCAGATCGTTACATGCAGCAAACCTCTCTAAGGTCTATATAAACATTTTGCAGTTATTTAACAGTTGGAATGCAATATCTGTGTTACAGAATGGGTGGGGAGCAAAGAGACTGCATATGAAATGACTGCATTTACCATAGCACACGGCTATACCCATGCCTCCTGTGGCTTTTGTGCATCTCTAAAGAGATTTTTGGCTGTAGAGAAGGTGACCCGACCAGCATTCATAGATCTGTAAACTGGCTCATCTTCTAATGCCAAGTCCCACTCCTTCAAGGTAGAATGAAGTTATGCATCTGTGTTAAAGTATACATGGCATCCCAACAAATTCAGTCAGAGCAGACACGTGCTTGTGTGAACTAAGATCATTTGCAGTTTAAATTAAAGGGTAATTTTGACACAGCAGCAAAACCACATCAGATTGTTGACCAAATCTGAAGGGATTTCTTCTTATTTATTCTTCAGCAATGCAAAGTGCTGCTGTTGTCCATCTGTGAACTCTTGTACTGATAGCTATGATCATAATTTGCCAAATGTCTAAAACTATGAGAAAAGTTAAGAGAAGAAAACATGGAAATCTTAAAGCATGCTTTCTCATACCTTGTTTAAAACATGGTCGTTGACTGCAAAGCTAAGGCACAGCGACTAGCCTTGGGCCAGGACTTGGGTTCCTAGCTTATCCAACAGCTTTTTTAGCTCATGTAGAGGAAACTCCAGAACTTGCTTCCTGTCTTTCCTTCCAAAATCAAGGTTCTTGCAATTTTATTTTCCCGTAATTTTGGTTAGTTGTTGCTGATATTTTGCTCATGTCTGGACAGAGCCATCGCAGACATGATAGCGTGAGGACTTACGGATATATGCATTTTTAATGACCTAAGATAGCTTGCACTTGATTAATGTCAAAGGGCAAATTTATCAGATAGAAGGATGGTTTTGAAAGACACTCCTCTTTCAAATTAAGATGATAAGCATGCAGTAAAACCAGGGCCTCTAAAAAATTAAGTGATATTGGAAGCGTTAGAATAATGTGAGTTAGTGCTACTCTAATGGTCTTTATCTATTGTTAACTCTCTCCTGCTCTCAGTGCTCTGATAAGATAAAAGTTAGTATGAACAGCTCTGTACATATATAACAAACAAGAGGGATCCTTAATGAATATTTTAATAGAATCTGAGTATGAATGTTATATTATTTATGATAATTGTATGATTTCCTCCAGTTACATGATAAATTACATGGCAGGGCACTTCAAGAATCTTAATGTAGGACTGGTTTTAATATATATTTTCAAAAATTTTAGCGATAAGGCTTAGTAATTGGAAATCTGTGAAATATTGTCTTCAAATTCCAAAAATGTGTTCAAAATACAAATTAAAATACTTATATTGTCTTTGTTGTCAATATTTATGTTGGCAGATAAATAACACAACTTGTGGTCAAATACACAGGTACTCAAAACTTTCAGATCCTGCAAACTGGCTGAAAATTGACCCTGTTAATGGACAAATAACTACTACAGCTGTTTTGGACAGAGAGTCAATATATGTGCAAAACAATATGTATAATGCAACATTTCTTGCTTCTGATAATGGTAGGTATCAACATTGTGTATTTTTTCAAAAAGCTTTCTTCTGTGTGGTTGAATGGCATTCAATTTTACCCGAGCAATGTGCTTGGAATAGATCCAGTTGGAAGTCTGTATTAGTATCAAACTTAAGTGTATTTCCCAGCTATTCAGGAAATGAGCTGAAAAATAATTCTCTGAGTTTGGAGAAAGGCACTGGCTTAGTTACATTAGTTGAGTTTACAGAAAACTGAAAAAACCTGCACAGGAGTGCAGTAGGCTGAGTGAACGCACAGCATGAGTGGACTTTATCAGGAGTAATGTGGTAAGGGAGGGGTATTTTTCCCACATTCAAACTACAGCAGCACAGAGGGAAAAGTGTCTTTTCATTGTCAGTTTGTTAATGACAAGTAACAATCTCTGCTCAGAAATGAGTACTTTGATTTTGGCTGGAGTGCTGTACTGTTCATAGCTGATACCAGAAAGATGGGCAGGTACGGTTAGGAACTTTCTTGCATTAGAGAGGAAAACTGAAACACTGGGGCTATTTACCTTGGAGAGAAGACAAATGGTAAAATTTTGCAAACTGAAACAGTATAACAAAGCTAGATCAACTATTTCTATCCTTTTGGCTCTGTTCTGGAGAAAAATATTAAATGGAAGATTATGGGGGGGTGGAGGCGGAATAAGAACCATTGCTAATTGTACTGAGAAATTCAGTGCCACGTGTTCATATAAAAGTGTGACTTTAGCAAGGTTTACGGAAGCATCACACATTCGATATGGATAGCAAGAATATCTAGAAGTAGTGTGCTGAAAGTCACTATTAAAAAGAATTTAAATAGCACACTTCTGGTAAAGGGTGATCGTAACTCTTCAAAGTTACAAAATAATTTCTCTAGAGGATAAACTATGCCAATTTTGCACCTTTTTCTTTGAAGCATTTGATGTGGACCATCTCTGGAGATGAACTGGCTGTCTGGTCAGTAAAGTGGTTGGGTTCCTGATCCATGTATCTGCAGTTATTTGCTGAATTTTGCCAAGTAGGGCATTTTTTTCCTCAGAACAGACTACATAAGAATTTGTGTGTTAGCACAAGCAGTGACAGTGTTAGATTGGCTTGGTAAAGACAGAATCCCGAAACTGATGTGAATGTTTGTACATGGCAATTGAAAAATGTTAGTATAGTTTCATTTAAGTAACTTTGCAGTTGGAAACAGGCTCAATACCATTTTCTTTCCTTGAAGGAATTCCCCCGATGAGCGGAACTGGCACACTACAGATATACCTGCTGGACATCAATGATAACGCCCCCCAAGTGAACCCGAAAGAAGCCACAACTTGTGAAACACTACAGCCTAACGCTATTAACATCACTGCTGTAGACCCTGACATAGATCCAAATGCAGGCCCTTTTGCCTTTGAGCTGCCTGACACACCTGCTAGTATTAAGAGGAATTGGACCATTGTTCGAATTAGTGGTAACTAACATTATAGAAATGTTAATAATTTTAAAGAAACTATCGCATATGCATTTCCATGTTTTACTTTGTTGTTATTTTGCAACATACATGAATTTGATTAATATGAATAGGAAAGCACGTTAGTGTAAGTTCCCCAAAGAAAAAGAAACTTTAAGAGAGAAAAGGTGTTCACAGTAATAAAGTAGTCTGTTATCCTGAGTGTCATGTTTAACAATAAGTTAATGCAGAGCTCAAAGATGAGCCATTTTTGCCAATACAGTTTTAATCCCACATGAACAGTACATTACTTTTTAACAAGTGCCTTATTTTCACACACAGGTGATCATGCCCAGCTCTCTTTAAGGATCAGATTCCTGGAAGCTGGTATCTACGATGTGCCCATAGTAATTACAGATTCTGGAAATCCACATGCATCTAGCACTTCTGTGCTGAAAGTGAAAGTTTGCCAATGTGACATAAATGGAGACTGTACTGATGTTGACCGGATTGTTGGTGCAGGTCTGGGCACTGGTGCCATCATTGCAATTCTACTTTGTATCATCATCTTGCTCAGTGAGTAGATAGATCTCTTATCCTAACTCTTTTATTCTTGTTTTGCAAGTACCATCTTGTTTTAGTCCCACGTACCTTGACAAAGATGGGGGAGTGATTAAAGACACAAGTCCAAGAATTGTTGCTGCATAGTTTAATGTCTTGGACAAGTATGAAAGCTTTCTGATGGTAAAGGATTAGGAGTCTGTGAGACAGATCCTAACTAGCCCTTGCATGGCAGTCAAGCCCCACAGTGCATTGTGAAAGAGATTCTCCATCTATGCCGATGGGCACTTGTTATGTTACATCAGTGGGTGACCAGGTTGAAGATGTGATTAGCCCCTAGACATCTAGTCTCTATTGTGCTACTGGTACTGTGTGATTTGACACCACCCACAGCAGGTATCAGTGCCTTTAAGGAGTGCTCTGGTGTTACTGCTGTGGTGCTTCAGACTAATGCAAGTAGGCTATTTGATGATTTTGGAAAGTAATACATCACAGCCCTTCATATAAGGCCCAACAAGCAGGCAGCCATGCAGGAACAGAGATGTGTATGTTTGTTTAAGTACTACATAAAGCTGTGCTAGTATTTTATTTTTGTGTCAAGTGCATTCAGTAAGGGAAATGACTAAACATCATGACTAAGTGTCTGTCCAGTGTAGTAAATTAGATGCTAGCTCTTCTACACATCATGGTTAACTGATTTCTGATTGTGGTGGAACACAAGTAAGGGATTAACCTGTTGAGAGTATACTGTGCACCAGTCCAGAACATACAAAATGATGAAAAGGAGTAACTAAAAAAAAAAATTAAAAAAAAAAAAGTATTTGAGCCTAGCTAAGCCCATGGCTGTACAGATGCACAGTACAATTATTTTCTCAATACAAGATACTCTTAAAATGTTAGGTATTGAATTAACAAAGCCTTACTGAAACTATCAAATCCTTTAAGATATTCTTCATATATTGACATTCTAGATACATTGGAATTTCTTTCCATGAAGATGGTTGTAATTGGCAACATGGCTATTGTATGAGAAATTAATTTACTCACATTTCTTCTGTTTTGTTCCTCATTCAGTTTTCTTTAACAGCTTCAGTCTGTAAACAAACAGTATAACTTGAAATTGTTGAGTTTAAAGATTAAAAATATATAGCTCTAAATGCCACTGCATTTTCATAAACCTTGAGTCCTCTTGCTTCTAAACATAAATCTAAACTTAGGCAACAGTGTAGTCTGTTCTCATGGACTTGCTGAGCCGTATGCCAAAATAGCCTAAGCTTGGCGATGTCGAAACATAAGAACTACTTAAACTATATAAATTGTTATATGTTCTTGGGACATAGCAGAAAAAAATGTAAATAACGTAATCTTTTAGAATTCTTGCCACAACTGGAGAGATTTCCTTCTGAATCCACTGGTTTATGAAGCTTGGTCTTTCTTCTTCTCATGACGAGTTTATTTTGCAGATGCAGAATGGATTTGTGGCTTATGATCTTGAATATATGATTGATTTCCAAATCAAATGGCCTACAGTAGCCTGAGTTTAAACATCTCGTGCTTAAGCTGCCTTCTATGAAATTTTTTATTGAAAAATAACCCCAAAAAACTCAACCTCATCCAGAGCAGTCAAAGCCAACTTTCTTGGCTTTTTTCTTTTTTTAAATCTTGGTGTTAAATTTGTACAATATTCCATGGCTGTACTTCAGAATAAAGATGTGATTTTGTGTCTTCCCTTTTTGCAATGTAGTTTTAGTTTTAATGTTTGTGGTATGGATGAAACGCCGTGATAAAGAGCGTCAGGCAAAGCAGCTCTTGATTGATCCTGAAGATGATGTGAGGGACAACATTCTGAAATATGATGAAGAAGGTGGTGGAGAAGAAGATCAGGTGAGGAATGATTAAAGTTTTTTAGGTATACATTTGCACTTCAGTCTGCACTTCATCTATTTTGTTCCCATTGACACGTTATGATAGGTAGCTAATTTTTGCATTAAATACTGAAAAAAGTAAGTAGTGTTTTAAAAACCTGAAATATCACATTGCTTTCTCATGTTGTTTTTTGCAGTTCCAGAAGTACCAATTGCTTGCCTTTTGGATGAGATGTAAAACCAGTATCTTGTCCACTTACAGTCATGGCATTCCGACCATATGCCGACTAAGGCTGTTATATTTATATGAAAATTAACATCCACTCTCATTGCAGTCTGTAAACCTTCTCTACTCCTTGTCTGGGATCCTGTTATACAGAATCACTAGTGCAGAGTGCCTAATATATTCTGTTCCAAATACCACCCTTTTTTGGTGGTAGGTGAATGCCTTTCTAGATATACAGTAATGCTGGCTATTGACAGATTGGCCACTACTGGGATTTCACTTTGGGAAGTATTTATGTTTCAAGTAGCTGTTAGGGCACATCTGTGTTTATTCAGATACCTGTCCAGGCAGGTGCCATATGCATTTACTCTCACATCACTTCTGTTTGAACCACTGCTGATATGTCAGAGGACTAGGAGTGATGTGTATATGCTAAGAATAGCTTCTTTTTCCCCTCTTTATCCAAGTTAGTGAATTTCGAAGCAGTGTGATTTCCTTCCTTCAGAGGAGGTTTATTAAGTGCTTTATGAACATGACAAACAGTAGATTTATGCATGTTATTAGTGGTAGAAGTAAGTGTAATAATTACAAAGGGAACAGTGCATATAATAGAGCCTAAGAAGTTTTCCAGTAAAAAGCCTTGAAAAATTACGTGTAATTCTTCCACACATACCCAGTCACAGTCATTTGGCACGTGAGTTATCTGAAAAGTGGCTCCCTTCACTGGTACAGACACTTATAGCTTCTCTCTGCTCGTTTGTTGGTTTGTCTGAAATTTGTGTTCCCCTTAATTTTTATGCTTCCTGCATTTCCCCAGGTACTGTTCTTACTTCCTGGCTTTTCTACATAACTTTCTTCTTAAGCAGTAGGAAACTTCAGTTCATGCAGTTTTGGAAGATTGCTTATGTTACTAAATAAATTGAAGACAACCTTTGAGTCTGTATATGTATTCCAGTTGTTCGTACACAGATAGTTTGAGTACAAGAATTGCATCCTGTTTGTGCATCTGTTACTGCACAAAATACTTACAAGCTTAAAAGACATGAAGAAAACTCAGTCCTGTGAGAACTGATTTTCTAGTTCACATATACCCAGCTCTTGTTCACCCACGATTCTCTGGAGGATCTGTTGAGCAATTTTCATGTGGTTTTGATTTTTAATTATTGTCCGCACAACTCTCAGGACAGAGACAGTAACATTCTCAGAGTATGTACTGTTCATTAGGAAGTCATAGGCGATGCTAGAGTAGTGTTGGGAGAGTTTGTGCTGCAGATCAGAAACTTTAAGCATTGTTGTAACAGCATACAATGAGAGTAAAATACTTAATAGTTTAAAAATGGTGCTGAGGTCTGTCCTCTGTCCACCTTGTCCTGTGCTGCCCTGCAGTGAACGTGTTGTGTTTGTGAGAGGTATAGTCAGGGTATTGTGGCAGAAGGTAAAACTGTGTGAATGCCGTAGAGATTAGCAGGATGTAAACCATCCAGAAATGCAGTCTTTCACCAGCAGTGAATGAGCGTAGTGCACGCGATGAAAGGAAAAACTGTCAATGGGTGGAGTAGCAGTAAAGTGGTAAGAAATGTGAAATTAGGATCACTTCCTCTCACAGTGAGCAGAGGAAGCACCTCGACACAGGGAGGTTTAATGGCTTTATAGAAAATTGAATGATTTTTAGCCACAAAACCCCTGCTTGCTTTCTTGAGACAAATTTTAAGGCCACCGTTGCAAATTAATTAACTTAGCTGCCAGCCACATAGTTCAGGTACAGTGGTCCCTTTCCTGATCCATTGAGCAGTAGACCATAGTGTCTGAGGGTCTAAAAGGTTTTTATACACTCCAAACATAACAAACACTACAAGAAAAGAAAATAAAAGCTTATACAAAGTATAGCAAGCTTTTATAACCACTTCTGTAGCAAGAGTTTTAGACCACTGTGTAGGCAAGAAGGGAGTAGATTTTCCCACAGCTCCAAAGTTAGGAATTTGTTGCTGTCCAGAATGCCTGAATAAGAGAGCGCAAACTTTTCATGTAGGCACTTAATTTTCTATCTACAGTGGATGATAGAAGTAAGCTCCGTCTGGCTTTTCAGGGAGATTATTTTACTTTATTTTGGTTTGATGTTTTGTAAAATCTAATTTCTGCCCATGCTTAACTAGATGATAATAGTTCCTAGGTTCATTTGTTCTTGGTTCCCTCCTTGCCCCCCTCACCTCTTGTGCCCAGAGGAAAGAGGTAGGATTATGTTTGGTTGGGTTTTATTTGCTTTTGCATGCATTTCTTGTGAGATTTAAGAACTTGGAATGCTAAGCTTTTGAAACATCCCAACAAGTTCACTACAAGTAGTAATCTCATTTTTGCACACCGTAGCTTAGTAAAATACTGTACAAGCAAAGCTGTGTGCAGAACATCGCGGGCAAAAGGCGTTGGCCATAAAGATCTTTGCATTTTTGTCAAAGTTAAAGTAAGTGTTAAAGTGTTCCAAAAAAGCATGAAACTACCATCAAAAATCTATTTTCAGAAAGAAGCTTCATAGGATAAAACTGCCACTATTCTATTAAAATCAGGAAAAATTATTGCATGCTAACCTTGCATCCACAAGTCATCAGAAAAGGACAGAGGAAAATGCTTTACATCAATATTAACTTTTTATGGAGCACTCTCCCCAAAACCATCAGGATTGATTGAACAAGAAGCTTTGGTAGAAGGCAGTGCACAAGGTGACTCAGAGCACAGAACCATCTAACCCAGGGTGCATCTCATGCAGCAAAATAGAAGGGAGTGCTCAAAGCTTCATGTGAATCTCAGTCAAAACAATATTTTTAAAGCTTCGGATATTTTTATAATGTACCTTTTAAAATTAGTTATTTCTATTTATAGCAAGCCAATTACTTAGGCTTTTTTAAAATCACCTGCTTTTCTTGATGAATACTTGAAGACTTACCATGTGTGGCCTCATATTTTTCTTGTTTATCCCAGATGCTTAGGTGAGTTGAAGATATGTGGTGGGTAGGACTTGAAGGTAAGTGACAGAACTTTAGGAGTCGTTGCATCCTCAACCAAACTACTTTTAGACTTGTGGTTTCACTCTTGGAGTAATTTATTTATTTAAGAGGGTTTATTTATTTGGAAGCTATGCAGTTGGGTTTCTTAGCTGTCATGGCAGACCCAGAAACTCCTAAAGCATGCTTGGAATGTTCTTTTCAAACTCTTTGTACATGCTATCAGAGTAATGTCTCCTGCAACAAATTTGATGAGTTCCAAATTCCAGCTAGTTCCTCCAAGTCGTAGCAGCTGTCAACCACAAGGTGGAATTCCTGCTTGGTTTGGTGTTTTGGTTTGTTTTGGTTTTTTTTCCTCCTGTGCTAGCATTTCCAAGGAGTTATGATGTGAAGTCTGTCATAAAAGAGCAGTATACTCCATCGTGAAGGTCTCCTGTTAATCCCATATGAGGCCATCTTGGCCTGCTTTGTTCACTCTGACAGACTGAATGCTTGTAAAGAAAATTGAGGTTCTTGAATGATTCATAGTCTTCCTCTAGCCTGACATGATGTACACAGGGTCGTGTGATCTCCTCAGCAGCTGAGAAAAATGCTTTTAATTCCCTAAGCCAGAAAAGCTCTTGAGCTGTGGGCCGTAACTGAAGTCAGCCGGCTCCCCACTGAAGAGCATTAACACCAGAAATGTTCTGGGCTTTTTTCACCTAAACTTCTGTTTCTCAGAAATACGGGCTGAAAAACTAGCTGTGAAAGCAGTACAGCACTCCTGTTGTTCCAGGCAGAAACTTTTTTTTGTGGTTGTTGGGAAAGATCACTGTACTAGCAGACATTGGGGACAAGGGAGGAAGAAGAGGAGACAGCAGTATTCCAGATAGGAAGTCTGGGACTCTTCTCAGGATTTTGCTTAATATTTTCTAGTTTTAACAATTTGGCTACCTGACTTGCGGCAGCTGGGCCGTGAGATGCTTCGAGTCAGCATCATTCCACAGAAGTCAGTGGGACTGGTTTGGTGACTGGTTTGGGGAGGGGGGATGTATGGTGGGGGTTTTTTGTTTTGTTTAGGTGGTTTTTTTAATTGCATCTGAACCTTTAACCCAGCAATTGGGGTAGGGGATGGGAGGCACTACAGTTTGCTATATTCTGAAATAGGTGTTCCTAGTTTATGTACAAATTATGAAGCTGGTAGCGATTGTCTTGATTATTAGCGGACCACGTGATCTAGAGCTTGTAGCCGTTTAGCAGACAGGAGGTGTGAGATACAAATGACAAATATTGTCCCCTGACACTGTGTGCTCTCAACTTGTAACACTATTGTCAGTTCTAAATACCAGAACCTCATGCTGGCTGAGTGTTAAAGCGCTTAGCACATGTCTGCAGCATAGTTCACGCACATAGCAGATCACAACCCATAAGCATCACTAATTCATTTTCATTGCATATCTCAGACCATTCATGTGATTTATATTGAGGCAGTGGGTGCTCGACTGGGATACGTGCAGCATATGTCAACCTGATAACTGTGATTATTTTTTTTTTCCATTTAATTCCTTCTGTATACATCTTATCGCACAAGGTGATCCTCTCATCTCCTTTGAGCCCATTTCTTTAGTGTTTTCTGAATTTTAGTAGTACTTGCTCATGCAGATGGTCCTGTTGAAGCAAGTTGCCTGAGCAAGTGCATGATGTGCTTTGTGAGTATCGCAGATCAGCTGTTTTGAACCTGTTTTTTAGTTTTGCTCTCGGATCTCTTCAGCACAAGAGCTTCTATAGCAATGATTTTATTATTATTCAAAGTATTTTTCTTCCTAAGGATTCTGTGTATTCCTTCCTACATGACCTTTTCTTAACAAGAGTGTTCAGACATTAGTCAATAGTTTGCTTTTTGTCATGTTCTATTATATGTTTATATAGAGAAAGAAAATAATAGCATTTATTTTAAAGGTGATAATAGCATTAAAAATAAAACCATAGTGGTTTATTTTTATGTGTGCAGGATCTAAATTCTAAGCAGAAATTGCTCCTTTATAGAAAGGGTGGCTTAGTTCGAGCATTTGTGTGTCATTGATAAAAATTAGTTGAGTGATCCTTTGGATTTTTTTGTTTGGTTTTTTTTCCTATTGTCGTAACTTTCTGTATGCCTGCATCTTAAGGTTACATTGGTCTTGTGTGCTGGATCTTATCATAACCTCTGTTGTAAACATGACAATGGTCCTTACCTACTCTATGAACTTTATAAATCCATTTAGTTATATTTTATTTTCACCACCCTATCTAAGTGTTATTCAGATCATTTACTCTCACTTTCTAACCTTTATTTTGCATTGCATTAAGATTGAACATATTTTATGTTTAGAAATTTTAATCATAACGAATGAAATGATTGTTGCTAAGATATCCCTAGGAATATGCAATATTATAATTAGAAGGTAGTTATTTTGGGGATTCTGTTTGCTTACTAAGACATTAACTTCATTTTTTGAATGAGTGACTCATGCAGTACTCCTGTGGAGGAATTACTGTCGTTCCTTGGTGAATCTTTATCGCATCATACAAAAAGTAATGTTTCCATAATTCCATTACAAAATTGTTGTGTGTTTTATTTTATCCTATCTAGAACATATGCCTGTTATTGTGTTTTATCTGCAGCTGGAGTTTAACTTTCACCTTTTTTATTACTAAAGAAGATAAGCTAGCATCTTGTTTATCTTAAAAATTATTAACTTGTAATACTCCAGATGCATCTATAATAAAAACAAATGGGAAAAGCAATATGGCAGAAAGTAATCAAAAAGTGAGTGGCAAATAGAGAGCAACTGTTAGCACAGGCATTTTAACTAGCCTCCCACCTGCAGCCTACATCTAGTCAGTTCTCTGTGCTTTGCTTTTTTTGGAGTCCCATTATTTCAGCAGATGTAAGATTTAGCACAGGTTGGAGCATTTTACAGAACTCGGGCAATGTTTTATGTGCAAATTTCTCATAGTTTTTTAGGGTGATGTTTGGTGGGTTTGGGGCTAGAATGGTAAGATGTAGTGGGGTTGCTTTTCACTTCCTTTTTCTTTGTTTTTAAAAGACCTTGGCAGATGGGAACATTCAGCTGTATAAAATATTTCTTCCCTTGCTTCTCCATCCCATTTCTCTATTGGAGCAGACAGTCTTTGGAACACACAGGCAAAGCAGAACATGTTTTATCCATAGGTACTTCAGGTCATAGTTTGCTCTGTTCTCTTAAACCAACAATAAAAGTGGGTTTACACTAACACACCATTCTGTAAAACAGGTGGGCGAAATGCAAACTTCTGCCAATGCTGCTTTACACGCACTTAAACCACTGCAGCTGATTTTGTTCAGTGAGTGACACTTACAGTTCTCACCATCAGATTAAGTGATCTTGTGACAAATTGATTATTTCTTGCATGGGGATGGATCCAGACTTTCATATTTCTTTGCAAAGGCTGCATCCTTTGAAAATGGGAAACAGGTGTAGTGTTTTTGTTACATTAGTCCTATGTCCAATCCTATATTCATGCATAGCCAAAGCTTTAGTTCTGTACAAGGTAAAAAAACCCAAGTCATCCCTAGAAGTGTTATAGCATAGTCTAATGAATGGCCAGGAAATATACTGAGAGCTCTGAGATAAGAGAAGCCAGATTCCTAAATCATTAATGAATATGTCAGTCAGGTTGCATGTACTGGGTGTATCACTGTTACTGTTAGAGAAAACTTTTAGTAGAGAAAGCTCAATTTAGATGTAATATATTCCAGTATTCACATATATTCAGAGTTTTCCTATCTGGAAAAAAGTCAGTCCCATCTATGTATAGCAATTTATAGTTTTAGTAAGTTGTGGTTTGATTCTGTTGTTTGCAGTTGTGCTTTTTAATGTTGCAGGATGCATTCATACAAAGCAGGTCTGGTTACTGTAAAAATGTTTACTTTGGTAAGTTTTTGCCAAGAAGTTAAGTAGATTGTCTAAAATGCAAATACAACCAGAACAGCTAATCCAGGAGAAAAAAGTTAACTTTATAAAACTAGAAGCTTCTGAGAAACTCTTATTTCCTGGCCTATCCCCTCATGGGTTTTTTAGGGATTGTAGCGTTTGGTAACTGTCAGTCAGAATGCAAGGTATTTTTTAAAAAAATCTCTCCTACTGCCATAACTGATGACTGCTGTATGAGGGATTACTTAAGTGCTGTTAAATGAATAGCTGCCTTGCACAAGAGGAAGTTATTTAAGGGAAGAGATTTTGAAGGCTGCATTATCTTGCTTCTTTGTAAATCAGCAATAATGGGGAATAGAAAATGGCCTTTTCTTCTATTCTGGGCATTTCTTCTGTTCAAGTTGAGATACTTGGACTGTGCTTCCAACTACCATGTAGATGTTCTTAAAGAAGTGCCTTTTGAGGTTTTGGACCCTTCTGCCTACACATCTGGTAAGGTGGTTAATTTGTAGGGCTTAGCTAGGTGGTTCTGCTATTTAGCACTGTCTCACTGGGATTTCATGTTTCAAGAATGTGAGGTGGGAGCTAGTAATGCTGTAAGTCTTTGCTTAAAGCTGTCTAGAACTAAGTGAATAGCTAATAAGCTCAATGTTTGTAATCAGCTTGGAGGGGAGGGAGCTGATGGGGTTTTGTGAGTTTTTTTTGAGATTTGTTTGATTTCACAAGATGCAACTTCTGATAAAATGCCCTTTTAGTACATTGTGACTTTATTTTCTTTCTTAAAAGCAAATCAAAACCAGAAGTTTTTCTGCTTCAATACAGATGGCGGAGGCGGGGGGGGGGGGGTCAGCAAGAGCAAATAGTGATGCTAGAGATGCTAACCAAAGAGAAGTGCTGGTGGTTACATTAAGAGAGCTATATTGATAAAGCATTAAGGTTGTAATCTCTTTAACCGCCAGTTATCTGAAAGATAGCCATGTTGTCTCATCCAGTGATATCAGATCCCTTTATAAACAAAGGGAAAGGTAAGGGATCATTCAGCTTGCTTCATTTAGATCCCTGTCATAGAATGGGAGGTTTCTGTTTCCCTGTTGACTGTAGATTTGGACAATCAGACTAGTCTAAATTTCTGGTTTCTAATGGCCTGAGTTTTTGCTTAGATGCAAAATGGGAGCAAGCTAATATGTGTTAGTGACCTTCGAATAGAGAAAGCTAATACTAGATTCTCCCATCAACAATCTAAGCTTGTCCAGAATTTTGAGGAGAAAAACTCAAACCCTCAGTTTGGATTTGCTTAAATCCATACTGAAGGAAGGGAAAGAGGTATTTGTTCTAAAATTGCTGGAGTTAGGGCTAAACAGCATAAATAAGTAAATAAATACTTATGACAAAAATTGGCAGCCATATGAATTGGATGCTTGCGTTTGCTCAAGTATGTTTCCAGTGGAGTCTTGTTCCTCATTAGCGCCTTGGCTGACTGTAATTATGAACAGGTTATATGGAAAAAGGCTGGAGCAAAGACAACATTGTTGACTTGTGGTCCTGAAATTGAGTAAAAATAATGACCCAGAATCTTGCTCCAAGCTGGCTGTCCCAGCCTACCCCAGCATGTCTTGTTCTCTGTCTGATGTGCCACAGTTTTCCATTTAGCTGTCACTTCTGCAGTTAACTATCTCAACAAACTGCTTGAGACTAACCTTAAAGTCTGTTCAGGAGCTTTAGGTAATACATGAAAAACTTTCCCATTTTTCTAGCAGTGAATGCACCATTGAATGAAGAGATGGAATTTCAGCAGCCCTAAACAGCTTATGCCCTGGCTCTTTAAAACAGTTTTCCTTCTTTTTCTTTGCAATAATTGAGCAGAGCTGACTTTAGACAGAATGTTGAAACAGCTGGAGTTGTTGCATGGTGCTGCATTTGTACAGCACTAAGCCAGTTTGGGGAGATGGTGGATGACTTGCCATACCTGAATGATGTACAGTTAGTATTGATTTTAATGAGACAGGAGATTTGAGAGTCTGTGGTAATAAGCACAATGGATCTTCTCTTCCTGTCCAGACACTAATAAACCTGCAAAATAAATTTCCTCTGATAGAAGGCTAGGTGGCAGTGTCATAAATTATCCTAGAAAAGAAAACCAAGGTGGGAGTCCAAGTGCCGTTGCCTTGCGAATGGCAATCTTTGCTGTCTTTTTAGCTGTAGAGCCTGGAGGTGTCTCAAACTATACACACGCTCAAGAGGATGGCCTTGGATACCTTAGATACTAGATACTTAGATACTAGACTGACTGACTTGATTCATATTGCATTTCTGTATGACTACTGGTGAGAATAATAATTGTATGCATATGCCAGTGGGTGGAAAAAACATTTTATCTTTATAAAACTAAAATGACTAGAGAGGCTCTCCTGGTTTTAATATATTGCTATTTAACCATACCTGTTTGAATTCCTCTGTAATGAAATGCTTAGTATAAAAAAAAACCAACCTGTATTTTTCATGTCTCCCTGTTGGTGTTTTCCACTTTTATCTTTTGGGTAGGTATGAAAAGCACTCTTGTGTTACACATTTACAAATTCTAGAACATATGTTCTTCGCTGTTTCATAGGATTTTCTGATAGCATGTCTCTAAACTATTTTGATTTATGTTACATAATAAAAAGGGAAAGGAGAAAAGGTTGTTCTGTTTACTTTTCTCCAATTCATACAGCTTCATGGCGACCACTTACTATTCTGTTTGGTACATGAAGAACCGAAATGTAGAAGCTACAGCTCTGCTCCAAGGAACTTGTAATCTAATTAAAGCATATGAAGCTGCATTCTCAGATCTCAGTGGAGCTGTTCCACCTTTTTTGACTATATATTGGCGTGCAGTCAGCTGAGGACCCAAGTAACAAATTGGAAGGTGTAGTGGATTTGATAGTCAGTTACAATTCTCCCAGCAAAATACCTTCACTGCTGACAACAGACCTCTCTTCCTGTTGAAAAGTCTGGTTTTGGGGTCACAGTAGGTAGTACTCTCTAAAAGGACCTATACCCTGCGAGGTGACAGTAGAAGTAAATGCTTGCGTTCCTTCCTTTAGGAGCCAGTTAGGAACCAATGCAAATGTAATTGGCTGCACAGACAGCTTCCAGCAACTTGAGATCATAAATAAGATTTTTTACCAGAACAACACGGTTGAAAAACAGAGACTGATGCTGCTCAACTGCTTGGATTATTTGTGGGGCAGGGTATCTGGCATACAGGAGAGTTGGCATGAGCCCCAGTCTCCTGGTAGTTCATGAATGGCTTTAGTTTAAGCCTTTAAGCCCAGTTCTTTGTTCTGCATTTTTACCAGTGCCTTGCGCAAAGGCATCCTTGAGCATGACTACCTACCTTCTAGACATGACAACAGTGAGGTGAATGACAATGCTGAAATGCATCACACTGTATAAATAGTATTCAGGCATATCTATCTTAAATGTATAAACATTCATCTAATTAAAATTTTTATATACATACATACTGCTTATTGGAATTCATAGTGCTATGCTAGCTTCATCAGTCTGCCAGAGTTTGAAACTGCAGCATCAAGTACTTAATGAACGGATCCACGAGTAATCTTTAGAAAGTGCTTAGAATTAAGGCCAAATCTGAGGAGCTTTGTACTTCTTATGACATTTTTTCCCCCTTTGGCTTTCATATTATGGAAGCCACATGAAATCAGCAAGGAGTCTTAAATTCATTCTTTGAAGGTATTATAAAATGCTGCAGAGCAGTGCGCTTTCTCAGAATGAGAATGTCTGGCATTTATTTGCTTAGAAAAATAAGAGTTGGATTTGGCATCTTTGCTCTATGCAGTAAATCATCATTACTAGGCAAAGTGTTTAGTCTCTTAATAGTACTACTCAAATCCTTGCTTCTCAATGGAAAACTTACGAGGAGCTCTACAAATCTGATGGAATAGAATTAAAACAGTAGATTCAGAGAGTATAAATCAAATAACATACTGTTGGTATGCAAATAATGTTACTGACTTATTCTCAGTAAGCATTACAATCCTGAATATAGGACTTATGGTGAAAAGATACTTTGCATTTTCCCTTTTTTTCCTCCTCATGTTTCCACCTGACAGATATTGTTTGAAAATCTCCTAAAGTACTGTCTTTGTTTCATATTTTGCAGGATTATGACTTGAGCCAGCTCCAGCAGCCTGACACTGTGGAACCAGATGCCATAAAACCTGTTGGAATCAGACGTCTTGATGAAAGGCCGATCCATGCAGAACCTCAGTATCCAGTCAGATCAGCTGCTCCTCATCCTGGGGACATTGGGGACTTCATTAATGAGGTAAAGGAGAGAAAAAAAGTTTCCTCCTAAGATCTGATAAGCTTTTATATTTTGTTAATTGTACTCTACATGAGTAGCTGTTATGTTTGAACATAATAACTTTTTAAAACTTACTTAAACAATTAAAATTGTCTTGCTTGATAGAAGTAAATATGTTCTTCTGAAGTGCAGGCAGATTTAATTAACTCATTCAAAGAGAAAGGGAAGATATATCAATTAACTTCTGTACATTTGTATTAATTACATTCATAATATGTTATCAGCTGCAACCACAGTATCTCCAAGCAGGATTATTCTGTGGGTTCCAAGTAATAAATAGACTAACAAAATTATAGTTTAGCCTAAATTCATTTATTAATTCACAGTAATTTAATAATGGAAGAAGTTCATTTTCATTTTCCTCATACATTACCCTTTGAATCCAGATAATAGTGGAAATTCAGTACCTTCAATAAGACCAAAAGAATTCCGTCAAATACGATTAGTGAGCAGGGCAGCTAAATTAAATGTTGTGTAAGTGCTTTTAATACTTGTCTTGTCAGAGAGCTTTAAAAGTCTTTACATTATCTTTGATTCTTCAATCTAATAAAGATAAATGGAAGTTAAGATTCAGACTATACCAGATTACTCACAGTTCTGAAAGAAATGCTCCTACAAATATTAGTTTCATTTTTTCTATCACTGGTCAGTCTTAAATCATTGGTTTTGTGGAACTTAAGATAGAATGTGTTTCTTGTGCTTGCTGGTTATAGGAAAACAAATACTGATCCAAAATTTATTACTCAAAAATAAGCTATATCCTGTAGATGAGTAGTAGTAGTTAATTAGTTTCTCATATCTTCCTTGGCAATTGGAGCTGGACAAGTATTACAGAGTATTGCAGAAATGTTTTTGCAAATGTGTTTATTCTTGTTTGCTTTAAAGAAAAGTCAGGCTAATATACTAATGTCTTTTGTGTTAGCAAGCTGCAGAAAATTGAGTTCGTTCCTTTTAAGGTATACAGCAATACAACTGTAAAAAAACTTACAGGGAGATGACTAGCAGGAAACATACAAATATTCTTATAAGACATTGTATTTCAAGAGACTCCAGGTTTGGGGAAGAGCTGTATTAGAAAGAGATGTCTCAACAAAGAGGATTTTTGCATGCCTTGCACTTTAAGTATTACAATTTTAATCGGCTTCTGGAAAATAGTGGAGACATGGGACAATAAAAGGCCCACACTGTTGGCCAAGGCCGCATGCGCACAAGAACTTCCTTGTGTTTCCTTGTCTTTTTCCAAATAATCAAGAGTTTTCCATCCTATTCTCACACAGCTGTGACCAAATACTACCCATCTGGCAGGCAGTTGGGAGGAACCCATGATGCTCAGTACCTTGATTTTTCTTGTCCTCAAAACAACTGTCAAGCCCTCTTACAGAGCCAAGACAAGGAATGTGTGTGATTCTCCTGGAAAGCCAGAAAAGGGCCAGAGTTTGTCCAGTCTCCTACAATTTCTAAATTACTTGGAAAGCTGTTCTTGCAGTAGTATTTTTCAGGAGGTTATCACCCTTGAAGATTATAGCATCAATGTGTACACATGGAGTTGTAGAAACAGTACGTGCTGTCTTGATTTAACCCAATATGTTTATATCACAGTACAGACAAGCACACAGCCATTTTCTTATTGCTGTCTGTTGTATTAGATCAATACCTCCCTTTATGCTTCCCCTTGCCATCCACCAAAACAGAAAGCTTCTCCCAGCTATTATTACACAGTAAAATAATGTCAGTAACATTGACTCTGAAATAAAATTAACCTTGAAAATATATATGCAATTAAAGAAAACATGGTAGTTTTCTTGTCTGCAAGTTAGCTCAGAATTATATCCTCTGATTGAAAGGAACTATGAGGTAGTTTCTGTGTTTCAAGCATTATATATTTACCTTCTTTTTTTGATAAGGTATTTCTTTCTTAGGATTTCACAGCCATGTATCGTTTTACCGTGGGGCATTCCACCTAACCTTCTCTCTAGCATGCAGTAGCCACCCAAAGGTTGTCCATGCTCTGTCTGTTTTGCCAGAAGTCTGAGCAAAATGGAGATTTTATTTCTTCAAAACATTTTCATCTTAATATGTGTTTTATGTTAAAATTTCCCATGGCAAATGTGATTCTAGAAAGTCTGTTGGGGGGGGGATCAGTTTTTCACAGTAGTACTCACTATTACAGTTAAATTTCCAAATTATCGGTGTCTAGAGCATAAACATGCAGGCTGCACAGGTTTTCAGACTCTCTTCAGAGAATTCCACCTGCAGTCCTGGCAAGATTATACCCAAACGAATTGCTAAGTTCCTCTCAGTTTTACTTGGAGTAAAAGGAGAAATATCTTGGGTAAAACCCATACCAGACATTTCTTAGGGCGGTTTATACAGAAGATATGCTGAGCTGTGAAAACAATGCAGCAAGATAAGAAAGGGGAAAGTTCATATCTCTCTGCATCCAGCTTCAACATCATTAGGCAAAGAACTTTCTTCCACTGTAACTACAAGTCATACCGTAACTTTTCCCTTGGGCAGCCCTAACACAAACCACCTGCAAAACTAGCCCAGTTGCTAGCTGAGCAGGGCAGGCTGCCTTTGGATTGTCAATACCTCGGTAGCAAAGTCTGCATTATGCCATTGGTTTGAAAAGATGCAACACTTTTGGAGATCAGTCTGGTCTTTTGGAGAACTTTGGCCCTATTCTCAGAGATGCTGATCAGCATGATCCTTTGGGATGCCGGCCTATATGCGGGAATTAATTTAGTCTGTTGAATACTCACCAGCACCTCAGACACACAGCCAGCATTGTTCAGATTAGCCTCTGAATTACTGCAACTTTTGACAAAAAAGAACTATAGGTCATTGATTTCAGATATTAGAGGATTTAGCTACCATTGACAAGCAAGCACGTGGTGGTTTTTTCTTATTACTTTTATTACAGAGCTGTAGAAACAAAAAGTGAAAAAGACCTAGTGGGTCATTTTGTTTCTTTCCTTTTGGCAGTACTCTGTTTCTTCTGGTATATTATTTTCTAGCTGTCATCTGTTGTATTAGATCTGCTTAACTCAATCAGACATACATGAGTATTTTTTAGTGTTTTAATGACTTCTCAGTTGAAAAACAAGTTACAAGTATGATAAAAAGTTCAGGTATTTTTATAACACTTACAAAGTTAAGATAGCACATACAGAGCTACAAACTTTCTAAAATAAGAAGGTTCCAGAGGTGCCTTATAATCAAAATATGTTTTGCAGGCATAAGCTAAATGACCTCGGAGACTTTCTTGTTTTGTCTGTTTCAATGGATAGATGAATCTCTAATTTAAGGGGGGAAGGAAAAAAACCTCGTTTTCTTCCAGTCCAGTGTACAAACAAGTCAGTGAAATAAGTCATGTGTTATTAAGAATCCTCTGTAGACCTTGTTTTCCATTTTGAGCCTTTTAAAACATAACCTGCAGAGTGTGGAGCATAATTAACACATAGAATAGTCAGGATTTGCAGGACAGTATAAATTAGGCCTGTTTGAAGTAGCTTTGTTAATCCTGTTTTCAAGAACCGCCTATGCTGTCCCTAGAAATCTTGAACAAGTTATATTGTAGTGGAGAATTTGTGGCTAAGAATATATTTCTAATCAATAGAGGACATAGCCTGAGGTAAACTAAATTTAAATTACAAACTAAAGGTCTCATCCCATGAGGACATGGAGGACCCTCAATTCATTCTTAGTAAATGGTTATTGATACAGTGCACCCCCAAGCAGAATAGAGTCCCTTGATGTTTTCTGTTTTCTCTTGTCAAGTAAAAAAAAGGTTCCAGATTTGAAAAATTTTTTTATTTCCCTAGAGTGCTCTGTTCTTCCTTTCCTTCTCATCAAAAGTCTGCTGAATCTGATTAAGTAGTAGGATTAATGAAAATAAAAGCATTAGATTTTGTAATGTTTCATATTAGCTCAAGATTTTGAGGGTGTGGCTTTCCCTTGATTTGAGGCAAATTGGTAATGCTACACATACTAAGGAAAGTATAACTTAAGGTTACCATTGTTTCTCAGCCAAGGCCCTGTAGTTTCTCCTCTTCTGCCCCTTATCTCCTCCTTAGTGAAAGTTGTCATGACATATATAAAAGAGGAAGAGGAAAAAAATGAGATTGCTACTCAGTCTGTCCTAGGTCTCAAGCTGGCCTTTGTATTGCCACGGTTCTTCTGTGACTGCTTGTTGTGCATTGGTGGTATAGCAAATGCAAGGAAATGTGACTTTAGTTCACTATCTCCCAGCAGGATCACCTGGTCCCGAGCATGTGCTTCGGCAGTTCTGTTGTTGAATAAGCTTCTCTACCTAGTAAAAACTTTTGGGTTTCAGATCATAAAACTGTAAACCAAATAACTATAACAGCTCTGCTGCTCTGAGATTCTTGAACACATCTGGGAAAAACTGAGAGATCTCTTCAGAAGTGGTTGACACCACCAGGGCAGCCTTTTCAGTTGTGCCAATACAGCAGGTTGTGGTACCACCCACTGAAAGGGATGGCATAATAAGCAAAAAAGGCAGCAATACTGAAACCAAAGGGAGCTTCGTAAGCCAATTTCACTGCTGAAGCTGACATCCAGTATCTCCAGCTTCGGACATGCTGTAGAACCCAACAGTAAAGCGGAGTAGCGTACTGGGTAGGTTCAGAGAATATGCTTAGCAGAGGGAAAGTGAAAAAATTGTAGGATTTCTTTATCATTTTAGTATGTAACTTGCCACACAAATATAGCAGAAAACTTGGTTGTCATATGAAGAGTTAGAGACTAAGTTCAGTCATTATACTGTGAATCTGAGGAATTTTTAACCAGAGGATAGGTGCAAATGTCAGTGTAACTTTGGCTGTGCAGTTGAATCAATACCTCCATAACATGGCCCGTAGCTACCTTCTCTGAATGAAATGGATTACACAGTAAGCACAACCTTTGAAACAGTGAATTTGTTAGTGAGATGCTATCTTGTAAGTCAGTAGCTCAAAGCCAGTTTTTAAATGCTATCATGATGCCAGCAGCAAACTGAAAAAAATCCAACTTCCACTTTGGAAAAAGAGATGGAAAGAGGCTGCCTGCCACCTTGCCATGGATGGCTGATAGGTATATGAATTTCTGCAGTCATGTAGGAAAATGTTTTGTTCACTGATTTTTAATAAATTAGTATCCCATGGTTGGCTGGATGTTACTAGACAGAACTGCAGGGAAGTAGCATTTCTTCTCCAAGCCGGCTTTCTAAATGACTTTGGCACACTGATACCGGGGATTCATACCTCAGCACTCCTTAAGTTCAAATGGTATGAATCCCAGCTGTCAGTGTGTTATTAAACACGCAAAGCTCAAGTGTCACCTGTGTTTGAAAAGCATGGGTGTCTGTCACCCCAAGCAGGCTTAAGGGAAGATATAAGTACCATTAGGCCAGTTACTGCCTAAGAACTAAAGTTGCATTTCTGCTTCAGCAGCAGAAATTGAGAGAAAGCCTTAGAACTATTTCCAGCTTTGAAGCTGGATAAGGGAAGTCTCCCAACACTTGATATTGCCTTTTTGGAATGTCAAATCTTTTGTGCTTATTATGGCCACCAGGATGGAAAACTCCAAAGAGAAGGATAACAAGCATCACCAATTACTCTTATCAGATAATTCAAAATTGCACTTCTAATGCAGGCTATTAATAACCTGCTTGATGTTGTTGTACTACATGAAACAATCATTTTAAGTCCAAAATGTGTTCTTGATTAGAGGTCATTAGTTTGATAAATATGCAGGGCCTTTCCGCCACTGATTTGCAAAATTATTTTAGGTACATTTTGCACACTTCTGAATGATTTTTAGATAGGCAATAAAGAACCAGGATGCTCTTCTACCTTATCAATGCCATATGCTTTAATTAGTGGGTTTAGCTATATACGTATTTCTAGAAGAAAAATCAACATCCATTTCCATTATGTCACATTTAGACTAAAAACAATTGAGAGTAAAACATACTTTTCTAAATACAATATGTTAAATAATTCAAAGGAGGCACACTCAATCCTTCAAATAATTGGGAGTATAATAAAGCCATCCCTTAAATAAATAAATGTTAAAAATCAAAAATAAAGCTAGCACAAATAGCCCTGGTTAAAATTAAGAGCGAGCAATTTAAAATCTTAGGTCAGTCTCAGAGAATTCTGGAGGATATATCCCTTGCCAGTGGCTGCCATCCTATTCAAAGTGGAAGATCTTGAAAAAGCATTGCTAATCCTGTGGAAGAAACTGCAAAGTTGAAAAATCCAAAACGCAGGAGGGCTTTTAACTTCAGGTTTCAGCCTTTTATATTCAACTTGTAAATCTTCCCAGGTTAAGCACAGAGTAAGCGTCTCATATTCTAAAATTAAACTTACTGTTTTGGTTTGGTCCTTTGTAAGAAAATGGGGTAGGAAGAGACTTTTCTCTGGAAGAAGTGTGGTTCTTTCCCTGCTTTTCTCTTCTTCAGTTTGCCTTGGTTTTAGTTTGAGTTATTCAGCTCTAGAAAGTAGAAATTCAAAATTACTGAAGACCCAATATTCATGTGTTGATAACTTGAATACTTTGAAATGAGGAAACAAAAATGGTTATAATCTTGTATTTGTCTTTGATGTCATTGTGTGTGTGTGTGTGTTTTCTGAAGAGCAGGTGGAATCTTATGGGTGGTTATGGCAAAGCACTTAAGGATTAAGCCAACATATTGCATCTTTTTCTCACAGCAGCCTACAGAGGTACATGAATTTTACAGGACTGACTAAATACAGCTTTTGGCACACGCAGGTGGACTGCAGGCCAGCAATGTCAGTGCATATGTTATTGGCCATGTGAGGTGGCTGTTAAAGTGAATCTTTGCAAACATGCCTATTTCTCCTTCCCCATCTGTCTGTTTAACCAGTCCCATATTGCTCATGCTGCAGGTTGCAAGCTGTGTAGCTCTGAGACTGTATTTATTAGCATGGGTCCTAGTGCCACAATGTTCTCTTAAGGTTTTGTTAGAGCTGTATTTGCAGCTACATTCAAAATGTCCAGTGCTGTAATGCTGGAAACCTGGGCATTCAAAAAGGGATTGAAATAAGTTCTTGCTGGAGTTAGAAAAATATGAATCCTCTTTTGAATTGGATTGCAGAAGAATAAGAATTTGGTTTTTTCAAATGGCGATTGATAGATAACTGCATCGCGCTATCCCAGTTACATTTTGTGTCTCTCTCAGATACAGAACTTTGTCTTTTTTCTCCCTCTCCTTCTTGCAGGGACTTAAAGCAGCCGACAATGACCCTACAGCCCCACCATATGACTCCCTCTTAGTCTTTGACTATGAAGGAAGTGGCTCCACTGCTGGATCCTTGAGCTCTCTTAACTCCTCAAGTAGTGGTGGTGAACAAGACTATGACTACCTAAATGACTGGGGCCCACGTTTCAAGAAACTGGCTGATATGTACGGTGGAGGTGATGACTGAACTTCAAAGTGAACTTTGTTTTTGGACAAGTACAAACATTTCAACTGATATTCCCCAAAAGCATACAGAAGCTAGGCTTTAACTTTGTAGTCTACTAGCACAAGTGCTTGCTGAAGGCTTTGGCTTAGGCTGCAAACCAATTTGGGCTCCGTGGAATATCAGTGATCCAATGCTGTTTGGAAAAAAAATATTGAGCTCAGTTACACTTGAATTTTACAGTACAGAAGCACTGGGATTTTATGTGCCTTTTTGTACCTTTTTCAGATCGGAATTAGTTTTATGTTTAAGGCTTTAATGGTACTGATTTATGAAATGATGCATTAAAGAGACAAAATATGTTGGGGTGGGGAGGAGTAAGGTGAAACACAATATGCTTCAACATGCTTTTGTTACATCGCATTGCTTTTATTAAAATAAGGAGATGAAAAATAAACAAAAAAAATCCTCATGGAACAATTTTATTATCTGGGAGAGAAGACCATGAGGTGGAACAATGTACATTACTTCTAGTTTTAGATGTTAGGGGATTTTTTTCACTAAAATTCTAAAACTTATGCAGCTGGTTGCAAATAAAGGGAGTTTTCATATCACCAGTTTGTAGCAGAATTGATTTTTTTTTTCTTATGCTAGAATGTTAGACACATTTTGGTCTTAATCCATGTACACTTTTCTTTTTTTCTTTTTTTTAATTTCTAGTATTTTTTTTCCCACTTCACTGTAAAAAATGGTATGTGTACATAATGTTTTATTGGCATAGTCTGTGGAGAAGTGCAGAAACTTCAGAACATGTGTATGTATTATTTGGACTATGGATTCAGGTTTTTGCATGTTTATATCTTTCGTTATGGATAAAGTATTTACAAAACAGGTTGCAAACAAGTGACATTGATTCAATTGTTGAACTGTAGTTAGAGTACTCAATATTTTTTTTATTTTTTTTTTTTATTTTTTTTTTTGTTTGGGGAGGGAGAAAAGTTCTTAGCACAAAAGTTTTACATCATTTGTACCAAAAAAAAGGGGGGGGGGGGGGGGAGTTGGCCTGATACTGGTGGCACGAGTAAATATACAGTATGTTTTGGGGGCGGGGAGGGAAGGGGGAAGGAGCTTTCAAACTGGAGAGACTTCTGAGAACAGCTTTGCCTCTGTATTGTGTACCAGAATATGAATGATACACCTCTGACCCCAACGTTCTGAATAAAATGCTAATTTTGGATCTGGTGCTTGGTTTGGCATTTATTTGTCCTACCTGGGCTGTAGTAAATAAAAGTAAAGAAAGTGTGTTTGAGTTTTGTGAGAATTTATGTGCACCTCTTTAGCATTCGATACTACTGGACTGAAAATAAGCTGCACATAGAATTTGGCACAGATTTAGAAGGCAAGTTCCCAGGTAAAAGCGAAGTGATCTGTGCCATTTCTGGGAATCAAAATTTTCAGTTCTGCATTGATGGCTAGCTCTTTGATTTAATGTACATTATCTAAATAACAGAGCTTGCATCATTTTTGGCTCATTTCTAGACTGACAGTTTAATGATTGTGTGATTATGCTGCAGGTTGCATAAATAAAATAAACTGCAAATCCTGGCAGTCATCTGCCACCTGGACTTTCTTCCATTGAAGTAAAGACAAGGCCCTGTTAACTTCAGTGCACATCAGATCGTGTCGTTCAAGGAGGTGCTCACGGTCGTGGAGCTTTATCAAAAAGTCCCATTAGGAGATTAGTCATTACTAAACATGTTTCTAAACCTGTTACAATGATTTATTTACAAACAAAGCAAACCTAGTAGGTACAGCAGTTCTGCCTTCTTCCACGTGCAATGATCTGCTCAGGTTTAATGTCTACATCTACACTTATTAAAGACTGAATTGTGAACAGTACGAAGCTCAAACTCGGCAGAAAACGCCACACACAGTTCCTTGGTCTGTTGAGAGAACTGGAGCAGCAGGGGGGGATCCGGGCACAGGGACTGGCGAAGCAGCCTCCTGCACTGGGAAGGCTGGGTGGGCACGAAGTTAGTCTGTGGGTGATGCTTTTCAGCATGGTGCCACTTCAGCGCTTCCTCAGTGCTCAGACTGTAACTTGCATAATTTGACTGTGACTTCCAGAGGTAAATCCTGAAATCTCAGTTGGGGAGGGTTAAACACTGCATGTGAGGTATCTCCTCTTCACTGTGCTTTTCATGGGCATGTCTCCTTTCTTCCTCTTGTTCCTGATGGAAGTTGAGAGGTAGCAATTCTCTCGGACTGGGATATAGCATTTCAGCATCTGTGTACCTGGCTGTTATTTATCTTGTCTGTTCGTAACTATAGCTTGATGCTGTAGCAAGCCTTGATTTTTCAGTAATGTGTCAAAATTATCAATGACCTTCTTTAAGCTATTTCCATATTAATTAGCAGTGTGGGGAAAAAAAGATGTAGAGCAGGACATAAAAATGAAAATCTGGCTATGCATAGTTAAGTAAGGAAAACTTTTGTAAAGGGCATGATTTAAACTGTAAATGCATGTTAAATAAGCAAAAGGCCACTTTTAGCACATTGATTTTCCATCTTCTGTGATTTATGCAAAAATATATTTTGAGCATAATTCTATTATTATCACTTGGAACCAACAAACTGGAAATGCTAGATGAATTTTATTTAATTGATATTGAATGTTAAAAGATACAGAGGGGGAAAGATTTATGAAATATTTCCAGTTCTGGCTATAGCACATTTTTTTTGTTAAAATGGAGCAGAGGTCATCTTTTATGAGCACTTAGCTCTTTTGCACAGCAATAGGAGTTTTATCTTGATCGGACAATATTCCAGCTCTACCTACAGCTGCTTTGAAATTGTAGCAATGGTTCTCAAACTTAGTGTTAGGTCAGCATTAGGTCTACTGAACAGAAGAAAGGGTAGATCATTTTTATGCATCACAAATGCTTTTGTAAGAATAAAAGATGTTTGAACTGATCCTCTTTCATCAAGCTTCAGGTTGGTTCTTTTTCTAGAAATGTGCAACCAGGTTTTGTACCCATGATATATGCTTAAATCCCCATCAGAGGACTGCACTGAGAGGAAGAGGATGGCTCAACTTCAGACCCTACAGTTATCTAGGGGAAATTCTGGCAGCCTGTTTTGGAAATGGGATTTGGCAGTGATACATATTATCTCTGCCTTGTAGACACTTGATCCAAGGGAAGTTACGGGCAAGAAACTTAGGAACTTTCCCATCTCAGCCTTTCTACAATTTGTATTTCCTTTCAATGATAGTCCTTCATAGCCTTTGTCCTTCTGACCTTCAGGGGTAAAAAGGTGGAGAAGGGTGTGTTTGGGGAATGAATATCTTAAATGGATACACAAGGCCTTACATGTGGCTGGATCTAGCTTCCTGTGTTTCCTCTGGGATTGCCAAGTATTGGTGAGGGATGTTAATAGTCATCCCGTAACAGTCCAAAACATCCACTTATCATGCTCCCTCCAAGTAGTTGAACCCCAAGCGACATTTGAGTTCTCACCTGGTGATTTTACTGCTGGTGATGTGCTCTTGTCTGTGCTGTAGCACTGTTACAAGCTGCCTATAAAGCTCATAGTGATCTTTTCAAATACAAAAAACTCAAATTAGTTTGACAGGGCAGACAATGAGCACTGACTTCTTCCCCTTACTCCAGGTTATTCTGTCTTGCTTGACTCTGCTTTATAAAATGTTTATAAATTCATATAAATTTTAAATGGAAGATGTTTGTGTCTGTATTGCATTGGTTTGCAGGCAGAAGGTGTTTCTCAGTTGTGAACAAAAATATTTTAGACAGCCAATTATGTTCTGCTGGTGCCAAAGTAGCAAAGTCGCTCTGATGCTAAAAGCCACATGAAGCCTGTTTCTCGGGAGTTCTCTTTCTTGGTATGCAGTATTTTTTGGAACACGATGAAATTCCTTACCCTGAAGAACATTTATATCTACTCTGCCATGGTCTCACCCACCATAACACACAAGGGAAATGTTGTCTGTCTGACAGGCAATGGGACACACTTCCCCAAAAAGGTGTCTCAAACATGTCTGTAGTCATTCAAGATGCCTCAGGTATGCCAATTCTTACCTGACACAACTACTCCCATCTTCCTAAGGAGCCTTCCTTCTAGCAGGAGTAGCATGGTTTTGGCAGATTTACCTTTCTGGATCAGGAATGTGAAAGCAAAGTCCCTGCTTTTGCCTCAGTCAATATTAATTATTCAAATAAAATGCAGAAAAGTCACTCAAATGCCTTAATACCTAATCCACAATGGTATATTTCAAAAGTTTTCCTCATTCAGCCAGAGATTATCTAGATTTGTATGGCATCCTTACTTTTTTCATTTCCTTTACATTTCTTTACATAAGCTTTACTTTTCCCTCTTACTGTAGGCAAGGGTCTTAGGAGTTTCTCTAAAGCATAGGATAGTTGCCCTTTACTTAATATATGTCACAGGAATAATGAAAAATTTTCCCCTTAGCAACAATCAGCTGGAAAATAGGAGAAGAATGGCTAAGGAAAAAAAGGCCAAGTGCTTCTCGCAGGGACTCAAGGTGTCTTCCATCATACAGATAGGGAAGAGCATCCCATTTGTTAGGGACCCTTTGATCAATCGGTGCAAGGCACTCTCCAGCCAACGTGCTGCTTCTGTACTGGCCAAACAGCTTTTTTGGTGTAATAGAGAACTCGGAGATGCCTTTTCTCTGGAGCTCCCAGTGTCATGCCGCTGCCTTTCCTGCCAGGGTACATTGTACCACCAAGCTTTCCCAATTTTTCCCTTCAGTTTACCTAGATAGTTGAACACTGCCAGGTCTCCAAGCAGGCTCCACATATTCTTCAGTTTACAGCCTCAAACAATCAAGGTCTTAGTCTTGTTTTCGTCTGGTGGTTTTGCTGTAGACTTGAGGATGTATTCTCAACATAGCAATAGCTCAGAAGACTTGTCTTCCTCCTCAAAGTTTAGTGTCCTAAACACTATTTTTTCCCTGCAATCTCTGTGGATTTCTAGAACACCTAAAAATGCACCAATTGCCAGTAATACAGTAGCTACTTATAATCAGATTTCATATTTGTATGCTCTCTTGATTTTTCTGTCACAAAAAGGCATACACTAATGTGGTGACAATGTGAAGTTGCAGCCCCCATAGAGCTCTTTGGAAAGATCAGTCAGGGTGAGGTGGTGAGCATGTGCTCTCTGAACTGCTCTCTATGTGGCTCTGGCTGTAGAGAATGCATCTGTGTGTGTGTAATGAAACGTTGGCACTCAGAGGATTTAAGCGTAGTTGCAGGGCTCTTGCCCCTCTTCCCTGAGCACACAAAAGCCACCCACATGACCCCTGGAATGCAAAATCTGGAGCTCGCGGGCACCCACACATCTCACCTCATTCCTCCCCACCGTTCTCTTGTCACCTTTACAATCAGCCACTACCTGGGCAAGATGGTCATTATTTTCTCATTGCTTCCATCTTTCTTCTCCTCCACCCACCTTGTGAGAGACTAATTTTTCAAAGTATTTAGGACCATTTGTCTCTTATTAATGAAGGGAATTCTCTCTGGTTTATGAATTACTGTTGTTGGTTGCGGCATTTCCCACTCCTAGCATATTATATATTTTTCAAACCCTTTTGGTTTGCATTAACAAGTTCTACTTTCCTAGCTCTCTTGGCAAGCCTGAGAGAATGTTTCCAGTTTCCCCTTCCCTGTTTGTAGTTTCTGTAACCAGCTCTTTTGCTGTTGTTTTCAGACCTTTGATCAATCTCCTGTAACTGAACCAAGTGGTCAACCTCCTCTTCCTTTAAGTGGCTGATTTTCTTTTCCTTCTAATGGGGAACATTCTTGTTGACTTCATATTTTCCTGTGTGGCACCCAGAAAAAAAATTAGATTTTGCATCATTCACAATGACTTATATTTATTACTATTTCTTAAAATACATTTCTTTTGAGAGGCGCTTTTTTTTTTTTTTAAACACTAATGCATTTGTAAACCTCATGGTGGTATGCATTTATGTAATCTTATGAAACCACCTTCAGGTGATTCACCCCCTCCCAAAGAGCCTAAATACTGGTTCTGAACACAACTTATTTTGCTCTGGGTATGAATAATGAATAGTAGCATTGTGCAAATTACTTTTATACTCCTGCTTCTGAAGATAAAATTTGTTGATACGGTATGGGTATCTATAGATAGACAGATCTGTGGGCCCAACCCTTCTGTGTTCCATGTTGCAGAAGTTTGATTATTACATTACATTTGTTATCTGCAGTACTGCAGGGCGAGCTTATAAAAACCCAGCTGTCTCTGTGCTCCATAAATCAAAAGTAATGGCCAGATAATCAAAATTATGTTCCAATTCTAGAACATTCATTACTGGTGGCATTGTATAAAGCAGATAGATACAAAAACAAGCAGAGTTTTTGTGCTAGGGTGATTAGAAGGAGTTATACTAAAAACATAGAATCATAACTGGTATGTTTTGACTTGAAGTTAATAAAGAGCAGTTTGCTCAGCAAGGATATGTTAAGATAAACTGAGAAACAAAAATGAATCTTTTTGCCTGACCTAGTCAGGAAGCAATATGCAGTGCCCTAGCTTTTTGAGAACTGATTTTTCCTCATTTGGGCAGAATGAAGGCAACCAAGAAAAATGACCAAAAAAAGTAAAACCAAGCTTTAAAAACTCCTCATGGAATGGGAGAGGCAACTGCAAAGACCTGCTCTGCTATCATGTCTCATAACAGAAGAATTCTGGGCTATTGCCGAGTTTTTTCATCTTCCCATTTTTTGTGTGGCAAGAATTCACACTGACTAGAGCCCTAACAATCTGACTGCAGAGGGTCTAAATCCAAGCTCTAACTCTGAGTTAGTTGCTTTGGTGTTTCCTGTTGTTCCTTGTTGGTATGACTAATTAAATACTTGCTGTTCCTGAGAAAAGACTTTAAAGCCTGAACTACTGTTCAGGATGTAAAAAGCCTCAGTCCATGCTCAGGAACAGGGAACTGTTCCTTGGTATTTTATGTGCTGAGTGAATGCCAGTATTTTGAAAACAGCCTCTTATGTTTTGCCATGACAGTCTCTGGAAAGCACTAGATTTTATCCTGAAGGAAACAGATCACAAATCCTTTGCATTTATTCACAAAATAAATTGTTTTCTGGACATTCCTACTCAGCCTGCAGCTCTTTGAAGGCAAGGCTGAAATGGCAATAAAGTTTTCATATGGGATGAGGACCACAAAGAAGCACTTTGAGCACAAGCCTTCAGGCTTGTGCTTCAGAGACTGCAAGGCAATCCTTTTTGCTGAATAGCAGTCCATCAGGTTAAGTTCTCATGAAAAATTTTGCTACTGTGAAATTCAGTGGTGTCATCATGTCTACTGAAGCAATGTATTACAGAATGTAACTAAGAGTGGCAGAATACAGCCCTTCAAAAGTGGGTTCAGATGCAAAGCTCAGGAGTCAAGGGAGATGCTCCCATTGTGGATGCCCTCAAAGCAGCACGCAGCTCAGAGAAAACATTTATGTGTGTAATATTCCTGCAGCCATATATGATAGTATATGAAGCTAGACAACCTTGAATAACCAGTAATATAAGCATGAATACGTTTGTTTCAGAAAATAGAGACTGACATAACAATTCCAAGCTGTAATCAATTGTCAGTTGGCTTCTTTTTGAAAAATGTCCTTTAATGACTTTATGTTTATTACAACTCACTGTATTCACTAAGGCGCTATGTTTGCTGAACTCTGGACCATGCTGTGATGACAGATGACCCTCTTTAAATGAGCTTTTACAGAAATCCATTTCAGAACTGAGTATTTGGAAGAGAATTTTGATGGCAATTTTGTTGGTTGATGATCTCAAAGACCACTAGACACTCGGGCCTTTAGTAGCTGCCACAGGAATATCAGATCAGCTGTCATTCTAGAAGAGAGGGAAAAGATCACTCCGTGAAATTAGATTTCAACACTGTTCCAGTTATACATACAGTAGTAAAAAAGCATATAGTGAAGTGCCGGTTCATGAGCTATATGCTGCATATGCACTTATTGTAGGTCTGTGGGCCACATTTCCTGTTCATTCAATACGTCTGCACAGTGATGGTGAGTTTACAAGGACAGGATTCATAATCAGTGTCAAATAAAACATCAGACTTCCCTGAAGATCATCACAAAGTTATTTGTCCTCATAACTTACATGACTATGTCATACTTACGTATATTTGTGCATCTTATTGCAGGGGAGATTTTTCTTCACCACTGAAAAAATCCTTGTAGGTCTTAAGAGTGGTATTTTTTGTTACTTGAATATAACACTGCGTGGAATCACCCACAAAAAAACATGCTTGTGAATGTCCATTTAATAAAGAGCATAATGAAATTAGAGAAGAAAGGGGCATTTGCCCATTGCAGACAATTAAAGATGTGTTTCATGACAGCATCATCTTGTGACCTTTTTTTTAAAAATGCAACAAAACAGGTATAACTTTGGAACTAGAGAAGTAAGGAAAGAGTGGGCACTTACTCTGTGGTCATGAAGATTTGGGACTTGTGACCCCCCCTCAGTGAAAACAAAATTGCTAATGCCAACCCATCCCTGGCAGAGAGCACCTCACATTGATTTTATACATAATTCAGCACAATTGACAGCCTTTGCAGGACAAGCTGGAGACTGATATGTTATGGAGGCTAAATTGCTTCTCCCTTCTGGAAAAGAGGGTCCCTTGAGGCCACGATTTATGTTTAATGGTGTGACAGTTGGGACTGTGAAGAAGTGGGACTACATTATGGCTGATGTGAAGATACTCACAATGCAGTAGTGGCACGGTAAAAAATGGCCTCCACTGTAATCCTTATTGTCATAAGATATCTAAAAAAATCTTTTTCTCCCTCTGTCTTACCCCAAACTGTAGTAAAAGAAATTAGAGTACTTTAACCATACTTAGTTTTGCATATGCAGTACCAGAGGTATTATTATCTGTGCAAGCGGCTGGCAGGCCAGCCATGGTAAGCCTAATCAGCAGAAAAGAAAAGCTAATGGGAAAACTGCGCAGCTTCTTTGCCGATGCTCTTCTGCTTTTGTCACTGGTTGGATTGCTCAGACAAATGAGCAGCTGTGGGATAAACCTGGGCATAAAACTGAAACGTGTCCATTTTCTTTAACTGTCCTGGTCTGAGCTTCCACCGTGACTCCCGGATGATTATGAGGGGATCTCTCCAGGGTAAGAGCAAATGCTCAAGCGCTTCTCATGAAATAGCTGCTAATCCCCACCCTCATTCACACCACAGGAGTTTGTGTATTGGCCCCACCTGCCCTCCGAAGGGCTTCTTGTACAGTGCCAGGGGCAGGCAAATGTGAAATAATAAGCCTAAGGGTGCATTTTTTTTCTTCATCTTCTGATAGAAAATCTTTTTACTCCAAGAAGCACTACCCCTGCCAAACAGCAGGTGCACAGCTCTCGTGCCAGTGCCCTGCTTTTGGCCATGCCGATGGGCAGTCTCTGACCACCACACACCTCATGCGGGGTCAGAACCAGAACAGAACAAACTTCGGCTCCTGAGCTGGCCGTCCCCAGAGTTCCCACTTTGCTGGAGAGGTCTGTTATTTTGATGTACTAGCAAAAATATCTCTGCTCTTTGGGAACAATAGTAGCTGAAACACATTGTTCTATCTTTTTTTGTTTATGTGAGTCAGTGATGAACACAGTCTGTACTCGTTGATGGTATGCAAAATTCAGTACATGTAAGAAACTATTCTTGCAGTGTAATCAGATAATTAGATGTTTTGTCACTGTCTTGCACTGTTTAGTATAAAGTACTTTGAATGACAATATGGCAGCTCTTTCCAGCAAACTTTACAGGCTGCTTGTTGCAAGCTGCGAGTTAACTTTAATTGGGTGTCCTGAGATTTACTACAAGGAAGGTAATAACCTCAATACAATAGCAAGAAGCTACATCTTTTCACTCTTGCCAGTGTTGTAAATAAAGGCTAATTTTCCAACGGACTCACTCTTTCTCCAGTGATCAGGTTTACCAAAAGAGGTATAAACTGATCCCGTAATTTCTGCAGACTCTGTAATACACAAACACATCAGTGATCCAAGTGGCACCGTGTATGAATGAGTATATGGGGGTGGGGGCTGACAAAGGGGAGCTACAGTTTGAAATAACAACATGAATTTTATTGAAACAGCAATGAGTTGTTTGCCCTTTTATTTAGCCTTTATGATAGCAAATAGAAATGATTTGGCTTGCCAGTCAGACCTAGAAATGGGGAGGGGGAAAAAAACAACCCAAAACCTCGGTGTAATTTTAAGTCAAATGATGTTTGGATCAAACTCAATGCAATTTATTTTTATATACTGTCCTCCATACAGAGTATTACAAAGCAGTTTACAGGGAGAGTCAATCATCAGAAGCTAAAGGGAAAAGGAAGGTTTTAAAAGCAAGAATAATTTGGTCGCTGGGAGGAATCATGAGGATTTTTATTGGAGTTCTGGGAGAAATGAGAAAAGTTCTAGGTAAACCACTATTTTTTCTGTCTTTTGGTACGCAGAGTACTGTATTCAGTTGTGTCAGAAAATGGGACATTCTTTTTAATGACACCACCTCTGAATGGTCCATCTTGTCAGAGGCATGTCAGTGTCACCTAACCCCAGCTCTCTTCCAGTTCAGCTCTGAATAGTACCCACATGGACTTCTTGCCATAATTAAGAAACAGTATTGAGATACAGCTTCATGCATTAATTACAAGCTTTTCCCCATTGTTTTTTTATAAAACCTGTATCCTCAACATATGATCAAGTTGGTCCATTTTGAGGTTGAGTTTAAAAAAGATTAGAAGAGAATGCTGTGATAGTATTGTGGTTATACAGATGTGAACACACACACCCTAGACACATACAACACACGTATGTAATATACTCTACTGTCTAATATTTCATATATTGGGGCAGATTCCCCTATCTCTTGATTCAGTTTTGCATGACTACTGAAACTGTTCAGGCTAGGCTAATTTACACTAGCTGAGAATTGTATTTATTTCACTTGTTTTATGTGTACAGGTATCAATCAATTAGTAGTTCTGAGTGTGTAGTTTTAGTGATGTGGGATGTAGAAGGGCCATCACAGTAACAGAGTCCAGCCCCAGAAGGATGGATACCCGTGGATTCAGCATTCCCAAGGCGGACTGCCCCTCCAGACTCTCATGGGCACCCCAATACACAAAGTGCTTTCCTGACCTTCAAAACACTCCAGACAAAACAGAATTTTTACCTGATGGCTCTTCTTTAGCAGAGAAAGTCTTTCCCTGAAAGAGCAAAGTAATCCCTACTGCACTGTATTACATTCACTGAGAGGTATTTGCCTTACTGTCTTACACTGACAGCTCAGCCTGGAATATACCTCAAGAAATGAGGGAAATAGATGCGAATCTTTTGGGTTGGGGTTTTTTTTTTATTTTTTACTTGCACTGGGCATGGAATAGCCCCAAAGCCCCCAAGCAGCACATTAGTGGACCATAATTCCCAGCTTAAAAGCTTAACCAAGCCAATCGTTTGTTGCTGGTCAAATTCCTCAAATTCTTCGAACAGTTGTGTGTATGAAGTGTTCTGTCAGAATTTGATGCATGAGTGTCAGCCTGGCGGGGAGACAGGGTCCTACCGGAGCCTGGAAGCTGTTCAGCCTTTTGGGAAGGGAAAGGAGGTGTGAAGTAGTAGGGGTCAATTACAGCCCCACTGTAAACAGAGAAAAGGAAAGGGAAGAGCCATAAAGCTATACACACTGACAGGCCTATAGCAAGGCAGGATGCTGCCTCTTAGCACTTGCCAGGGGAGGAAGCAGCCCTCCACGCTGCACCCTGGTGAGCTGCTTTATTTCAACATGTGAGCTGGAATGAGCTTTTTCTCACTGCCTGGAAGTATGTAGTAGGATATTGTGATAGTAAACTGTTGGACTAGCTCACAGAAGAGGCACGACAATGCAAAATGCCTTTTCTCTAATGCACAAATAAACACAGGATACCTCTATTCACTTCTGCTGCCTATTTACTCTTCTGATGTTTCATCCCTCACTTCTGTCTCCTGTGATTTCTTTATTTTTCATACTCGTGAGCTTCCAGCTTTATCTGATGCATCCAGTACAAACAGGTCTTTAGGAAGTTGGTAGGGCTGTGAATTACTTATTCAGAAGGCCAATCTTTCTTGGTTCAACAAGAAACCAAGACACTCACGAACCAGCTGTTGCTCTCAGCTGCTACTTTTAAGATTCAGCTCACAGTATTTTGATACCAATGACAAGACATCAGATTTCTAAGATTTTCAAAGGTGTCCTTGATGGCCATTACATTCCAAGCTAAATACTCTTTTGTAGTTTGAAAAACAAAAAAATATATTGGGTTTATGTGGCAAGGTTTTGGTAGCAAAGGGGCTGCAGGGATGGTCTCTGTGAGCAGAGACCAGGAGCTTCCCCCATGTCAGACAGAGCCAGTCCCAACTGGCTCCAAAACAGACCCGCTGCTGCCCAAAGCTGAGCCCCTCTGCGATGCTGTTGGCACCTCAGTGATAACATATTTAAGAAGGGTAAAAAAAACCACTGTGCAGCAGCTGTGTGAGAGAGAGGAGTGAGAAAAACGTGAAGGAAACACCCCTGCAGACACCAAGGTGAGAGAGGAAGGAGGGCCAGGAGGTGCTCCAGGCACTGGAGCAGAGATTGCCCTGCACCCCTGGAGAAGACTATAGTGAAGCAAATTGTCCCCCTGCAGCCCATGGAGGACCATGCTGGAGCAGGTGAACATGCCCTAAAGGAAGCTGTGGCCCATGGGGAGGAGCCCTTGCAGGAGCATGTTTTCCGGCAGGAGCTGCGGCCCGTGGGGCACCATGGCCCCAGTTCTTGAGCTGAGTTCTTCAGTTCCTGAAGAACTGCACCCTGTGGGAGGGACCCCGTGCTGGAGCAGGGGAAATGTGCAGATGGAGCAGCAGAGACGAAATGTTATGGACTGACAACAACTCCCATTCCTCCCTCCCCACCTCTTCCAGCAGAAGAGTCGGGAGTGAAGGAGTGAAGTTGAGCCTGGGAAGAAAGAGGAGTGGGGGAAGGTGTTTTAGTTTTGTCTTTGTTTCTCACTATCCTGCTCTGGTTTTAATTGGCAATAAATTAAATTAATTTTCCCCAAGTTGACACTGTTTTGCCCATGACAGTAAATGGTGAGTGATCTCCCTGTCTGTATCTCGAACCTGTCTTATTTTCTCCCCCATCTGTTGAGGAGGGAGAGTGAAAGAGCAGCTGGGTGGGCACCTGGTGGCCAGCCAAGGTCAACCCACCACGAAAGCATATAAACAACAATATTTGAATAGCAGTATCACTGCATCACTAAGTTTTCAAAGCATACATAGAAATAAACACACACACTCATCCCTTCATTTTCTCAGCTCTGTGCAGCACGAATAGTGAAATACCCTAGGAATTTTGCAACCTCAAGGATTTGAGAGAGGAGAGGCCAAAAAAATAAAAACCAACCCTGAAGGGAAGCTGATGAAACAGAACCAGGGGATTGAATAGGTTTGAAAAAACAGCAAGTGGTTTAGAGCTGTAATGAGGAAAACAAGCCTCTGGTTCAAAAGCAACTGCTTTCTTGTCCATTTACAGGATAATCAATATCTCATCCTAAAACATCTGTGAGCAGATATAAAAAAGAAAGAATGCTTTATTCTAGAAAAGATTTGCTGACCAAGCCCAAGCTCCATCAGAAATGGAAGCATAAATAACTACAGAATATTGATAATGATTCTTCGGGAAAAAGCTGAATACACAGCACCAAATAAAATGTAAAATTGCATTTTATCTTTGTGTTTTCTTGTAAACCTCTGTGCTAGCAGACATGAACAGTGTCTGCCTCTAGCATTTGATCAGAATTCTTTCTCAGTCAGCTTTTTTTTGTTTCCCTCCCTTATTTTAAGCATAATTATCAGATTGATAAATATATGCATCAAGCATAACATTAGCAAAGCCTGTGTTCTGAATTACTGCGGGATCAGTGCTTTTAGGGAACAGAAACAATTTAGGACCAGAAAATGAACATGTTTCACTGAACAGATTATCTTTTTCAGCTAATAATAGTTCATATCAAATACCATTTTGTGAAAGATAGAGACCAACTTGCACACCCTCTGTAAAAAAGAGTGGAAAATGTTCCCTACGGTACTCGCATATTATGAAATCAATTTTGCCTTAAAGGACACTTTTGAGCAAAGTTTCAATCCTAAAGTAGGTCTGTATGTTGCTGTGCTCCTTATATATTTATATCACAGTGAGCAGTACAAGGATCCAACAGTGCTCCCATTCCAGACCCTGTGTAAAATTAGGCTTAAGCTCACAATAATGATAATGGACAGTCAATTGTTCAGATCCAGAGAAATTTTGTCTCAAAAGTTCCAGTTAGACCCTATAATACATGTGCTGCCTTAAGCCAAGCATCTAATTCTTTCAGTAGATCAAGGTACTCTCTCTTTGGAGCTCCATTAGAGAGTGCTGGTCAATCTGCTTTTCAGCTCCACAAACCAAGGCTCACCTTCCACACCAACATTCCTAAAAAATATTTTCTCCTCCCTAGTACCACAGACTTTCTTGAAGGCAAGCTTAGCTTTGGCACCTTTAGGAAGAGTTCAGCCAGCTACTTGCAAGCCTTTCAGGGAGTGAAAACTTTATTGCCAAGAGAAAGAGATGAGCCGTCTGAAGCAACATGCTTCATTCAGTGAGCTCAAATCCTGGACACCATGAGGGGATAGCAGGGTGGCAATCAGCCAAGCAGCAGCTAGCTCCATGTTTCTTATGTAGTGCTCCTTCTCTCCGTTTTTATGGCGGCAGATTGGCAGTGACCACAGTGGCTCAATAGTGCCTTCCAGCCCCCTTGGTGCCTGCAGCATAGAGCTGGCCAACAGTGCCGGGTGCCAGGGATGAGGTGCTCCTTGGTGCTGAGAGCTGAAGGCTACCTAACAAACATGAGAACAACAGGTTTCTGAAAGGGACCTGTGTTGGCTACTCACAGATCCCTTTTGAGTCTCAAAAACGACTGGTCTTAAGCTGCTTCCTCTAAGTAGTACAGCATTTTCAACCTAAGACTTTCACAGGCAAGTTATGCTCATGTATTGTATCTAGAGGCTTTAAATGGTCCAGCTGCAAAGCCTTGGACAGTCCTGAGTTGCAAGATTGGGAAAAAAAATGTATTTTGGATGTACTAAAGTCATATACAGGACTGTCTTTTGGAAGGTTTTGGCTTTTCCCTTGGATGGGTAAGGAGATGAGGTCTTTTAGCAAAGAGATACTGTGCATTCTCAACCACTGGGAAACTGTCCGCAAGCTTGTATACCTGATTTAAAGCATCGTAGTGTGTTACAGAAACAAGGAGAATATACAGCAACACTGTCCCTGCTCCAAAAGTTTTTTTCCAATCTATGTAGGTTACATTCAGAAGCTGTACAGACTTCTGTTGCCTGTGCAATCATACAGACTATGTTACTGCACATGTTTTCCAATTATCCAACTTCTGTGGGAACAGAAGGCCAGCAGACCATTCTAGATAAATATTTTTGTCACCTTGTGCTTGATAACTAAGCTTGCCAAAGGGTAAACAGCCATGATTTCGTCATCAATCTTGGAATGACAAGGTTCTCAAGTGCATGGAGCGCATGTCATGCTGCTTCAATGATAGGGGCAGAAGACGAGCGTTGACAAATGGAGCAGAGGGTGATATTTTGATTGATTGTTTGCATAGGAGCTTATTGGTGAGGTCTGAGAACTTTGATAAGATGCAAAGATGAAGATATAGAATTTGAACTCAAAAATTTATGTTTCTATTGCAGCTCTGGGGAGATATGTGGATGGAAGAGTTTTGAACAGTACAAAAAGACTTTAAAGTCTCGCAGAAAGGAATAATTCCAAATGCAATAATAAACTAATTAAGCCCTGTTAGAAATACAGTGAAACTAGCACTGAGCACTGCCTCCCACAGGCAACCCACTGTCTTAAATAAGCACTTAAATAATCCCCATATGAATTTCGGTACAATTTTGTCTGACCTTTATTTAAAGACCACCAACAGGGCAATTGATTATGACTGGTCAACCTGTGTGAATTGACTCTAACCTAGAGTCAGTTCTCTTTATATCTTTGCCTACTTTCTTCCTCCTTATTTTTAAATATAGCCATCCTTTTAGGGGATTTTTTTCTTCATCAAATCTGCTGCATTTTTCTATCCTCCAGTGACTATTGGTCTCTTGTTTTGTTGTCCCCAAACCTTTTTTAGCCAACTTCTGCTATTTAGAGGTTTTTTCTTCGTGTGAATCAGCTTTGAAAACAAAAAGCTTTGCTGTCTCTCCTAAAAGTCAGTCTAATACCTATTAAGAAAACACAGGACTGGATTCACTCCCTGTATAGCCGCAGTCACAGTCAACATATCTTGGGGGGGAGGAATTTATTTTTTTTATACTGTAAGTGTTGTCCCCTAGCATTGCCGTCATATCTGGGCCAAGAGTTGAGTATCTGTACCAAGATCGATAGAGATAAGGGATTTCATCCTTGAATGCGCAGGTCTGCCTTTTAGAGGCTGCAAGATCTGTACTGTTGAATAAGTACTGCAAGATCACAAGTCAAACTGAAAATGTAGGCATTGCTGTGTATGGCCAGCGCAGTCATTCTGTTCCTGGATTTCCCCCTCTTTAAAAGAAGAAAAGAATGTCCTTCCCTGCAATACCAAATATTCTTACAAACTTAACAAACTGCTGCTGACAACCACAGCCACCACACACAAAAAAGATCTGTCAAATGGTAAGTTTTTGGAGCCGTAGTTCTGCAGTTCTAATTCATACCTTTAAAGAAGAGGGATATATACAGCTGCTTTGCTGTCAAAGACATGAAGATTTGGAAAGTACTTTTTTTCCTCCCACATTTAGCATATGCTTTAACCATGCATAAGACTTTTCCAGGGTGGAGGGAACACGAGAGGAGGAGGAGGGGCAGGGAGGAGGCAAAATTGTCTTCCTTTCTAAGATGCAATCTGAAGTTATTATAGAAATACTCACGTTAGCTGTACATATTTTTGAAGATAAGACTTGTTCATATCAATCAAAACAGAGTGGCAACAGCAGAGTGCATTTGCTTCAAGTAGTTCTGCTTTGCAGAGTCTGATGCAGCCCTTTGATATGTTTGTTCAATTGTAGAGGGGCCCTAATGTCACAGGCACAGCTGGTTTCCCACTCAGCTATCACACACAGCAGTGGGGGGCTCTCCTCCACTGCAGGTGCCTCTAACATCAGTAGTACAGGTCTTCCAAAGGCCACAGCTTTCCTGTGGGTCCATGGCCTCTCCCGTTTTACCTCTATCTTACTGAGCCGGTAAATAAACTGTTCTTAAGGTTTCTTTTTTAAAATAAATTACTAACTTCCAGCAACTGGTGATTCCAAACAAATAACACCTTGGGAACTAGCCCTTTTGAAGGAAGATGGTGCAAATCTCCTAATGGTAGGGGTAAGTAAAGAGTGGTGGTGGAACCAGGAGAGACCTGGCCAAAGAGGCGAAGGCGCTGAATGACATCCAGATGGAAAGTGCTGCAGAGTTAGTCATCTGCAGCAGCGGAGCAGCGGGAGAGACATGGGAAATTCCAATCATCTTCTGCTTTCTGAGCTAATCTTAACCTGCTATACCCAGTGTTAGACCTACTAAACCATTTCCACTGACACCAATGCCAACCATTGCATTGCCTCCAGTGAGAATACAGCTGGTCTGATATGGAGCACTTTTGAAAATCTTACCATAGAAAGTAATGTTTTGAAGCACTTAATTTTGATTTTTAAAAGTGTGGTTTGTGGATGAGCAGTCTTTATTTGCATCTCTTTGAGTTGCAACTGTCTAAAACTGAAGCACTGCTAGTTTTCTGATAAGAGATTTATGACCACCTTCTTTTTAGGTTAACTGTAAAACATCAGGATAATTTTGGTATCAGTTTTCTGCCTTGAATAAAACAGAAAACATAGAAATGAATGTTTTAAAAGTTCCCTTTTTTAATTAAAAATTATGCTTATTGCTTATTGAATGGGGGCAACATTTTTGGCAAGTTCTGACTGTATGTGGATTATTTTGCACCTGATTGTGTAGTATGAGGCAAATGAAGAGATGGCTGTATATAGTTTTTATCTGTAGCTTGTGATGGTCAATAGTTGCCATAGAAAATTGTTTATATGTATGTGACAAACGTTAACTGTTCTCCTCTGTATCCTCCATAAGCAGTGCTGGTCATTCTCCAAGGTCTGAATATTTAACAGGTTACTAATGGGACTGGTGCAGAGCCATACTATCCCATATTGACTCTTTCTTGGCTTGGAGATGATAGACTGCAGCCTTGCAATGCAGGATCCATCCTCTCTTGAGCACTGCTAAAATTCCACAAGGAAGGAGTTAGGGACCACTGCCACTTGTGATGAAGAGTGGCAACTTCAGGTGGCCAAGTAAGTGCAGCATGCAGAAATAGTGGCACGGAGAGTCTGTCAGCTGATAGGGAGCTCTGAAGCACCATCAGATACTGCGTGCAAATTAGCCCCTAGCCAGAAAATCAAGGACTAACCTTGAAGAGAGACTGGGACATGCTCAAAGCAGGACTTTCAGACTGAGAAAGGGCAGTAGGGTCTCTTTTCTGAAAAGTATTGTAAATTCTCTAGGTATAGTGGGGCATCATCATCAGCTAGGTACATCTAAGAGTGTGTTCAACTCCACATTTAGCAAGAGAAGCTTGTGCATGCCATGCAGCCACACTCTCACAGACTGCCTATACCTTCCCACCTGAAAGCTGCTCTTTGGAGTGTTGTTTTATCACTTCCTCCCAGCAGCTGTGTAAATCCTACAGTCTGGTGTTCCGGCACAGGAGAAGGACTCGAAGAAGAGGCGGTGTGGAGCACACTACTCAGTCAGTGGATAAATGTGTCAGCAGTGGAGTGCATTGAAAAGCATCTGTCTGAGAGGAGTCCTAAGAAAAACAAGAGATACTCAGGTGGTCTGCAGCTCCTCACAGAGCTCTTTAGTCCCTTCCTCAAGATGCTGCAAAACACAGAAGTTGCATCTTTGGAATACAGACTTGGGAATGACGTATGCTCAGGAGAAAAGGTTACAGAAGCCAGTGCAGTTGTTTCCAGCCTCAACATGAAATACATCACGTGGTTTTAGCAGGCAGACAGACAGAGCTAGTTTGTAATCAGCCTTTCTTGGCACTCAGAGGCAGACCCCAGATTGTGACTGCCATTCTAAAATGCTGCAACACATAATAATAAATCTTAAGCACAGAAAACCTGCAGTAATCCATATTACTTGTGTCATCCATATAATGGCCACTTACAAGGCCAGAGAAATTGTAGTAAAGATAACAGGTTTGCCAAGTTGTTCAGAATTAATGTTGACATATTCTTAACTCTCAGACACAGACAAAAACATCATATACGGCAAAAAGTAAATAGATACGGTGCACTAAAAAGTGGTCATCAGCCTCTTCAGGAACAATCCAGGCTAAATCCAAGATGCAGATGGGATAACCTTCACTAAGGCCAATAGTCAAATTCACATGTAGGTCTTAAGCTAGGTATAGCAGACTTTTCTGTGTACTCCTAACTAATGTTTATAGGCATTGTTATTGCAGTAACAGAAGGATCAAGCTGTAACAAAGAAGAGGTGTGTTTTAGCTTAAAAAACACCTATGATTTGTAGTGATCTCCTAGCTAATTACCTGACAGTCAGGATGGGAATACCTGTGAAGAAGATAATTTGTTTGAACTAGACAGCTAGAAGGGTTTGGCAGAGGGGGAGGGAGCTTTGCTGACTGTCCTTGCTTTTGTTAAGTTTAAAGCAAGAGAGGTGCATCAGGCCATAGATCATATGCTGTTAACGTCACTGTAACAAAAATGGAGTCAGAAGGAAAGGCAGGCTTCACATGACTTTCTCAGCTACCTACCCAATTAGAACTGGGCTGGTTCAAAAATCATCAGACATTCACTCTAACAGCTGTAGACACTTGGAAAAAATTGAGTGTGATCCTAGTACTTTAATCATACTATTGATCTCCCTTTATCTATGTCATTATTGTATTTTGGATTCACCTTTTTTCTGTGGGTTTTTTTTGCACAACCTGCTAAGTTATCACATTCAGCCTTTGCATGAAATACAGAGGGCCAAGTCTGTGCCCTTTTGTAGAGCTACAGACAGCCCACGCAGCTTTAAAAAGGCCATCATTTTGCTGGTCATGTCATGTGTGGGTGGTAAGATGTAGAAATATCCCTTAAAGGGTAGTCTCCCTAAGTCAACACAGGATGGAACAGGAGACCAAAATAAATAGATAAATTCTATCTAACATTTCTGAGAAAAAAACTATAGTAAATTACAGAAATGACATCACAATAATGAAGATAGCAAGTGAATAACTGAAATAAATTATTTTAGTGCAAATGATTTATGTTTCTAACTCAGCACTATTTCACTATTTCACATTTTTGGCACAAAGAAGTCTTTGTTAAACATCTGGATCACCTATTTCTTCAATTAAGATCTGAGATCTAGCAGTACGTGTTTTATGGCATTTTTCATAAATCCTTTAGCAGACCACAAAAGATCAAACCCAACAAGTAAGGTAGTTTTACGAGAAGACTGTTCTGGCATTTATACATCATGTAGAAGACATGAGAAAGCAAAGCCAATTTAAGAACAGTTCTCCTCCCCCTAATGCACCAAACAGGGCCTGAAATTATTCACTTTAAATTCAGTAAAAAAGCCCCATTACCTTTAATGAGTTGCATCAAGTTCCCACTGTGGTAGTCACTAAAATGTCAATATTTACAGTTGCCACCAAGAAACATCAAACTGTCACAGCACTCCCCTTTTGATAATGCAAAACTAGCTCTCCTTGGTTAACACCACATGGTAAGTACAGGGAATAGCAGTCACAGTAGGGATAACAAAACGTTTGATGAAATCCAGGCACTGAAATCCACAGTGCCTTTCTCTTCAGAGGCACTCAAAATGCAATAGGTCTACAGCGGCACAGTAAGTAACTCCCACATCAACCTCCATTAGATAAAATAATTAAGTCTACATCAATGATTTGGAATAACAGACCATTGTAACAGGATCAGTGTTGTGCGCTTTGAAGAAGAAAGAACCTGAGGTGCACCATGCCATTTATTTTCCATAAATGCTTTGGCTTTGCCGTGCTATTCTTGCATCTGCAGGAGCCCATTATCTTGGAGAATATTCTGTTCCATTGACAATTATCTCTTAATTATTTCTGTCCTTTAAGTAGCCACTACTTTGAGGATTTTTCATTATGTGATGCAATTTTCATCACTGAAGCTCCTTTAACTTTCACTGACAGGAGTGCATTTTTATATTAACCCTTGCAAGTACCCAGCAATACCACCTAGGAGTCAACAATCTGGCAGAGTTTCCATGGCTGCAATAGGATGATCACTGTACAGAGGCAGTGCTTGGGAATCAAGTGATTTGTATTTAAGCAGTCAGCTGGGACAATAGAAATCCCAGGACTCAGAAGAAATGAGTAGATTTAGGCTTTTCCCACATGCTGTGTTCTCAATAATACGAGCTTTCACTAAAAAAAAAAAAAACTTCTAGCCCTTCCAATTGCAAGAATAGTCTTCGCTATGTAAATCCCATCACTGCTGTTTTGTTGAGTCTGCAGCCAGCCAGACTGAAACAATGGCACCCAAAGAGCCCACAACTCCCCGGTTGCATCTTAATGGGCTGTTTGTTAACTTCAAAGCTGACCATTTAAATGCTAACATTATTAGGCAAGTAATCCAAAACATAAGCACCCAGCTTGAATCATTAGCATTTAATTACCTAACATTTTCTCTTGTTTAATCTACAACGCTGTGCAAACTGGTCTTAATTTTTGTTTTGTTTTGAACAGTGGAGCACTCACGTTTATGTCTCCCTATGTGGAGAGCCATAGTCTCATGAAGAAAAAGAAAATATTTGAGCTTGCGAATACATGGGTCTTTTAATGCCACGAACAATGCAGTTTTACTCTAAAGTTTTCTCAGAATTTATTGGATTTATTTAAGTTATTTCTATTGACTGGGAGCCTTGTTACCTGCTCTGCACAAGGACTGTTGTTAAGAAGTAAGTGAAGATTTAGCTGCTAATGAAAGAATTCAGAGTCATTTCCCTTCTTCTTTCTTTCAGCAAATGGGAAAAAAAAAAAGTTTCTATTGCTTTTTCAAGGTAGCGTAAAGGTCACTGACAATAGCTCCCCTATAGATGCCAATGCGTGACATTTTGCCTGAATACAACAGAAACATGATAAGCTACAAAAAAAAAATAATTCAAATTCCTTTCTAGATAAAGCTGTTTCTCAAACATTCCTTAAAATAAAGTACAGCATTTAACTCTTATCTTATGAATCTTACCCGAAGCTTAGAGCATGTCTACTGAATGTAAAAGACTACAAAAAGATGAAGTAACACTATTCAATGTAAAATACATACAATGAGACCCGGACAAAGACAATCTAAAGCCTATCAACTGATGATTAAAGTAAACAGATGATTCAAAGTTGCGGTTTTTAACAGCTGAATTCAAGTCTGGAGTACAAGGCTGGATATTCCATCCAAATCCACAGATAGATGCCCTGTCACCAAAGAATAATCCCCAAATTCCTTTTTTATTACTGAGAGGCTCCTTGCTGTGCATTTCGGAGGCGGTGGCGAGCGCCCAGCAGCACTGAAAGCACCTACACCAATGCCAGGCGGCACCTGCAGTCAATAGCCAAGGCTTGTCCCAGAGAATAATTCTTTTTCTTGGGCAAAGATTCACATTCAAGGCACTGCAACTAGGAAGTGTTCTTATTTATGTTGTTGTTAGAAAAACCAAAGCTGTGGCTCTTTAATTCAGTCATATTTCAGAGACTATAACCTGGATAACTATTGCCAGGAACCTAAGCAATTACCAGTTTTATGAATAAGAAAGAGGTGGTGATAGCAGAAGATGAGGAAGGTGACAAAACCAAGCAATTGTGATGTATTTTTGACATTTTATCCTCCGAAATTTCTGTTCTGCTGTTCATTTCTTTTTTTCAGTGAGGTCTGGTCTTCATTGCTAAACAAGCAGTGTTTTTTACTACCTTGATCTAAGAAGTATTGTCTATCCCAAAGAAAAAGCATAATGAAAACAACATTCCAAAGTTTCACTTCAAGGTAAATTCACCTAGACAAAACCCATTCCCCACTTGAAGTTAAGCTTGGAGTAAATTTAGCTGGAAGGAAATACAACGCAAATTGTCCTCACCGTATGTTTTACCTCAGAGTGGCCCATTTGTATTCATTTCCCTGCAGTAAAAACTGCAACTGTTTTGGCCGTGAAGAGAAGCCCTGAAGAAGATGGACATATCAAACCTATATATGCAGGTGAACAAAGTTGCCATAAGAAATTTTTACATATATATTTTTTACATGATATTTTCATACAGAGACTAATTTATGGAAGATCCCTTGATATAGAGCCTGTAAAACTCCCTGGATTCACCATTACACAATTTTATCCTGTGAGCACTGCACTGATCCATGGTGAAGAATTGGATGAAGGACTATTCTCATCTCTGGACTAAGAAAGCACTACTAGGCAGATTTACTGTCCAAAAGAGTTATGAGGTGGAGCTGCCAGCTATTCTTCAAGATCACCCCAAAATGCTGAAGAAGATCACTGTAAAAAAATTGGAAAAAAGACACTGAAATTAGTGACTGCAGGACTGGAGTTTGGACAAGAACTGAGGCAGAAATAAAGCAAAAAGGATGGGAAGGCACAGGCTAGGATCCTAAAGACTGGACAGGAAACTGATTAAGTGCTATGTTGTCCTTGTGTACACATTTTCCTTTCTCTCATCTGTAACAAGGAATCAAACAAATCCCTCCGTCATTCTGTAGCAAGTTACTCTGGGTGGCAGTCCCTTTCTTCATTCCCAGGCATGGTTTTCTAAAACCTCCTGTGTGGTCCTCAAGGCGAAAATATGGGCTAAACTTTGCAAACTTATCTCAAGCTCTGGTGGTTTCACACCAGTTTGGCTATTTCCATTACACTGACATCTTCAATCCACTCTTCTAAACACAGTCATGGGAATTTTATGAATCATCTTGTTGAAGTTGTAGAGTAACTTAATATTGCAATGCAGTAATGGAGGGTACCAGCAGATGGTGACATATGTAAATTGCTGTAAGGATTATGTGCAACAAAAGAGTCTTTAGAAGGTGCAGACACTCTACATAGTTCTGCTTCCATTTCTTGTAAAGCTTAGTAAAAAAAAAATTAAAAAATCTTCCTTTCATTATTTCTAACTTGGCCTGCTACAGCTGGTGGCAGCTGTTTGGGGACTTTTTTCTACCACTCAGATAATTTTGTTTGGCATCGAAGCCTGAGTAGCTGCTGCAAACCATCTTGGAAACTCCTACAGAGTGTGTCTACATTATGCTTTTTTGCTGAGTATTTTTTTTTTCCTTTGGAGAAGTTATTACCAAGTGCACTGTTCACTGTTTATTGTCGATATCACAGGGGAACCAGAATGCAAAATAGATGGCTGTAATAGCCACCGGGTAGCATACTGGGGGTTAGCAGAGGAGAAATGCTAATTCCCATTGCCATTTCCTGGCCCAGATGGTCAGGACTTCAGTACACGATGGTTTGAAATGCTATTATGAGTACAAGCTAATATCGATTCTACAGAGAAGACTTTGGGCAAATCTATTACCAGCTCTTTTAAATCACACCTCACTAACAATTTAGGGTAGCCGTTCATCCAGAGAAAAGAAATACAGCTCTGGGCTTGCTGAACTCTTCTCTGAGTTGACCTTAGGAGGGAAAAACTTTGCAAAGTCACATTAGTGCTTTTTCTTGGCAAGAATGAACTGCAGATCTGTTCTGCAGAAATCACTTGCTCAAGCAGCAACCCTGTCCTTGTACCCCATACAGATCTAGCTCACTCACTCAGTGAGAAAACACTTGTGGCCACTGAAGGTGTTACTGCCCCAGCTGTTTATTGTAGCCCATCCACTGGAGGCTTTCACCTCGAAATAGAAAGGGCCATGTTCTGCCACTCCACATCTCTCCAGCAGTCCGACCCTTCCTCTGGTGGAACGAACCATTCCTCTGGTGGAATGTACCATTCCTCCGGTGGAATGTTCAGATGAACAAGTAGGACTGTGAAGTAAGTGCCACTGAGGCACAGAAATGCTCTCTGAGGCCTTGGGGGTGGACAGCTGGAGGGCAGGGTGGGCAACTGGAGGCACTGACTGCACCCCTGTGGCAGAACTGGTCCCACCTCATCCATTGGAGCTTTGCGACGCTTCGGTGGTGCTGCCCATGGGGTTGCTCTTTTGTGTTAGCACCAACTGGCGCCATTCAGAAACAGTGAAGAAAATAAAGAAACTAGCCTGCGGCAGTTGAGGAACCAGTAAGATTTGCTGAACCAAAGGAAAGTTTGTATTCCTACCAAGCATTATCCCACATATTCAGACTAGGGAGAAGAAGAAATTGAGGATGATCGGTAAATAACGGAAATAGACTAAAGCAGTACGAAACACTAAAGCAACCAGAATGGAGACAGCTTTGTTCTCAGACATGGTCACAGTCATCAGTGCACCCAAACCATGTGTAGCCCTAGTGTGGTTCAGGCTGTTTTGAACTGGCTTTGCCCTGGCCAGGCCAGCTTTCAGTGCCCCAAAAGGCAGTCCTTTCACAGTGGTAGGCTATATTGGCCCCAGAGCTGCCAGATATAAGCAAGAGGTATTCTCAAAGCTCCTATTCTTTCTCCTTAAGGTTCCTAAATCACACAGTCTCCTTCAGGCTACGCTTCATTTGGTCAGACTATGTGAACAGCAGGTCTCCTCCATTTCTAGGTAGCCCTGGAAGCTGCACCTGTTTCTCCAGTCAAGAGCTGGGCTGAGCCAACCAGTGCTGCCACTTTAGCATGGTGTTAACTGTAACCCTTTTATTGTAGAGTAGATCCAATTTAAAAACATGGTCTTAAATGCTTGTAAACTGTGAGGAAGTTCAGATTTAGAAGCAAGCATAGCGACCTAAAGCCATCCTTTTTATTTTAGAATGAGTCATTTTGAGTTCTTTAGGATTAAATTTTCCTTAATAATATGAAGTGTATACTTACAGGTCTGGGATTATTCTGTCTGGGACGATGTTTTCTTGCAATACAATCACTTCTTACAGTTTACAATCTTTGTATCTCTAGTTTGACAGTCCCTAAATGCCATTCACTGATAAGGCTATTGCTACACAGTGTTCTTCTGCCTAGCAAGCTCCGTGTCCATTATCACTGATATTTTGGTACCACTTATCATGATTACAGCAGCTCTAGATTATCCTGAGCTTTTGCCTGAGTGTATAATTTTCTTGCATCAGAGGGTTGCTGTTTTCCATTTATGACCCTTATAGTGCATTTTGGTGTTGGGGGTTTTTTGCTGCATAGCCTTTGGAACAAAGACACATACACACACAAAGTTGTTTGCCTGCAACATGCAGGTCATTGAAGAGAGACACATCCCGTTATGAGGTTATGGACCACTGCACTGCGGTCATCATGTTGCCCCATTCAGAATAAATCAGAGAGGAAAGTGTATAATTAGGAGCCCTGTGTATAGATATTGATGCTGGAAAGCCTTGCAGAATTTGTAGTGTGAGTAGGAGTGTACTCTCCTCTTCAGATTTACTCATTTTACTTGGTAGGAATTGACCTGGTAGCAGGGCTGGCTTCAGGCAAAAGTAAAGCAGGCAACTGCCCATTTGGGGCAGCAAAGCAAGCCTCAGAAGGGGCTGAGCATTGCCCTGTTGGGTGAAAGCAGCATCACGGGCTGGACTGGGGGATGTGAAGGTAAATGCTCCTCTGGTGAGAAATAATAGGCACTGACAGGCAGGCTGGCTTTGCTAGCCGGGCCTGGCAAGAAAGTAGGCAGCAGAGAAGAGGTAAGGGTGGCAACTGCGTTTGCTTCCCCCATGCCAATACCTGCCTGTTCCGCACGGCCTCACCCATCTGTTCTGTGCTGCCCTGCCGCTGAAGTTTGCCTCTGCTGCTGACAAGCTGTGAGCCAGCTCTGTCCCGCAGGCACAGAGCTGTCCTTTCCCTGAATGTAAAGCTCTGGTTCTCTTCCATCCTCGCTTGTCACTCTATGTCTGTGTTGTAAGGATCAAGCCCCTCAGACCATGTTTTCTCTACCATTCTCATTTTCCTAACCTCTCCTTCACCGCATTACAGTGCCATCATGACAGCGTACAGTGCACAAAGCGTCGGCTTTTTCTGTGCTGTGTAAGGGTTTGTCACTACTACTTAATTCCTGAGTTCAGAGTTCTGCTGAGGTCCAAAACCCCTGCTTGCTGTGCTCATACATCACACAATGGCTTGACAGGTTATGGGTAGAGTGGGATAATTTTGAGAACAATTGCAGATCTAAATTAACCCTGGTTTTAGGATATGTTTTCACCATATGGCCAAGTTGATCTGCAAGTTCACCAGTGACAAAAGGGAGAAGCTGTCATAACCTTTCTTCTGACTCCTCCTTCTTCATCCTTTCTCCCTTTTCCCCTCCCCATATCTGTCCCCAGCCATGAGCTTTCCCTCTTGATTCCTTTACAATGGCTCATCTGATCTCAGATGAAACTGCTTCATCTTTTCTCTTTTTACCATCTGTTTGGGCTGGTGTGGCTTGCTGTGTGACTGACTTACACAAGTACGAGATCCACCTGTGGGAGGGCATGGCTAGGAGCAGGAGTGACGGGGATGTTCAAGAGTGGAGCTGGACCTGCTCCTTCAGCATGTCTCAAGCCATATCATAAGGTCAGACCCTAATTGTGCCCATGCGCTGGGCAGAAATTATGTCATTAATTTTGTTTAGTCTGAGCATTTCATAGAACAATAGAGTCACTGAATCAGTTGGGCTGGAACGGACCTCAGGATGTCTTTCAGTCTGCTCAGAGCAGGTTCAAAGGGACCATTAAAGGTCCCTTTGGTTGAATGTGTGCCAATGGACTTCAGGACACCCCATTTTGGTTGTAAGATTTACCTGCTGACAATCTGTAGAGCATAAAAGTACTTAGACTGACATGAAAGGAAGCAAGTGGATTCAGCCTCCCTGCCATCCCATGAAAGACATCCTCTGTGTAAGTGGCATTCATGGCCTTGTATTCTCATTCTGAATCTGCAGGTTTTCAGAATGGTTCTTTTGGTACACGCTTTCTTCTGTAAGGTGTCCCTGGAATGCTGTTTTCCACAGTAACTCCTAGCAGGTTCAGCTGACAGTAATGCAAAGATGTTCTTGCCTCATAAATAGATAAGGCAAAGGATGTCAGAGAAGGGAAATATTATCTCCATTTTATAAAGGAAAGCTTTGCTGAATTTTTTTTCCCCTCCAGAGTCCCAGAGACCTTGTGCAGCAGTGTAGCAATAGGATACCAACCTCTTGAGGCTCAGCCCAGTGCCTTTCCTGTAAAACTATTTTTCTTCAAAGCTGTCATCTATGAGGATTTTGTTAGCTGCTCACAGCTCTGAGATTTGTTGGGGACTTTTACCTAAGCTCATTCTCTTTCTTGAATACAAGAGTGCATTTGTTTCCTTGATCTGCTATCACACAATTTCTTTTTAAACAGAGCTTACTGTGCAATTTTATGTCAGCCTTTGCATTTGTTCTTGTGCCATGCACAGATTTTTCTTTGCCTGGTGTGCCTCCACACACTTTATGGAGATTATAGCTGCTCTTGTTTGTGCTATCACTGCCTTACCCACCTCATTTTTAAAACCATCTGTAATTCCATTAGAAATTTTTCCTTCTACAGGATGTTCCAACATTGATATGAAAGATGTTTGAAAGGCTGTTACAAAGCAATCAGATGCCTTGCCTTCTTTTGCCAACTGTTGGAACACATGGTGACCAAATGCAGAGTTTTCATGTGGGTGCAACAATCTTCTAATATTTTGATTGGAACATTCATTTGTTCGCTCTCTGCAAGTTCAAAGGTGAATGAATTATGTTAATCCCATTCTCCTGCACAGTGTGAGTTCAGCTTTTCAGCTTTCCTCCACTGGAGCCTTTTTTTCTCTTGTCCTGATGTGCACTGAATTATTCTGTCTGGCTTGTTCAGTATTTCCCTAGATGTCCTTCTAGTCTTAGCTGCTTGGGTGGAAAATTTCACCCATTCACTGTTATTACTCTCACTTACCATCTGAAATCTGATGTCCTTTGCCTATCCTCATTTACATTCTCTTTGCAACCGGTATATGAAGAGACCCTTTTGACCTCTGCTGTTTGCCAAAGTTTGTGAGCCTCAGAGCTCTGTGGACTAAAAATGGATGACAGAGCCGGGTATCTCTAAGGTAATCCCTTTCTACTCATGTAGCCCTTAATGTGGAAAGAATTAAACACTGGGAGGCAACGTATTTGCTCACAACAAAGTGGGTTTCAGTCAACATTTGGCTTCAAGCTCTTGCTTTTTCTCAGGGCAGTGTTTCTATTGAAAAAGTGGATGTGTGTTTCTCCATGTGTTGTTTCACATATAACTCCACTCAAAACCAGCCACACTCAGCCACATAAAATTTCTGAGTAGCTCCATCTTGCTATTTCTGTGGGAAGGCAGTGAGATCTGTGTTATGGTTGGAAAGCAAGATGTGTTTTATCTGAGACGTATATGGTTTTATTACCACAAAGGAAAAACAGCAACTGAATTCATCAGTGTCTGTGATATTTTCCCACCCTGGGACTATACTGTTGGTGCACCTAGAGTGGCCTTACTGGAAAATATTTACAGTGCCAACTCTAAACCACTGAATCGCTGATTATCTTCCAGTAGCTTGTCCAAAAAGATAGACAGGTTCTCCAGTATTTCGCTGAGAAGGAATCAGCAGGAGCAGCTCCACTTTCTGCAGCCTTAAGAAACGGCGATATATGATCCAGAAACAATAATACAAGTGCATCACCAGTAGAGACAGTGACATGATCTGGCTTTTCAACTTGGCTGCTTTTTCTGCTCATCCTTCCTGATGCTAATTCCCCAAATTAACTTTGCAGTGAACATATTACCACTCTGGTAATATGGCTGCATCTGCACTCCTAATTATCAGAAGGTGTGGCCAAAATATTTCCTGAATCATTGCCTGGTCTCTATGCTAAAGATGTGTGAAAGGATTTTGGAAGGTCAGACGCTTTCTGCGTAAACAACATCAAATATCCTAAAATACACTGGCTCTACTGTGAATTTCAAAACTTATCTTGAGCACTTATGTTAGCAAAATTTAGTTGCTTAGAGGCATGTGAAAGACAAACGCAAAGTGGGTTAGAATATGGCCAGACCTAATTCAATTTTGTATTTAAATGATTCTCCTCAGGAAATTTTTACTTAGTATTACTAATTTTAAATCTAATTTCTTTGGAAAAAGAGGGAAAAAAGAAAGAAAGAAATTTATATAGAAAATATTTTAACACCTACTCAAGAACTACTGTGACACTGGGATGGAGCAATATCTGTAGATAGGCAGTGCAAAGGTGTCTGAGCACCTTGTGTAGTGCTTGCAAGTAGGCTGAACCTTAACTCCTCATGCTTCTATTTAAATGGGCTATTCCACAGGTCATATTTCTCGTTTTCTGCAGCTAGCTTGTCACCTGGTTAATATTGCAGACTTACACTAAATTCACGAATGCCAGTTTGAAGTGTCAAAGCTCCTTTAAAAGAAAAATAAAGTTAACCTGGGTAAAATGAATAATACATATTTTATAGCCAAAAAGTGAATTTCTTTTAAGCTTCAGAAGAACTGCTAGTTCCTACAGCCTGTGATTGCAACAATATTTTTTCCTAAGGAACAGAAAGCATTTATACCTTGATATCCAATTCCTTAAGGTATGCCTACACTTATAAATTTAAGTATATTTCTACTCTGTTCATTGTGTGTGTGCTCTGGCAGAAGTTGGAAAAGATGTAAATTTTTGCTTTATACATGCTGAAGCATTAGCAAACAGTGTCACCCCTAACACTTCCTGTGAAGCAACAGTCCATGATTTTTCTCCAAAATTAAACAGAAAGAAAACACTTTTAAATTGGTGCCCCAAACTTTGCCAGAGTTGCTTTTCACAAGAAAACACCACCTCACTGCTGCAGTTCCTAATGTCCATGCTGGATTACAAACAGTGCCATATAAGCCATTTGTATGCTGAAGATCCTGGACTCTGGAATGCAATGTAAATCCCATTTCCAGATTTTAATTAACAAGAAAAGATTGTAGCAACTGTAAAGGAACACTGCAAAGGGTCCAAAGATTGCAGTTCAATTATTTCCAATAGATGAAAGACAGGTAGAAGCACTTATCAAACCAGGTCATACAATGCCACTCATGGACTGAAATTGAAATTTTCAGTGATTTGGAAGATATGCAACCCTGTTGTCCTGGGATAACATGACTATGATTCACTGCCTCAAAAGCAATCACAGATCAGCAACTACTTTCTGCCCCCAGCCACTCTATCCCATGTCAGAATGAAGGTCATAACAATTTTCAGCAGGCTGGTGAATGCCTGGGGATTTTGTGGCTTGCGTTTGTCAGGAGTATGTGAACACAAGTTAGTCATCTAGTTTACAAGTGCACAGGGCTTACATCCGTAGCTATTATAGGTTAAAAGTAGTTAGGGAAAGCTAGAGCATGGAGGATAAGAATGCATCCCCTGTCTTTGTCTATATACACTTGCATTTGTACACCAGAGGTCCCACCGGCAGAGTGAATTGCGAGGGTATCCTAGGCAAAGTGGTCTCAAGTGGGGAAATTGTACTTAATTCATTGCTAATAAACAAAAACTTACAATTACGGAGGAAAAAGAATATGAGCACTTACAAACACAAAGGTAAAACACCTATCCTCAGTCTCAGCTTACGTTATCTTCCCCCTGGTGAGGTGACGGGCAGCGCAGGGAGTGGGGGAGCATGGAGTGATGCACTTCGGCTGCCCTTTGCTGCTCACTTATTTTCCTGCCAGACTGTTCCTGAGTGTCCCTGCACCAGCTGCCTGTCACATAGGGGAAGCCTTCAAAAGAAAGAGGGTAGGTAAAGGAGCTGTGAAGCAGCTCCTGTGGAAGGAGACTATGGCCAGCAGATCAGGAGAGGTGTATCAGCACCAAAAAGCAGAGCAAGAGGCCAGAGGGACTTTATGAAACCATGCCATGGAGGGACTCCTTGGGAGGGTGAGGAGAAGATTTGTATGAAAGGACAAGCTGTGAAGACCAGCAGGGGAAGATGTACAGCCGTAGGCTGGAGATGCAGGAGGCCCAAGAGAAGATTTAGCTGCAGCACTGCTGGTGTGCTTCCTGAGGTGAGGACTGGTGTTTGTCCTGCTGAGGGAAGACCACCAGGTCTTTAGAAGTGATGGGTGTCTTACTCCATTTTTGTGGAGTTGTGCTAGGCCTCTGGCTGAAACGCCTACATAACACTGGTCTCGCTGCAGGTCGTGGTGGCACGTCCTGTGGGGATGGATCAGCTAACCTGGGGCATTTGAAACAGCAATCTGTTCCCATGTGTCCTGGAGGCCATAGAGCACTTACCTCGGTGTATACTACACCCCCTTGCACCTTCAGACATATTAGATACTCCCACTTAATCTGCTCTTACATTTGTAGCCAAGTTTTCTCCTTTTCATTTCCCCCTTCTGCCCCCCCCGAAGTGCTGTGTAATACTGCTGCTGCAGAAAGTCAGTGGGTTTCTCAGGTCTAGAGTTATCTGTACCTGAAAGAGCTCACGGACTTGTGCTGAGGAAATCTCTTTAAGCTGAATTGCCCTAAAATTCAACTAAACTGCAAAAAATTCCTTGATTTTGAAAGAAGTAATTGGAAACTTTGCCAGAACTTTGCCAAAACTGTACTTGTCTCCCATAGGACTGCTTGTTGTCTTCTGTAAAGAAATAAAAGAGCTTTTCCCTATGTATTCTGGTATTTTTGTGGCAGAACAAACATCCATGCACTTCCTTTGGTGTAAATGTTTAAAATTTTTTCAGTGACTGCTTTGAGGTAAATGCTAATATGTACACTTGCCTCCCTCATAAACGTCAACATCCCCTAGGAACCATATTTTTGTGTTTATTGCTACCGTGTAAAGTGTATGTCGTGGTGATGAGTGAAAAATATGAGTACAGGTAAAAGAAGAAGGCTCTAGTAGAAAGAAGTCAAAACCAAAAAAGAAGCAGTAGGAATGACCAACTCTGAATAGAGGGAAGTTCCAGAAAAGCTGACTAGAGGAGCAGCAGGAAGGGGGGGCAGAAAAGGAGTCCCATTTTATCCCCAATAAACTCTGCAAAGATATTAGAGGAAGGAAGCAGAGAGGCCTCCAGTCAGACAGCAAACACAACACCCATATTTTCTGTTGTGCCATCTGTTTCTACATCTTGCAGTGCATTGCTACATACAGCTGCTGCCACCAAATGCCCAGCTAATTTTAGGGTACTTATCTGTGCTTGAGCTTGGGTAAGTAGTCACTCAGCCTTCATTTGTAAGAGATGACACATGAGCTCTTCCACCTGCTGTAGATTTCCTGACAATGTCCCTTGAGAGACCATAAAGGCAGCTATGCAGTTGTGGGATGAGAAAGAAAGGTCATATAATTAATTAGAAACTGCTAAGTTGTCAGCAGCATTGGCTATAGTAAGCAGTTTGTTTTCAGCCTGGGGAGGGGTTGACTTGCAAAATAAATTAAAAACCCCCTTTGACTGGAAGGGTGCAGCATATTTATCAATGTTTGTGTAAAGAAGCAAAGGAGGATACAGCAAAGCTTGCAAACAATACAAAATAGCATTCTTATAGCAAAAAAGAAAATAACTGGTTTAGGAACATAGACTGTGCTATGTGTCTGGACAATGGAGCCCCTTACTCCTGGGTAGGGGAACTTGCTGCTGGAGCAACAAGAAGTTCCATCCTGGGGATGTGGAGATCTGTATGTGTAGTATTTCTCTTTGTTTTCTTGGTTATCCATATACATTGTGTAGGGGATGGAAAGGGAAGGGGAGTCACCTACGTATATTTTCAATGGGACTGTCACCTCAGTTGGATGTGGGTGTGGAGAATGACATAAGCTGTACCAGGAAACAGGTGAAGGAAGGAAAAATTAATTGGTAACTCAGCCATGATTTGATCTGTGGATGAGTACCAGTTTCTCCAGGTTTGAACATTTGGGTTGGGAAGGGCTTGAGAAGGAGACATTTAAACCCAAGACAAAATGCTGGTAGTCAAAGAATCTGAAGGGAAGCAAACTGACAGCAAAATGCTGAACTGCCTATAGACCTGTCGGTTCTAAGTTGGTGTGCCTGCAGAAAAAAAATGTTTCATCATAGCCTCCTTGATGAAAACCACCTGTTGATTGAAGCTGAGGTTCAAGTTAAATAAACAAGAGTCTGTATTAAGAAAGAAAAAGAATGGTACTAAGAACGTATCATAATGTAAACTGAGAGTGTACCTTCACCTTGAATACTGTTTACAATTCTGGGCACAACACTTCAAAAGGGTAACACTAGAAAGCAAATGGGTCCAGAGAAGGGCAAGAAAAATGTATCAGAGGAATAGCAAGATGTCTACTGTACGCATAGTGATTATAAAGGTGAATGCTTTAGAGAGAAACAAATAAATTATGACATAGCAGAAATACTTCCAATACTGACTAGAACAGAGAAGGTCAGACTGAGGCACCTGTTTGCTTCCGTAATAGAAAAATACAGAGACACCATCAGGTGAAAAGGAAACCAATTTAAAGCTGTTAAAAGGATGGTTTTTGGAAGCATAAATAGCATGCAGCTGTGCATGAACTGCTGTAAAACATGACTGAAAAAAAAGGGATTAGTAGGATTCCACGGAGGACTTAAGACCAGATCTCCAATGGTATTTAGGTGGCTAACTCCTATGAAGTTCATGTAGTAACTTCAATTAGCTATGAGCTCAGTTTTGGGAGGTTCTGAACATGCTGGCTGTAATGCAACAAGACACATGCTTTGCTCTCAGCAGGTAAATAGCATCCCTGATGAGTGCCACAGAAATTATACCCCTGAAGTTAAGCACACACATTCTTTGCTGGACCGGTATGAGCATGTTCAGTACTGAGCTTTCCATAAATAAAATACCCACAACCATTTATCCCGGGGGAAAAAATTGCTTCATTGAGGAACAAATACCCAACGAACTGCATACTTTAAACAGTAACAATAGCATTCATATAATGATGTACCAGGGCTGACTCAGATATGAGAGAGAATTGAGCACCAGCTGGAAATACATGCTGGTTGTTTATTCCACTGACAAGAAAGATGTTACATAGAAAAAAATTCGTTTAGCTTAAAGCCGCATTTCACTGTCTGACACTCTATTTTGGAAGAAATGAATAGTCTCTTGTCAGTATGCCTTAGGGAAAAAAAAAGAGGAGGATTTTTTGAAAAATACACCCACACCTAGAATATTTAGAGAGTGAAATACATGAATCAAATACAGTAAATAGTTTAGAAGACTTGAAGTTCTGGTTCATTGTTGTAGAGAGCTGTTAAGAATAGTTACATGGTATGTGTCCCTTGGTGGAGAAATGAGCTGCCCTTCCTCCACTACCCTTCAGCCCTTTACGCCTGCTCCCACACTCACTTAGATGTGCCAGTACAACTGCTTGTGGGATCATTTCATGGATCAGATTAGGGAGATCTGCATTGTTAAAAAGCAAGCAAACAAACAAAAACAAGGACAAAAGCCTTTTTTTTCTAGAGGTTTTCTTTTTGCCATGGACTGTATCAAGGGTCTGAGACACACAGCGTTCCACAAACAATTGCATTGCCTCCATCAAGGAGACAGCGAACTGCTGCGGAGAGGCAGCAGCTGGGTCAGGGCAGCACAGAGAAACTTCCCAAGACAGTTTTGTCAGCGAAAAAAACATTTAATTGCTCCACAAGTCTCTCTCTGGAGTCAGAGTTACAGCAGGATTTAATGCCAAAGTTGATATTCATCCCATCTCTCTGTCATTGCATTTTTATACATGTGTATATATGTATATAAATATATATAAAAATATTATATATGTGTGTATATCTCTGCATTTGGAAAATATGAAGTTAGTCTCTCATCAAGATGTGAGTTTTGTTTTCCTTGAGAAAAAAACAAACCAAAACAAAACCACACAGGCAAACTGATGTGTTTGGAGACAGATTTAAAAATGCCTGGGAAAACACTCTGCAATGTTTGTCAAAATCTATACAATAAAGTCCTAGCTGCCTGCCACACAAACATTCCTCTCATATGAATGGATGCGTAAGTATGGAGCAACAGCCCATAAGCATGGGCAGAGAAGCAGATGGCAGGTCAGTCTATTAATATGGAGAATTTAAGTGATCCCAAACATTTTGTAGTGCTTTTACCCCCATGATCTAAAACTGCATGACAATGGAGTGAAAAGCCAATGGCTCCATTTAAGGGATGAGGAATCTGCAGATAGACCTAATCAGATATTACCCACTTTCTGCCAGTTCCTATGTACTTGACCAAACCACCCATTCTTCCCTGCTAGCTGAAGTGTGTTTTGTGTCAGTCAGCAAGGTGCTTTGTAGAGCTTGTGTGTGCTGAAGTGCAGAATCAGTCTGTGTACAGCCATTCTCCTTGTCTCCAAGATAAATTGGCAAAAGAACCAGCCCAAGAAGATGAAACAATTGATGGATCTAGAAAGAGGACTTGGGTCTCCAGGCTCTAAGATAGCATACTATGTGCTGGCCTGTGCCAGTCGCTGGAATGTCTCATGAGTAAAGTTTTCCTGAGAGATGAGAATTGCATCCTCCTTTAAACTATTAGATGCCCTACACTTTAATGTGGTTAAGGGTTTTTAGCGGTTTTTTCATATTCTAAATCTTCTTAATACTTTGCTACCTGGGGAGCTTCATTAGCATTCACCTGTCTGAAAATGATGGGGGAACAGAAATGCAAATTACTCCCAGACAATGCAAATACATGGCATTTTGCAAATGAACCTTCCAAGGCTTATGCACATGTTAGAGCATACTCCTGACGCAGCCACTATAGTCAATTAAGCTGGTGATGACCAAAATATGTTATATTGTATGTCAGAGGTTAAATGTTCTTGCATTTTTTGTCTTTATCTTAGCATGTGCTCCTATACACCTTCTCCTTTCTTCTTCTCTCCTGACCAGTGACAACACCAGTTGGAAGCAGCTGGCTAGTTTGCTGTCTTGTGTCAGATGTGTTAAATGCTGGGTTGCTGAGGGTAGCAGCTCACTTCACTCCAGGGGAATATGTTGAATACTCAGGGACTGGGTTTGGCCCCTGGACTTCCGTACCATGTAGTATCTAGATTTGCTTTTTCTTACTTCTCCATGCAAGTAACAGAAGCCTTGGAGGGGCACCCTGTGAACTTTATGATGTAGGACCTGCCCCAAGGTATCCTGTCTTCAGATTGCCTTTTTGTCTACACTCACACTTCTGAATTAAAATTGTGTTGCTTTAGTGCTTCAAATATGATAGGCATTCCACAAAGGCATGAGCAGCTGTTCCCCTGAAAAACTTCAAAAAAACCAAACAGGTACCCAGCCTCCACTGAAGGGCCGATCTTTAAATATAACTGAAATGAAAAACTGAAAATGAAATATATATGAAAGCAAGGAATGTACTATTTTTATCTGCCAATATAATTTATTTCCAGCCACAGCTCTACCTGACCACTGATAGATACACTCATTGTATTCTGCACTGTACAGCAGAAATGGGACAGGGAGATAATGAATGAATAAATGAAGGTTTACAAAATCACAGAGGCTGTGGATAAGATGAATGCAGAACTGTTGCTTACCAAACTTGCAATATTTGATCTAAGGAGCACTCATGGAATGTTAGTAGGAGATGGGCTTAACACAGATAAAAGAAAGTACTTTTCATACAGCAATAATGACCTTCTGGAATTTGCTGCTACAGAGGTTGTAGAGGCAGATATTTTCAATGGGTTCAAAAAGGGGTGAGTGATTCACGGACCACAGGTCCAGAAACAGATGCTAAGAGAACAGGCAAGGATGCACCCTCTGATACCTGATGCAACAACTCTGGAAGCTAAGGAGTAGGATAGGAGGGAATGGACTACATGTAGTGGTCAAACTTGGGTTTCAGTCCCTAAACAACACTGACACTAGCTTTTTTTCTGATAGATCTAAGGGGAACAGTTCACTCCCCACCCTCACTTAGGCTCCCTTGAAAGGCCAACCCTTCAAGTTTGTCTTTGAAGTTCTTCTCATCTTCTGAGATAACACAGTCTTTTTCCACTTCTTCCTCTCTATAAACATTACTGACTGATATAACTGATCCATATATCTGAGTCGCCACCTTGAGTTCCTCAGTCTCACTTCTTAAGACTATCCTTAAAAGACTGATAGAAGTCTCTCTGTACTTGTTGCATCTCCAGGGATTGAAAGAGACTATGCGTTAAGACCTTAGAAATAATGCATTTCTGCTTCTCAAACAATACCATCCTCAACAAACTCATGAAAACTTTCCACACAGTAATACTTAATAAATGGATCAAAATCTTCCAGGTTGATGTAATGTATACATCTAGAATGTTCCTATAAATAGCCCCGTCAAAATACTTTGATTTTACACATACTCTTGAAAAGTGATATCCCATGCAGCAAGTGCTGTCATTTTGAAACTGAATAATCAGTGTGCAGAAACAAGAATTTTTGCAGATAATCAATAAAGGGTAGAAATCTTCAGTTCCAGTTTTTTTCACAAAGCACCTCTGACTTCTTAGTAGCAAACCTTAAGGGAGACCTACAAATCCCTTTAAATAATAAGTCTAGAATTGAAATCTGTAACTCCTCTGGATACTAAAAAGGGGGATAATGAAGATATTACGTTATGTGCCATTACAATTTGCCATCCGACCCTATTTTCATGAACATGAATGGTTTCTTTCTGTTCCATAAGATCTGTCAACTCTTACCCTGCTAATGTGTGTCACAAATCTGTCAGTGCTTTCCTCTCAAGTGACCCAATCAACTAGCAAAATTAGATTAAGCTACGAGCAGATATATCTAACTTGGTTTTAGCTTTCTTTTTGATGTGATGCTTCTTACTAGACCTTGTAAAAGTACTCCAAAGTCTGTACTTACTTTTTTTCCTCTAGTTGTTTTGTAAATCTAATAAAAGATAAAAGTTCTTACAGCCCTACATCTTAACAAAATGCTGGACAGATAGTCAGTCTTAGCACTTACATTTTGAAGATTGTCAGTGTGGAGATGTAGGAAACAGAGAACAAAAGGCTTTTTTTTCAGATTACATTGATGTGCAATTTTTGATGGTACATCAGCATCAAGAAAATACATTTCCGTGTTTGGCTTTTTCATGAGAATAGGAAGATGACTTATTCTGTCTGCTGTTTTGTCATCTTTGCTGGGACTGCCAGGTGTATAGATTCTCATACGCATCTCTCCATTGGCACAAGCAATTCAGTTAAAGGCTCTTACAAATGCCTGTTAACCAGTAACACGTTTGGTAACTAATAATTGCCTATGTTGAAATATTATTTTCTAGGATAGTTTCCACCTCCTGTGCTATACTTTGTACATAAGGTTTCTGTGACTTAGAAATTAGTACTCCAAGTGATGTATAAAATAGTATAAATAAAATCTTCTTGAAGAGTATCTTGAAGTTGAAAGGCACCTTTTGACTTCACTAGGCTTTGGATCATGTTTGGTGGTCATTTAAGAAATAAACCCCCACCTTTTAGATATATGCACATATGAACTGGGTCATTATATAGCCACTGCTTCTTGGTCTTTCATTTGAAAAAGCAGAATGTACTGGGGATAAGTTAGGTATCTTTTTACACCACAGAAATAACTTCTAGTGTTTCTTAGATCCGTCTACTAGTATGAGCAATATGGGAAGAGATTTCATTATTAAAAAGGTCACAGATCACTGTTTTTAAGTGAAAGACCTCCCTTGGAAATGTAGTAGGCATATTTCACTATGGTATGTTTCTAAAGAATGTATTTAAGGAGTGATGAAAACGCTCTTTACTCTTGCCCAATCTGTGAAGGCAGCTGCTTTGGGAAAGGGAATGGTAGCAAGGGAGAGGGAGGAAGAAGGGGAAAAACCCACTATGCCAAACAACTTAATATCATTACCTCTTTATTTTTTCCCGTGGTGTTTTTATGCATTTACTTTGAAACTAATGTGCTCAGTGGACTTCCCTGGTTGTGTCTGAGCTGAATATTACATCAAGCACCCCAGCCCAGCAGTGGTCTCGCAACCTTGTCTGATATTCCCTTTGTGTGTCAGGCAGGGAGAGATTTTGTTTCATGCATCATTCATAAACTCACTGCTGGGATTCTACAAGTTGCTACATCTCCCAGTCCTATTGCAGAGACTTAAAACAAAAAGAGATGACTGTACAGCCTTCTTTTGTGGAAATTGGTCACAGGTGCCACATCATAAGCTGTTGCTGATGGCAAAGACGACACTTATTTTGAATACAAGGTAAAAAAGTAGCTATTTACTGTTGGGTCTATGTCTTGAAAGTTTTGTTCAGTCACATTGTGTGCTGTCTTGCAGTATTATTTCACATGCTGACAGAGGAGTCACCTGTATGGCCAGCACAAAGAACAGAAGAAAACAAAACCTCTGCTTTATGTGGAAATCTGCTGCTTGAGAACTTCTGCACATCACTTAATCTTCCAGTCAATCAAAACCAGCAAAGTCACAGTCAGACCCCCTTCCCCTCAAATTCAGCCTATTCTTTGCACCTATTGGGCTTCTTTCCTCTCCTTTCTCCTCCTATATTGCTCCACAGTGGGTGGTAGATCCTTTCCTTCTGTTCTTTCCACCATCTGCAACAACCATTCTGTGACTGATTTAGTTGGGTTCATTTCATATCTGGTCTGATGGGACATCTATTTTCAGTGGCCTACACCTCCTTTCCCAGCTGAAAACAAAACAAAACAAAACAAAAACCAATAAAACTTTCTTTCCTGAAGTTCTTTGTAATCCCTCTATGAAAGCCTCTAAAAAACCAAGATTTTGCAGCAATCATCCTTACTTCTAGCCTAGACCAGGTGTGAGATGCATTGTAACAAAGGATATTTATATTTCTACTGGTAAATGTAGCCTTTAGAGACATGTTCTCAGATGTTTCTGGTAATGGCATATATAATCGATCCCAGTGAATTTTGGAGCAGGGTCTCAGGATGGGTGATGAATCCCAGACTGAATTAGTTTATAGCAAGCCAAATGTGTGCTCCTATCTGTTGCCCAGAAATTGCTCCCTACAGATGGCTAGTCACATCTTTCACTGTGTTTTCACCTGATTAGGCAGGAATATAGGAAGTCCCTGGTGCAGATCCCATTCAATCAAGTGAAACAGAACAGGAATTTGATGGCACCCGTGAGAAAATTCCCATATTCAAATTTCTGACTTCACATTCCTCAAAGTTCCCCATGGATGGAGGGACATTAGCTTTATTCTTGCAACGGGCCTTGCTGCGTCTCCCAGTGACCACCCTCTCATCTTAGCCATATGATTGCTCTTGTGTATCACACCCAATTTGTGCATAAATGTTAAAGGATTCAGGACCGCAGCAGAACCCTGAAACATGCCATGCTTTTCATATGATTCTTCAAATCTTTTTAATAGCATCTTCCTCTGCTGATCTCCATAGAGCTTGAAATAGATGCAGTTTTCAATACACTACAATACAGTATAATATACATCTACAAGAAGGGCCAGAGGGAGGATCCGGGGAACCACAGGTCTGTCAGTCTGACCTCAGTGCCAGGGAAGGTTATGGAGCAGATCATCTTGAGTGCCATGACGTGGCACGTACAGAACTACCAGGTGATCAGTCCCAGTCAGCATGGGTTTATGAAAGGCAGGTCCTGCTTGACTAACCTGATCTCCTTCTATGACAAGGTGACCCACTTAGTGAACGAGGGAAAGGCTGTGGATGTTGCCTACCTAGACTTTAGTAAAGCCTTTGACACCATTTCCCACAGCATTCTCCTGGAAAAAGTGGCTGCTCATGGCTTGGATGAGCGTACACTTTGCTGGGTAAAAAACTGGCTGGATGGCCACACCCAAAGAGTGGTGGTGAATGGAGTTAAATCCAGTTGGCAGCCGATCACAAGCGGTGTTCCCCAGGGCTCAGTATCGGGGCCAGTTCTATTTAATATCTTTATCAATGATCTGGATGAGGGGATTGAGTACACCCTCAGTAAGTTTGCAGATGACATCAAGTTGGGTGGGAGTGTTGATCTGCTTGAGGGTAGGAAGGGTCTACAGAGGGATCTGGACAGGCTGGATCGATGGGCCAAGGCCAACTGTATGAGGCTTAACAAGGCCAAGTGCCGAGTCCTGCACTTGGGTCACAACAACCCCACGCAGCGCTACAGGGTTGGGGAAGAGTGGCTGGAAAGCTGCCCAGCAGAGAAAGACCTGGGGGTGCTGGTTGACAGCGGCTGAATATGAGCCAGCAGTGTGCCCAGGTGGCCAAGAAGGCCAACAGCATCCTGGCCTGCATCAGAAATAGTGTGGCCAGCAGGAGCAGGGAGGTGATTGTTCCCCTGTACTCGGCACTGGTGAGGCCGCACCTCGAGTACTGTGTTCAGTTTTGGGCCCCTCACTACAGGAAAGACATTGAGGTGCTGGAGCATGTCCAGAGAAGGGCAACCAAGTTGGTGAGGGGCCTGGAGCACAAGTCTTAGGAGGAGCAGCTGAAGGAACTGGAGTTGTTTAGCCTGGAGAAAAGGAGGCTGAGGGGAGACCTTATCGCTCTCTACAACTCCCTGAAAGGACGTTGTAGCAAGGTGGGTGTCAGTCTCTTCTCCCAAGTAACAAGTGACAGGACAAGAGGAAATGGCCTCAAGTTGTGCCAGGGGAGGTTTAGGTTGGATATTAGGAAAAATTTCTTCACTGGAAGAGTTGTCAAGCATTGGAACAGGCTGCCCAGGGAAGTGGTTGAGTCACCATCCCTGGAGGTATTTAAAAGGCATGTAGATGTGGCACTTACAGACATGGTTTAGTGGTGGACTTGGCAGTGCTAGGTAAACAGTTTGACTTGGTGTTCTTAAAGGTCTTTTCCAACCTAAGCGATTCTATGATTTTATAACAATATATAGTTCGCCCCAAAAGCCTACTGAAGCGCCTTGGTGTTTAGTGTAGTATAACTAAAGGAGTCTTCTGAAATAAACCGAAATGATGAATGTGTCAAGGAGTATAAGCTCAGAAAGATGCCCTTCTCCTCTCTTGCTCTTCACTGCAGTTTTCTTCATGTTAGGGAGCTAATAAGGACAAAAATAATAATAGAACCAGTATTAGATTTATGCTGCCTTGACTTTTCTGCACTTTTTGCTTGATGACCACTGAAGGAATTTAAAACCAACATGTTCACACCACTGATGTCATGTTACCAAGAAACCCAGACATTCAAGAGCACAATTGCATAGGCTTTTCCTTTTTTTCTCTAGCTCACTTTTATCTCAGGTCTGTTTGGCGAAGGAATAGCAATGGTGTTGAATAATGAAGAGAAAAGTCCAGCTGAACCTTCAGACAGTTATTTTTCAGGTCAGACTGAGGGATGCCATGACTGAATATTATTTACATGGTGCTGAAGATTAAATTTTGAAGTGTGCTATTTTAAGTATTTTTCTAGTTAGTCTTTTAGTACATTTTGGGATAAATGAGATATTACTTGGATACTGGTTTTCTGTGGTATCATGTAGCTTCTGAACTTAATTCTGTTTTCTTTACATGCAAACTCCCTCTTAGACTCTGGATGAATTAATGGGTTTTGACAAAACCAATGAAAATAAAATAAGAGTGGGGACATGCATGGAGGGGTGTTATGCTGACAGATACCACGTTTCCCAACATGCAGTGGAACTTGTTGTGTGTGTTAGTTTGTGTACAACATGCTTTTTATGCTGTCACAATGAGCCAAGGGTGATAATGCTCCAGGCAAATTGGTACAGAAGAATTCATGCTTATCAGTTGGAGACATATCCACTCATACGATATTAAAGGTGTGAATTTTTTTGTGTGTGTGATGGTAGAGTATCTTCTGCTATCATACAGTTCTTTTATTGCAAGTGCCTGTGCAATGTCTTCAAAGGTTTATATGAAGGCTGTGTTTTGCTCTGACTGCCTTGTTCCTGAGTGTTCCTCCACATGCTGCAAAATGAAGACATTTAGCCCTTCGCCCTATGAATTACCAGCAGCCTTTCACTCAGCTCACATTTAATTACTGTGCAAGTCTCTTCCTGTGGGTCTCTGGACCTCATTCTGTTCTGGTATTACCCCTTGTGGAACAATTTGCATAATGTAGAGTATCCAGAAGTATCATTTTGATTTAGTCTGCTTCTGTTGAGGTATAAATAGCCACTCAAGATGTAAGGCACGGAGTATTCTCTGTTCCTTCCTTACATTGATTCAGAACCTCAATGGCTCTTCAGGCAGATGGATCAACATCTTCTGTGAAGGAAACTGAAGGGCAAGAAACACTACAAATACCTCCTTAAGGCTTGTATAGTATGTGAGGCAACTGGAGTTTTTCATGAAGCAGTAATTAAACTGAAGCACATAGTATAAGCAAAATCTCTGTATAGGAACTTTAGCCCAACCTATTCTCCCTGCAGTATTTGTTACTTCTATTTGGCCCATCCAAAACAGAAACAGTTTGGGGGTCTTTGGCACAAAACTCATTTGCTCTGTGAAAGGACACTGTAAAATTAATTAATTTTAGGTCTGCTTTTATTGGTTATCCAGGGGACATAATAAACCTTTCTAAATTTTGTAAAGGACAGGCAGAGAAACGAATGACTGAGAAGGACTCCATTTCTGTCATAGTAGCTCAATTGACTTGCTTTCTCTGGTAGCTACACTGCATCAACCCCTTGCCAAAGAGCCTGTCTTCCCTTCATCACAATTTTCTAAATCTGCTCCTTACCTCCTGAACTCTCTGGCATTCTATCTGGAGGACATCAGTTCAAGGCAAGGGACAGGACTGTAGAGCTTTCTCTCCCTGAAGAAATTTAACCTTTGTGCTGGATTGACACGTCTGTGCTCTTAAAACCATTTTATACCTAAATCATGTCCAATTCAAATCCCCCAAGCCCCAGTATTTCAATCCTGAGGGAAGGGGGGCAATTTACATCTCATTTGGGGGGGAGGAGGAACAGTGCCAAGAAAGATGCCACTTATGAACAGGACAAGCTGTTTTTCACCTGCTTGTTGAGGCATATGCATAGGCAAATCCTTAGCTGCTGTAAATTAGTGTAATTCCACTCACATCCAGAGAACTATCTCCATTTTCATTATCTGGATCTTTCTTTTCAGGTACTGAGTGCATTACACAATTTCCTGTGTGAGGTAATTTGCATTCAGGCGTGCTCCAGCTGCACGGTTCTATAATGTTTATATGCCTGTCATTATAAAATGCTGAGTGAACAATAACAGGGACTAAACAGGAGCATATGAAGAGGAGAAAAGACTCGGGATGAAGTGCGTGCCTCGCACAAATATTCAATGCGTTAAACTGCTTTATTATTATTTTCAGTTCTTTCTTAGCTAGGCATAGACAGCCAGTCTGCTGTAGTGGAAAAGAAATAGTCTCTCCAACAATTGGAAGAAATTTAAAAAACAGAGCTGTGGCACAGCTGCTTTTTTCCTGCTGCAAGAGCTGAGAGAAAAATGCACTTTGAGGCTAAGCTTTTCAGTGTAATGAAAGTAAAAAAAAGAGCCAAGGACAGTACAGGAAAACCTCGATGTGTGCAACAAGGTTAACCCTGAAGAAAAAAGATGTTCACTGATGTCCACAAGGCATCTCCTTGGCACCTAGTCTCTGTGTTTTACTCTAAAAAGCGGAACAACTGATGAGAGAGGAACTGGGAGGCAAAAGCGCAACTGTCAGAAAGACCAAGCAAAAGTAGCCCTTGAGATGAGAATGGGAAAGAAACAAAGGAAGAGAGAGGCAGCACTAGGAAACCTTCTGTTCCTTTATGCAGACAGTCGCTTGCAGTCTCCCTCTCTGCCAGGGTCTGAGGCACACTGAATTCTGGCCATCAAAGCAACCTAACCAAAACCTTTCAGAGACATCAGATGATCTACCCTGCTGACTGCTGGTCTTAGGTGGGATTTTATGAAGCTGTCATTTGAAAGCCACTGATGATGACACATAATGAGTTAACAAGAGTCATCATTTAGAGCTCCAAGTGGTTTTAACACCTGGATTATGAAGTTTACTAGAGAAAAGCATTATTAACTGTTCAAGCACTGTCACACTGTCTTTCTGCCCTTCAGTGATATGTTTAGCCTTCTGATGAAGGGCTAGTAGCTGTTATTGCAGCCCCTAATACAGGTAAAGTTGAATTTCAGAAATAAAATATTAGGCAGCACTCACACTTTATTAAAAAGTGTTAATCTTGTAAAACAGATCAGTCCTTCAGAGTGCTAGGGACTCAAGCACAAATAACGTTGGCTATCCAAAGAGCTCTCTTACTCTTTACTATCCAGATTGCAACACTGCTGCCCTCCAACAAAGGAGCAAAAACAGGCTCTGCCATTCAGTTAACTAGTTGCAAAGCTCGAGTAACCCACTTCCTGGGAATTACTCATACAAGATGCTCAATGGGTATTTATGGACAACGAATGCTACAAAACAAAACCAGATTACTAAATTAAAATACATGCACTTCTGTAAGAAAATATACATATATATAAAAATTCAAAATGGTTGAGAACTACTGAATTCTGCGTTTGAATTATTACCTTTGAGAATAAATCTAAGTAAATTTAAGAAAGAAAAAGATTTTAAAGAAAGGGAATGCAGATTCTTTAAAAAAAATCTAAGGCCCAGTTCCAGCTGACCTTAGGGAACATGCCTTTGAGCAAAGTGGGTGCAACTAGAGTCAGCCAAATAAACATTAAACATTTAATAGTCATTACACATTGCTGAGGGGCTATGAAGGATTTGGGCACAGGGAGATGAACAAAATGCACCCAAATAAATGGATTGCACAGTAAAAACACTTTTTTTTTTTTTTCCACACTTATGCAGTGTTGCAATGAGGCTTACTTGTTCTTTTCCCCCTGCATTTGGAAATTAGGAGCTCTAAACACAGAGAGGACCAAAAATTTTCCTGTCTAAAGAAAAGACAACAGAAAGAAAATGGGTTTTCTATCCATTACAAAAATCTCTTCAGTGAAAGTCATGTAGCTAAGTCCGAGTTGGGATGCACTTTGGCCTTCCTTCATTTTCAGCCATCTAAATGAGTCTCAGTTTTGACATCAAGAAAGGGTGCCATTTCTTATCTATATTGGGTTTGCATGGCAAGGTTTTGGTAGCGGGGGGTTACAGGGGTGGCTTCTGTGAGAAGCTGTGAGAAGCTGCAAGAAGCTTCCCCCATGCCTGATACAGCCAATGCCAGCTGGCTCCAAGATGGACCTGCCACTGGCCAAGGCCGAGCCCATCAGCGACAGTGGTAGCACCTCTGGGATAACAGATTTAAGAAGGGGAAAAAGGTTGCTGCAGCACAGAAACTGCAGTGGGAGAAAGGAGAGAGAACATGTGAGAGCAACAACCCTGTGGACCCCAAGGTCAGTGAAGAAGGAGGAGCAGGAGGTGCTCCAGGTGCCAGAAAAGAGATTCCCCTGCAGCACCTGGCGAAGACCATGGTGAGGCAGGCTGTCCCCCTGCAGCCCATAGCGGTCCACAGTGGAGCAGATATCCACCTGCAGCTCTTGGAGGACCCCACGCCGGAGCAGGGGGATGCCCCTGAAGGAGGCTGTGACTCCATGGGAAAGCCTACACTGGAGCAGGCTCCTGGCAGGACCTGTGGACCCATGGAGAGAGGAGCCCATGCTGGAGCAGGTTTTCTGGCAGGACTTGTGACCCCACGGGAAACCCATGCTGGAGCAGTCTATGCCTGAAGGACTGCAGCCGGTGGAAAGGACATATGGAAGGGACCCACACTGGAGCAGTTCCTGAAGAACTACAGCCCATGGGAAGGACCCATATTGGAGAAGTTCATGGAGGACTGTGTCCTGTGGGAGGGACCTCATGCTGGAGCAGGGGAAGAGTGTGAGGAGTCCTGCCCCTGATGAGGAATGAGTGGCAGAGACAGTGTGTGATGAACTGACCGCAACCACCATTCCCCGTCAACCTGTGCTGCCAGGGGGAGAAGGTAGAGAAAATTGTGAGTGCAGTTGAGCCCAGAAAGGAGGGAGGGGTGAGGGAGAAGGTGGTTTAAGATTTGGTTTTACTTCTCATTACCCTACTCTGGTTTTGATTGGCAATATATTAAATCAATTTCCCCAAGTCAAGTCTGTTTTGCCCATGATGGTAATTGCTGAGTGATGTCTCCCTGTCCTTATCTCAACCCACAAGCCTTTTGTTATATTTTCTCTCCCCTGTCCAGCTGAGGAGGGGAGTGATAGAGTGGCTTCGATGGGCACCTGGCATCCAGCCAAGGTCAACCCACCATATTATCTAAACCTGGGGCTTTTACAATGGGATGATTCTACTCTGGTCACTTTATTTTTGAAGACATGAGAATTGACCAGAAAAACAGTAACTTTAACCTGAGCAACTCCAAACATGCTTTATGTTGTAGAGGAGAAATAAAGTTTGAACCTCTAACCTCACAACTGCCTCAGTTTCTAATGAACCAACTAAAAACCTGAGACATTCCAGATGTTCTAAGACTTTGGGATTCAGATTCAAACTCCACTGTATCAAACCACTTTTAAAAATAAATATGAAATATGGTACAGATTTAGACAATTTAATCCACTGAATTCTACTCATATCCTGTATAGACAAGTTGGTTTGCTATTCCCATCAGTACTGACTTCTGTAATTGGATATGCTGTGAAATTCAGCTCTTCCTCATAGCTCCATCTATTACCAGTTTCTCTGTTCTCTTTTTGATGCCCAAATTATCTCATATTCATCTGGACTTTGTCAGTGCAAAGCTGTTCTTATTACTAGGCTTTGTTGTTTCCTGACTTGATTTTGAGTCAAATTCCTTTCTTGTAAATATGTATCATTAACATACTTGATTAACTTAACTTATTAAACATTGCAGCACAAGCTCATTATGTGTTTGTCTGATGTGATTTAACTTTCATATTTAGTGAGTTCATTGCAACGGAAAGGCTGTATGATGCAGAGGCAATGCAGGGTACTGCATAATGCTCTCTCCCTGTCAAGCAGTGGTTCAAATCCAGTGTTCTCAGTCGCAGCTTTAATTATCACTGTCTGACAGTTTTGGAGAAGGATTGTTTGGTTGCTGCCTCATAAAACTAGTTGTTTGTGCAAAGACTTTGTTGCAAAAAATGAAGAATCACAGAAAAGGTGCTTTCTTCTAATATTGAAGAAGGGACTTTATTCTAACAATGAAAACTGTTATTCCCCTTGGCTTTTCGTGTATCTTCTCTTTTTACTGCACTGTAGAATTTCCACTGTGACCTTTTTCCTGCCTTTCCCGTGCTTATCTTCTGCTTATTAACTACAGCAATTGTAAGTCTGTTTACGCCACAGTCTGACCCTGGGCAAGTCGCTGTGTGAGCACACATCCTTTTTCCAGCTGCGGCAGTGCCAGCTGAAAAGGTTACCAGCCCGACCCTGCCTCCTAGCTACCCATACTTGCCAGAGGCAACCCAGCCTGAGCTGCTTTCAGGACTGTACTTGAATCCAGCTGGGTTAGCAGAGATTTACTGTCTGCCTTCTTAAGCAAGGCCCACTTGTTTAGGCTGAAATGGGTTGGCGAGCTTTGCCATGAGCAGCTGAGGTAGCCTGGAGGAGCGGTAGCTTCTTCTGGGAGGGCGGTGATTAGTCCCGGGCACTGGGTAAGCTGCTGTAGCTCTTTCTGTCAGCTTAGGTGCAGGTAAAAGATGACACATGTCCACATTCTTTTGGTCAGCATACTCTTCTGCTCCCTTCTGTAACATGGGGTTGATACTGTTCCCTCCATTTCATGCAAGGTAGAGTTCATCAATGTGCGCAAACTACTCCAAGAATAAGGGTGGAAAGCACAAAGAAAATCAAAGCATCATTATGAATTGGTGTGTCAGATCCTAACAGAGAAGTGATGGTGGGCATAGCTACTGCATTTTAGCCATGAAACTAAGTAAATGGTTTGTTTCCATGCTAACTATTCATGGCAGATAAGAATTGCATCTCTCAGTGTCCCTGGAGGAAAGGCCTCATGTGGCTGTCCAGCTCTGCGTGCAAAGTGCACGCCAGACTATAGGTCACAGCAACCCCTTCCACCCCCACTCCCAGACTAGAGAGGAGATAGGTCATTTTTGCCTTCTAGGCTCTTCTATTTTCTTGTCCGTGCAAGCTCAGTTGTTCTTGCTACTATATTAGGTACAAGAGGAATGGGCACCCGAGTCTGGCTGCTTACTGCACAAGACATAGATTGCTCATCTCCTGTAACAAGAAAAATCCCTGGGGGAACAAGAGATTTCTCTACCTCTCCACCATGCTACTCTACATGGATGGACAGGCCAGGTCAAAATGTGATTCTTCATGATCAGCACATCTTTCTGTTGGTGCCTCATCAGTGAAGCATCCCCAGGGCTCCTGAATGCACTTGGCCATCACACAGCCCTACAGACAGACAACATCAGTGCACGACTCCCGGCATACCAGTTGTTGCCTGTCTGCCTTTGAAAAACTGTTTCGATGCAATACAGGGGTGTCCTCCAAGCAGAGTAAAGGAGGCCTGTTAGATCAGGTTTCTGATGTGGGAATTTGCAATTAAGTCGAATTGCTCTGCAGTGTCTGTGCAATGAGAAAAGCACTAATATTCCTGGGAAAAAAGTCACTCACTGTGGTATTTTCAGGAAGACAGCAGAAAAGGTAAGTCTATGTTAGGAGGGCTGGGACACACTGTCTATATTAATTAAGAACTGAAATTGATACTCTCCAGTAGACATCCCTGTTTCAAGATTTACTCAGCTTTGGTTCACATGATCCACAAAGAATCTAAGAATTACTTTTGTAAAGAAACTATTCAGACATTGTTTCAGCAAAAAATGAGGCAACAAGGTAGAAGGTGACACTGTCCCTTTGCTGTCTTGTAGATAAAACAGGTCTCATGCTCCAGGAAGAAAAATTCTCTCCTTTGGAAGAATCAGTGAGGGAACTTATATGGTCTGTATTGTGGGGGAAATCAGTCTCAATGATTGCCACTGTCCCTGCTGGCTTTAAGATTGTCAATCTCTGCAGCTCATAGAGTGTGGTCTTGCACAAGTACTAAACTAGTCTTTAAAAAAGTGTAGAGCAGTTGTATATGATAAGCACCACAGGACAACCTGACTGTGTGAGTGGCAGATTTTCAATTTGCAATATGTCCTTTATAAAGAATCACACTTTCTTTTAGAACAAACGGCGAAAAAAATATTCTTGTGTTCATCAAACTGTTGGAGCTGCATGACAACAAGCAAGAAGTCCGGAAACCATGGAAAGGAGGGCATCATAATCCATAACACTGCATAATTAATCATTTTCACAAAAACACAATCTTAAAAGCCTTGAAGTGTTTATAAGCTTTCAGTGGCCTATTAATAAAACACAGTCAAAATGGAAATTAACTCTTTAAAATATGATGGTAGGTAAAATGAAATTTTCCAAAGGATAAAATTGGTCCAAGGGCATGTATCTGTCTCCTGTTCCTTTAGAAAGAAGCACTGAATAAATCTAACTTTTGATTTAAACTGAAGGTATGTACAATAGTGTAAGGGATGGTAATTAGTTCTACAGAGCAGGAAAAATGTTAGCATAGGAGCCATATAATCTAAAAATAAAACTGTTCCAATGGTTTAGCAGATTGGCTAAACAGCACAGTTTCTGAAGGCAGGAACTATCAAGAAATTCAAGCATTTCTCAGTGCTTTGTGATATTTTTCCATTGCCTATCACAATTTTTTTTTAAATAAAGCCTAATTGGTTTACAATACACACTCATCATTTCACATGCCAAAAATACCACCTATTAGAGGAACATTAAGGTTATAAAATAATCTCACAGAAGCAAGAAAAACTAGTTGCAGATTAAACCTCTATGGTTTAATATAAAGGGCACCACAGGAAGATATTAATGTGGAACCTAATTTTGGAAACATAATGATAATGATTATTTTCCAACAGCTAATAAGAATAATCAGCATTTATACTAGTGTCTTGCCTCCTGTATGATCTGGATGCATTCAGTGCCACTGAAGTGAAGCTACCTTTTGGGTGAATGAGGAAAGTGGGGGGAAAGCAGGTCTGTGACATGCTGTAGTGGAGCGGTGGTAGGAGTGTTTCACACAGCCGTCCTCCAGTTGCCATGAAAAGGCCAGGGATGATTATGTGGGTGGGTTCTGAGTTTGGAGAGCTAATCTAAAGTGGTGCTGAGTGCTTTAGAAAAGCTCAGGCTAACGTCTACCTAAAGTGAAAGGAGCTGGGAGTATGGAGTTTTTATAGTCTTTTAATTCCATTTGTGCTTGGGGAAATTTTTTCATTTTGTTTTTAGTTAATTTTTCAGTTTTTGTTATGCTAAGTAAATACTGAAAATAGAGCATATTATTGATTTGGTAGTAATAGAATAATAAAACTGATGTAAATGTAGATTAAATTGTGTAATAATGACATAAAAGCTCTTATTAATCTTCAGAGAAAGAAGCATGTATATACATGTTGAGCTAGTCCAAAGGTTCAGGACGTTAGTCATATCTAATGCTGCTACATCCTCAAGATCACAAAAGCTGTTACATGTTGATCACAGACTGAGTCAAAAACCGGGTTCTCAGGACAAACACTGGATTAGGGAGTGGTGCTGGTCATCGCTAAACCACCGCGCCTGAATTTTCAAGCTGTAATTCCCCATACACCTTAAATTGCCATCAGCCAGCAGTGCTGTTACAGCAAGTTCCCCTGCCTCTCCACAGCTCCACCCCCCGCACTGTGCTGGTGTCAGCATTGCTTGTGCATGAGGCTGTGAGTGTTGATGTGGGTGGAGGGGAATAAGACGGGGAACCCAAGCAGGTTAAAACTAACCAATTTTTCTCTCTCTCTGTCTCCCCCCACCCCAACTCTGGGTGAGCTTTGACCCAGGGTCCGTTCCCCACTCCATACCACCGTGTGCCTTCGCTAGCGCTGATGCTCTCTCCCCAGAGACGAAAGAGCTGTTCAGCCACCAGCTGCCGGAGTCAGGGCAGAGCAGGACCGTTCCCTTTGGCAGCGGTGTTCGAAGCGTGGGTGACACCGCGGCTGCCACCACACGGCATCTGCTCTTCCCCTGGGAGCTGAGCTGGCGGCAGGTGGCTCAGTCACAGTGGTGACCTAGTTAACCAGCATCTCGGCCCAGACACAAGCTGAGTTTTCTGTCCCTAGGGAGCCTGGTTTCAACGTGAGGCAGGTAAAAATGGAATTGGGGTTGCTCGTGTCAGTGTAACCCTTCTAACAGGTCATGGGCCACAGTTTGGCCCAGACAGCAGTTTCTCCTCAGGTGCTGCCTACGCAATCGCATATAGATGGTCACAAACCACCTTCTCCCGTCCTCTGCGCTAATCAGATATCAGCCAGCTCTGGCCCTGAAGAGGTTAGTTGCGTGGTTGTGCTCAAGCGAGTTATACCAACAAGAGCTTTCTAGTGTGTGCTAACCCAGCTAAGTGGTGTACGCTCCATCAAGGGGGAGCACAGGCAGAGTTAGGCCATAAATAATGACATCTGTCTGGTCAACGTGTTCTCAGAGCGGTAAGACAGGTTATGAATCAACTGGTTTGATAGACACCAGCACAATCAAACTCTTCCAGTACCCGCTGACTAAATGCTGGGCTCTAAGCTGTCTAATGCCATGGGAATGAGATTGAGTTACTGCATTTGCGAGCATTAATCTTGGGCTCAGGTGAGTTGTGTAAGATCATAACTGAGGGCTTGGAAACTTCCAGCTTATTCTTTATCTTTCTCCGCTATAAAATGATTTTTTGGAATTAAAAACAAAACAAACCAAAAATATCACTGCTGTGCTAAGATCTGTATTCCAGATTATAGTACAGAGCATATTTTTATGGCAGAGTTTAAAGTAGAAATGTGGGTAGAATCTTAATTAAAGGGTTGGTATAGGACTCGCATTATCTGTTGCCAACAACTATCATACCATATATGGTTCAATATCACCTTCTAGGCCTGCATTTAGCATTATCCCCAACATTCAGTGTTTCTTTTTCACAAGTACAACAAAACCTGTACTTTAATTTAATATATAAACTGCATGTAACCTCATTAACATGTTTACTATGATATTCTCATTCATTTTCTTTCATTCTTCAAATAAGGTCTGTGGAGAGAAAGGAGATGAACCCAGGGTATTTTATATACATACAGTAATATCGACAAGGTAGCAGAGAGCACACTGCAGCCCAAGTTATTTATAAGTATTGTTCCTTTATTGTCTGCATGTGAAATCAGAATCATGTGTGTGGATAGCAAATTGCCCCAAAATGGGGGTTGTGACATAAAAAAACCTGGGGAGAATTCAAAAGCATGCTGTTACTGAGTTTTATTTTACTGCGTTGCCACATGTTTAAGAGGATGTAGTTGGGTGAACGGAACACAGTCTGCAATGGGAATATGTTGGTTAATGAAGGCCCATAGCACATGGGGCCAGCCTCATCACAGGCCTAATTGGACACAACAGCACCGATCTCAGTGGTGTTGTACCCACATATGCTGGCAGCAAATCTGGCCCCATGCCTGTAGGCAATGAGCAGTAATGTTAGAGCAAATATGAAAAAGAACAACTCTACTAATGATCTTGAACTGAGATCACTGGTGACACAGTTCAATTACAGCATTAGTTCCTGGTGTCAGAGAGGGGTTAAAATGGAATGTAATGACTCTTTAGCAGATAGATTTGGAGCAATTAGAAGTCTGAAAATGTCTCTCCGTGTAACTAAAAATATAATTGCTTTTGAATAGCTAGGCTATAGAATCTTTTTTCTTCCTTTTTCTTTCTTTTTCTGCACTGAAAACTGCGAGTTTTACTCCTATTACTCATCTACATGGACTTAATTGACTGAGGTTCTAAACCCCAACCCTCTAGTGAGTACTGATGAGGTTTTAAATTACTCTGAATTGCAAGCACTTTAAAATACAGGCAAGGAAGTGTGATAAGGCAATACAGCATACAGAGTGAAGTGGTGGGTTTAGATTATCTTGGTTTCACATCTTTGCATGGAACTCCACTAAGGCCACCTTGGAAAGGGCAGCATTGCCCACTGTTAATCACTGTGTTGTTCCTACACTCTGTTGTCCACAATGGTTTCCAACCGGTCACCAGAAGTGTGTAGAGCTTGTGTTTATTACCCCTGGCTGCAGCAGTATGATGACTGAGGCTGAAATATGACTGGAGGACGACCTTGCTATCCCTTCTGCACTTTAGCTGAAAACATACAGGTCAGGAAGGAATGGGTGTGAGTGGGAGAGGACCAGTTTCATGGAGGAGCCTGACACTTCCCCACCAGGCTCTTCCCTATTTTCCTGGTTACCTTCTACATCACTGGTCCAGACCAACACAGCATACACCCCAGCAACCCTTTCATAGATACCTTTCTGTTTTCATTACCTTAATTCTGGAAATTCTGGGAGTGACTGAGTTTCCGGGCTCTTTTGATCACAAAAGGTCTAGCTTTTGGTGATCATAGCACCTGCAGCAGGAGTTCCTGAATGCTGAATAAGACATTTGCACTGTACTGAAATGAGCAGGAGCACTAATGGGATACGAAGCAGTCATATTGTGTACATGGACCATGCTGTACATGTATTTCAGGCAGCTTTTCAGCCCAGCACCATTCTTCTGCAGTGCTTCTCTGCCTCAAAGGGAGGGGAAGCTCCTCTGAGTTCTGTACTAATACTCTGAAGAACAGCGTTTCCATGTGACAAGGAGCTGGAGAGCCAGATCTTGCACTCCCCTCCTTCCACACCTTAGATGTGTCAGACTGCAGGAGGAATGCAAAGCCAGAAAGCAATGTCTTTCAGCTGTCAGTGTGTGATCGTAACCCACTGGTGCAAAATAGACCCAGAACTACTCTTATCAGGGTTGGACTCAGCCAAAAAAACCAAGGAGCTGAGTAAATTCCACTCATGCACCTCGAATGAGCTAGAGGGGTTCCTCCTGCAGGGGCTGGTGAGATGCTGCTGCCATTCCATGCCCTCCAAAGAGTCTGAAAGGCATATTGCAAAGCCAGTGGGGCAGAAACTCATCAGAGGGCAGCAATAGAGGAGCACAGAAATTGTCGTGCTGCCAAGCATCCTCTCTTCTTCCAGTTCTGTAACATTTTCATTGTGGTGAGCAAACTTCATTGATAGACATGATGACAGAGGACTACTGATAGCTCTCCAATAAACAGCTACCTCCTAGGTGTCAGACGCATGAGACAAAATGCATATCAGTTTGGCTAAGTCATCTTTGCTTGAAATCCGATAGTGCTGGCAAGCAGCAACAGATGACAATTTCGGTATCCCCATGATTTTTTTTCAGACATTAGGCACTGCAGAGACCAAGAAACCTTTCGAGCTAAACATTAAACACTGAGGCTCTAGCAGTTCTTCAGAACATTGACCCAAAATGGGAGCACAGAATCAATGTTGGCATGAAGAGCTAAAGCAAATATACATATATTTCTATCACTTTTATGGCACTACCAGATGTTCTGCCTCATCTTCTACAGTGCTAATGTGGGTAATGAGGCTGCCTGAAAACATCAGGTCACTTGACCTTGAGTGGAATTTTCCTCATTCCTATGAACAGCAACGTTGCATTTGTTAGCTAGGGAGGCAATAAATGTTTATGCCCAATTTAAGCAATTGCAGACAATACCTATTATGTTTGGAGTAGTGGTTTTTAACAGCAAAGATTAATTGAAAAAAAAAGTATAACTGCCGTTTTATTAAGACATAAATCCATGGAGGTTTAATTGGAAGGAGACAGGTGAAGGAGAGCAGTACTCTTCCTTCTTCCAGAATTTCTCCCACATAACATTCCCAGCAGAGCAGTAAATGCCAGCATATTCCACTAAGGAAACAAAAGGAAGAAAGCACAGTCTTCACTGGGTATTCGGTGATCTACAGGTAAGATATTATTACTGACACTTGCCACTTCTGAGAGTTGATTAATTGTTCTAGGGGTATCAGATATATCTTGGTAGAGTCCAGTCTGTTTGTTTAAGAAGTGATCAGTGTTGGATGCTTGTTAGTGATTCCCAATAACTCAATTTTTTTCTCCTGACCACATTTTTAATTTTCACCTATGCAACCCTTACATCAATTTTCAAGTGATATTATAGCACTCCAGAGTTGCAGGAGACAACACAGTCGATTGCAGCAAAAGTCTAATAACTAGAAGTTCCTGGATTCAAACTGTGATTAGCCATTAACCCATCATGTGACCTCAGACATGTCTCTTAATTCTCTTGTCCCTCAGTTTAGCTATATAATTTGTTTCCAAACAATTACAACACCTAGCCAAAAGATTAAGAGCCTCCTGTGAACCAGCTATCCTGAGAACACAGAATTAGAAAACAATGACAAAAGGAGCACAAAAGGAAAGTGAAGAAGGTAAAGGGTGTTAAAATAGTTCCCCAAAAGGAAGTAAAAAGGTTCATCTCTGTTCATGTGAGTGCCTTGTTGCACTGTCTGCTCTTTAATACTAAACAAACCTTTTTCTAAACAATGTCATCAGCATCTGCTTCTTAGGGATTTCTTTTTCTTCCAGATTTGTTGACTAATAAATCTGGCATCCAGGTTCCTTTTAGAATTAATGTAATCATATGGCTAGAGCAGATGAGAACAAGTAGCTTTCCATGTCTGGAAAAATCTGGTAGCTCACTCAAAGCTGCACTGGCAACTTCAACTCCCATCAGTGATTTTTTTCCCCCACATGTAAAGAAAATCTTTATAGCAATTAAAAACATGGAAGAAACTGTTTTGCAAATGATGTGAGCCCAGTTCTGAAACCCTTTTACACCATTCTAGACACAAAAAGAGATTTCTGACACAAGAAATTTCAAACACAACTAGATGCAAGACCTGCTTGCACTAATGTAAACACTGAGACCTCTAAGTATGGACCCAGTGGCAGGTGCTTACCAATTCAGTTGCTCTGCTCATTTCGGATCAAAAGCAGAGCAGAGGGTGATCCAGGGACATCACAGCTGGCCAGAGCAAAGTCACTCCAAGCTTGGATGCACTCTAATGCCACACCCCATCAGAGTCCTGGTCACTCCAGCTTCCCCGCATCCAGAGCTAAACACATAATCTTGATACAGTATGTATTACATTACGTTAACCATAATGCTTGGATCATCATTTCCTTAGACGTCTTTGTGCCAGGGTCTGTTTTGCATTGTGTGGGCTCAGTCCTGTCTGTGCCATTTCTACTTCATTCCCTGCATTTTATCGTCGTGGCAGATCAGTAGCCACAGACCTGCCTTTGTACAGACTTTTATGCCTATTGCCAGATATAAGTTCATCTCCAAAGGAAAAGAAGAACAAACTTGCAATTAAAATATTTTGTATCTGAATTGGTTCCATCTTCTCCCTTAATTACTACTCTTGTCCCGCTCCCTATGGCTAAGATCCCTGAAGGAGGGTTGTTGCTGGTCACACATGCATTCTTGTGTGCTATAAGCCATATGATGAGTGGGTGCTTTACCCTTCCAACTTTCTGACCAGTCCATGGCACTGACACTCCTCCACCGTCACAGCTTGAGTCTTGTTAGTGTCCTTCAGCACTCCTAGCTGAAGCACTGCTGAATCACTGTGCTGCATTTGTCTCCTGTCCCTCCTTGGCAGAAAGGAATTCCTAAACGTGTATTTTCTTTTTCCAAAACCACCTCTTACTCCATGCCTGGAGAGAGCTTACCTGTGACAGTCTAAGGACACAGTCAAGGCAAGGTTTGTTGGTACTGGCATTTAAAAACCTCACTGGTATATTCTAACAAACAAGCTTTTGGGCACACAAGTACTTTTTCAGGCCAGCTCATACATGATGGTTTGCATTCGTAGGCCTCAAAGTGCTTGACAAATGAAAGCATTGTCATTTTGCAGATGGGGAAAAGAGGTGTGGAGCAGAAGCCTAGCACAAGGAGGGCATGATCTCACGGCTTTAGGAAGCACTGAAATGTAAATAATGAAGAGAAAGGCAGAAGGCTGCATACCTAACCCCTTCACCTTGGCATTATGCACTAGGATCTCCTCTGCCTGACACTGCCAACACAGCATTATCTTCCATGAACCGGGTGGTAATTCGAGATACAATGTTTTAATTATTAATAAAAGGCACTTGGAGACGTCATGCCCTGTTAGAGAAACCTCTTACAGTGAAACTCTGCAGATGGGGCAGAATGTCGGCTTAAACGATACGATTAATATTTATGCAGCATGATAAGCTAGTTTAGATCCTGGCCCTCACTGGGTTTCTGTGGACATGTTTCCTTGCTTGCATCTCTTTCCTCCCTCCTCTTCCTCCTCCTGCCCCCACCCTGGTAGTAATTGTGTGGCTGCTGCCGTATGTCTCAGACTCCAAGGTCAAGTTTTGAAGCTAGAAGGGGGCTGAATGCTGCCGAGCCTTAAACTGGAGTTCCTGCCCACCCCCACCCCCCCTTTTCTGCACCTCTTTGCAAGGAAGAAGAGGAGGGGGATCTGGCAGCATCTATTTAAGTGCAAAACAGGATGTATGAAAGCACAAAGCTCAGATGGTCAATCTTGGATTAGGGTACTGGTTTTAAGTTTTGACAGGGTTTTAGGTGATGCAGGAGAACAATAAGAAACTCAGGGTAGGGAAGCTCCTGGGAAAGATTAAGTGATCTTGTGAAATGGTTCTGCAAGATATAATAGACCAGGGAGCATCATTTTTATATGCTCTAAAATTTAAAGGAACAGGAACCTAACACATCTATCATGATTTTGTTCAAGAAAAGTTCCCCTTTTTTTCCAGTTGTGCTGAGTTGCCTTATTTTACCTCTCAGTGACAGTATCAGCCTAGGGCCTATCAATACATCACTGTGGGACAATTCACTCATGGCACACTTTAAATGAAATATCCGCAAATTGGATTACAGCCCCAAAGCGCTCAGTAATTCATGCTTTCACTGCGTAATAACAAGTGTGCTTGCATAGGAAAAGTGACACTGAATTTAGCATAAAGCCTTGCTTTTCCAATTTTATGTGATGAGAGCAGACAAAAAAGTGGTATTTTGCCTATTCAGCAGCACTAACCTTAAACCTCCCCATCCCTGAGTGAATGCAAGGCTGTGAGCATTAGAGGGCAGCACAGTAACACTTTCCCACCTGCAAGGAAAAGGATTTTAGGATGCCATCACTTCCAAGTGGTCCAGTTCAGACAGTTCTGTCAGACCTCCAGGAGTTTCACATATCTCCCATTAAGAGATCTCTTTTCTTAAAGGGCTGCGGAACAGAGGATGGGAACAGTGTTGGCCACAGGGATAGGCGAAAGAACAGTAACTTTCACGCTGTGGCTGCTGATAAAGTTCCTGACCTTACAGTCTCTCTATTGGCAAGCGCTTATTTGTCCATTTGTGGCTTGCTTGCTTTGCTCTCACTTTATAAAGCTTTTAATGCTGTTTTCTGGAGACGGCAGAATCAATCCAGTGCAATGATTAACATACCAGTTGAGTCATGATTGAAGCTTATTGTATCTTCCAGACACCAAAAAAAAAGTCTGTCTTTGGAAAGGGCAAGTTTAAACATGAAAAGAACTAATGATCTGTAATAATGACAAATCACCCTGTGTGTTATCTAATTTACTAGCGCCAGGCACCTTGGCAATTTTTGTGCTCTGAGTAGGAGACTGGATCTTGGTAAATAATCCATAATTACACTACCGTCAGATGAAGATTGATTCAAGAAGGCCATTTTTATCCTGCAGGATCTGAAGGATTTATTCTTTTCCTTTCTTCTTCTGTGACTAAGTCACTTTTTAGTTGTGACAAGATAAGTACATGCGGTACCAGAATATACACGAAAATGTTACAGAACTCCTCCATTGCCCAGACAAGCCAGAAGACTGATCCAATTATAACAGGATGAAATAGCCCCAGCTCCCAACTAGGTGTCACAACAAGCCCAGCTGGAGATCCAGACCAGCAAGTGACCTCCAGACTGTCATTCTGCAGGCCAGTGGGCTGGAAACAAGGTTAATGAGGAGGTGATCAGCTCCATCCCCAAGCAGCCAGAGTTCCCATCCCTGTCTCATGCCCGCCCCATCCTCCCCACGGCATAGCAGCCAGCTCACAGAGGACCAGCACTGATCAGAGTCAAACGCTGAGCATCTCACAATTTGCTGTACCAGGCTGTGAGTGTCCTGAGGCAATGTAGCTGAGGGAGGTTTAGGAGGCATGAGTGACACAAAAAAAGGCATGCCCAGAACCAAAGGGAAGCAAGAAAACTCTCACAACTAATTAGAATGGTGTGGTGTCCTAACTCCATCTTTCAGGCAGGTGAGAAGCTTTCTCTCTGCGGTAAGGAAGAGAAAGCCTATGAAGAGATGCCTGAGGCCTGCAACACACATTCAAAAGACAGGAAGGAAAAAAAAAGAAGAGAAAAAAAGTCTGCTTGCATACTTTCAGCAAACCGGCTGAGTGAAGACTTGTATCATTGAATTAGCTTTCAAATCAACCAGACCCTCCATAGTCGAGGCCAATGCTTTCATTCTTGTACACTCAGTTTGACATCCTTTACCCACTCATTCAAACACTACCCGCTATCACTGAACTGTGCTGCAGGGTGCTTGACAAAACAGTGAAAAAACAAAACATACATAAATAAAACTTGGCATGATATGTCTTTCTGCCTATGTAGATCAACAGCCTTGCCTTTATCATGAAATTCTTCCAAACAACTTTCCTTTCCAGTAGACAGCAATTTAGCATTGTCCAGGGAAAACTCTCTTATTTCATACATTTAATTGTACCACAGGTGACTGGAATCTGAGTGAGGACACAGACACTTAAATGAATCAACTGATTATAAACAGTCTTCTAAAACTTAATTTGGAGAAAAAAAGATACAATGGTTACTTCTTGGGGGCTTTCTCCAACAGGCTCTACCCCTCCATGGTAAAGCCTTTAGAAATTCTAATAGAAAACTAACAACAACCCAAACATGGATGCCAATTACTATGAGATGCTGCTGCAGTTATAGTGACAGTGCAGGACAGGAGTGCAAGGAGACCTAAGATGGCCTTAAACTAACTAGCCCAGCTACCAGCAGCTGTGCAGCTGCCCAAATATTTACCCATCTCCTTAGCTTGCTTTTTACTTTGAGCTACTGCAAGTTCACAGATTCAAGGTAGTTTGAGTACAGATACAAGCTGCAGTCACAGCAATAGAGGCAGATATACTGTTAAGGGGGGGGGGGGGGGGGACAAAAAGAAATTTTGAGAGGGGGAAAAAAAGAAAAAAAAAGAAAAAAGTGGCAGCTGGGGCCAAAATAAGAAATTGCTGGAATGATGGGCTGTAACAAGCTCCTTCATCCTTAGTCACAAATACAGTAGCACTATACCTTATCTGATATTTCCACTGCCCCTTCCCTGTTTCACTCACTGCTCCATTCATTTTGGTTCTCTATGGAGTCCTGCCATCTCCTACAAGACTTTCAAGAGCAAGTGGCGAAACAACATAGGCCATGAGGGAGCTATGGTTCCCTGGGTATTCAGAAAGCCACCCTCCACTGGCTGCCCTGTGGCAAAAGAAAGTTACTGGTGTGACAAGAAGAAGTTCAGGGCCACAAAGTGTCTTATTCCCAATCTCAGCCCATGGGGATTATGCTAAAAACCTTTGAAGGTCATCTAAATATTTGCTCAGCCCAAACCATGGCTGTCAGTCAGCACTCCTAAGATTGACCGCTTTTCAGATAGCTTCAGCTCAACCCATCAAGTGTACAAAAATCAAAGCAGGAGCTTCAACTATTATCTGGCAGGACTGTGGATCCTCTCCCAGCTTTTCCTTCTCAATTGGATTGCTGAACATTGCCCATTTCCAGCACATAGCAGTGCGAGTACAAGAGTTTCATTTATTTTCCTTTTCATTTAGGTCTACAAAAAGCTTCAAAGTACAAAATAGTACAGCAATGCAAAGTAAGCCCCAGCAAATGGCCTGTCATCTATTAAAAGTCTACTGCTTTTTAGAAGGTGAAGACCCAGCTGTCTGCCTGTCTGCACCATCCAGCCAGGTGGGCTTGGCTGGGCAAATGCAAGGTAATCTTTGACGTGTGATCTGCCTGTGGATCCTTTCTAAGGCACTAGAAAGGGTGAAGGAATGCCAGACTTGTCATCTTTTATATGGGACCAGATAACTAAATGACAAGAACCCAAGTCCACAGAAGGACTTTTGTTCCTAAAACTAGAAAAAAGTCCTGCCTAAAGCCTGTACTAAACTGCATCTGAAAAATTGTAGTCAATTTGGGGTTTTTTGTGTAAAGTTCTCCAGGGCTGCATCCAAATCTAACATCATAACCTTAGGATACAGTTCTCTGATTGTCCAGATAAATCTTTTTTTTTGCAGCTGTTTGCTGGTGTGTTTCTGTGGTTGGAAGGCACTCTGGGCCTGTACCCTGACTTGGAATTTGAGAACTCAAATGCAGCTTCAGTGATGAAACTTGCTCTGCACACTCCCAGAGCTTCTTCTGTATTGACAGCTCCACTTCAGCAGCTATCTCCCACCTAAATCTGGTCATGAGCTAAAACTGTGGGACTTTTGTGGGCAACTTCTCTGATGGGAGTTTCCCAGCTCCCCTGCTTTTCATGTTTGCCAGCAGTGATGTGCTCTGTGCAAAACACAGGGACTCCGGCAAACCTTTGTAAAAAGCGCTGAGGCTTTGTGCGCTGCCTCAATTTTACACAGCTGCATAGTTGTGATAGCATCCACCCAGGAGATCAGATGCCTGAGTTTACTGCATTTTGGAAGAGTTAGTAATTTCAAATGCCTGCCTCTTGCAAGAGCACCTCAACAAACAGACTGTTTTGGGGTAATATTCTGCCTCTTCTGTTGAAGAAAGAAAGATTTCTTGGGCAAGTGTGACTCTTTACCCAGAGAACACACATGACTAGGAAAGGAGCTTCCTGGGTTCCCAATTGTAAGAATACAGTAAATAGGCTTTAGGCAATGATTTAATGGTACAAATAGCACTGACAGTCTGCTTTTCTTCTCAGTGTGGTCATAAATAATAGTAACACAGTAATTTTCTTGCTTTTTCCTTAATTTCTAACTTTAACCTGGCTTGGGGAGTGGCTTGTTAAAAGAGCTCCTTGCTCTGGTTTTTGGTTCTCTGATTGGCATGGACCAGTCTACACAGTTGGAAGAGGCAGCAAAAAATACTCTTACTCCCCTTCTGCTGTGTCATTGTGGTCTTCATGATTTGCCTGAGAGTGAGTTAATATGGCACTCTTAGGCTTGGCCTGTGGAGTTGCTTGGAGGAATGTATGGACGCATGATTTGATGTGGCCTTCCTCTGTAAACCTCAGTAGCTTTGTAGGTGCACCTTGCCATCTGCATGGAGCACTCTACAAGTCTGGGACCAGCTTTTGGATTAGTTCCCCCTTTATGTGAGATGTAGCTGAAGTGGGTGCTATTGTTTTGTAGGTTTTCAAACTGATAACACTTGTCCTTGTTTATGTTGGAATATACTTTTTTTCCCCTTGAGTATCACCCAAGTATAGAGGAGTTAAAAATAGTTATAGTTGCCCCACTGTTGCTACTGAGTAGAAGAGCATCCCTCCATTGGTCTTTGGTAAAATCACACACAGTTTTAATGCATGACATGTTTCATGGCTTGTAAACACGCATGGGTTGTGTATTTTGGTGGTGAGATTCTGGTATACTGAGGACTCATAGACCTTTCCTACTCCACTGGAGGTACATGTTCTGCATAAAGCATTTATGTACTACAGACAGGGGGAAAGGGCTAACGCTTTTTCTTCTCTTAAACAAAACACATACACCCATCTCATAATTACAGAGGCAAAATCAACTGGTAAAGACACACCACAATGAACCCTGTTGCAGCACTGCACTGTATGGTTTGGGGGAAAAGATATGCACCATTTATGCAGCTTCAGGTTTAAGGTGAAGCTTCTCTCTGGAGTATTGGATTTATTTTTTCCTTGAGAACATGTCTGAAAATATCTTCAGCATAGTATAATCTATCTTGTTATAAAGGCAAAAAGAGCTCATCAGAAGTCTATTTTTTGAGCTCCAAGTATAAAAGCTCCCTCAGATAGGGACAATATGACAGCTGGCAGACAAGCAGCAGATTCCGTCAGAGGTGAAGAAAGCTACTCAACTGTTCTTTAAATTGAGTAGTAGGATTTTAATGAGCGGGACCTCCAATCCCCATGACAGTATATTTGGTGCATGTAGCTCTGCCATCACCTGTCCTTGTTTGAATGGTACATTACTGTGATCAGTCCTATTTTGGATGAACATGCAGTCCTTTTCTAATCACTCTCTTGCAGAATATCATGTTTAATTCCTGGATTTCACGGTTCTGCATGATGCAGTTGGGTGTCGCTCTGCAGAAAGACAACTGCTGTGCGTGTGAAGTATTTGAGTGATTGGAGCGGCAGGGCGTAGTTGTGCAGGCTGCAGGAGATGGGGAAAGGTGTGAAGGCAGCATGAGCTGAGGGAGCCACTGTTCAGGAAGGGTGAAGCCAATCATTCGGAGCAAGACATTTAGAGGACAGAGAGGAGAGGCTGGGAATGATTGATGAGAAAAGACCACATTGGAAAGAAAGTGAGTCTCTATGGAAAAACACCCTTAGAAACACATCCTCTTGTGACAGAACTACAGTGACATTGGAGATAATGAAATGAGAAAGCAAAAGAGGAATTTCCTTTAATGAATCTTAATTCTTAAATATACTTAAATATTTCTATTCAGATCAGTTCTCCGCTCATCACTCTTAAGGCAAACTCTTGACCTTGTAACTCCTCAGTCAAGACTGTACTATTATGATGAAATTCTCTTATTCCCTGGACAGTTGTGTCTTTCATGGGAGGTAAGAAACAAGAGTGTGAGCTTTTTGCAGTACAGCAAATCACAGTCTTACAGGTGTTTCATTTCTGTGTTCATTTTCTCTGTATTAGTCCTTTTTGCCACTCCTCAGCTTCTTTCTACCAAGAAAGATAGCCAACTGCCTGATCAGGAGGAAAGCAGCTTGAAATGCAGTTGCTTTGTGTCAGGGACCTACTTCAAGTCCCAGCCTGTGCTGAGCATCCAAATGGAAGTTGTTCCTTTGGAAGTTGCTAGCCCTCTCCCTTCAGGTTCCTTTCAAAGAGGTGATGACGCTCCAGACTCCTGTGCTTCGTCTTGGTTCAGTATTTCTGTTAGTGTTATGATCCCTACCCTCTTCTCATCATTTTATTTCACTCCATTGTGGTTGATTGCCTTCTAGGCCTGTGGCAGCTTCTCAGTGAGGAGATAGGCTGTTTGTTTCAGGTGGACCATCTCTAGCATGTTGTCATGGTTTAACCCCAGCCAACAGCTAAGCATCACACAGCTGCTCGCTCACGTCCCCCCCATCCAGTGGGATGGGGAAGAGAAGCAGGAAAAAACCCCCAACCTTGTGGGTTGAGATAAGAACAGTTTAATAGGACAGAAAGAAAGAAAATAATAATTAAAATAATAACAATAATAAAATTACAATAATAATAATAAAAGAATTGGAATATACAAAACAAGTGATGCACAATGCAGTTCTCACCACTTGCCAACTGATGCCCAGTTAGTTCCTGAGCAGTCCCCCCAGCCAACTCCCCCTGGTTTATATACTGGGCATGACATCACATGGTATGGAATACCCCTTTGGCCATTTTGGGTCAGCTGCCCTGGCTGTGTCCTATGCCAACTTCTTGTGCCCCTCCAGCCTTCTTGCTGGCTGGGCATGAGAAGCTGAAAAATCCTTGACTTTAGTCTAAACACTACTTAGCAACAACTGAAAACATCAGTGTGTTATCAACATTCTTTTCCTGCTGAATCCAAAACATAACACTATACCAGCTACTAAGAAGAAAATGAACTTTATCCTATCCAAAACCAGGACACATGTGATTGTGGCCTGGGGAACTTTGATATTGGCTAGAAATAAACCAGCATGGGAATCTTGATGACACAAGGCTAGGCTGTGCTTTGTCTTATTTTTAACCTTTTTGTTTTCATTCCCTTTGCTAGTTCTCCCCCAACTTCTTTTTTTTTTTGCCTTTTTTTTTTTTTAGTAAAGAAAGACCTTACCTAGAAATGCCACTAGGAGAATGGGGAGGGAGAACCACAGTACAAAAGAATCAAGTGTTTCAGCAAATAGATATCTTGCTAAAAACACAGCATATAAAACATGCAGGAGTGCAGCTAGGAGCCCTTTGGCCAGGGAGGTCAAACTGAAGGGAGGCAGAACAACTTAGGGCAGAGGGTCCTATTGCTTTCCTTGCATTAGGGACTATAGTATCTGCATTCACCTCTCTACATTTCAGTGAGAACCATCTCTGTTGCCTCAAGAAGTTAAATTGCATTTGCTGTGCTGCAAGCAAGGAGGTAGTTTTGAGGAAAGAATTGCTATCATCCTTTACATGCAGACTCATTAATTTCTGTGATGTGCTAAATCTGCTCACTTGGTTGATGGTTAGTGCTGGCATTTTCTAATTGCTACCCATAATGCACTTCTAACCCCAGAGAAGCTAATTTCACAGCCTTTATTTTCCTCCCCTTGCAATTTGTTAGGTGGGATTATGTTGATATCATATAAATTTACAAAAGAAAATCTTTTCTGCTCTATAAAGGTACTGTCTGGATATACACAGCAGAGGCAAGGGCTTCAAATGCTTATGATTGAAAGGAGATAATGGTAGCAAAGTCAATATATTGTAATTTTAGTATAAAGTATTCTACCTCTTCAATGTTGAAAATATATTGGCTTCTTTCAGATGCTATTTTGTTGTGTTGTCCAACAAAGATATTTATAGTTCTAAATACATATCTCAGGACCTTTCAAAAATGACTACCCCCCTCCCTCCCCGCCACCTCCCCCCCAGTGCTTTCATTTTTCAGGTAGCTATCCAGAGAAATTTGGAACGAAAGAAAACCAGTTCTTTTAGAAAGGTGGAACTTTTGTCCTTGCTATGGAAAAGCAAAAATAACCCGGGAAACATAATGTCACATCTGCTTTCCACAAAAAGAAGTAACCTGCAGCAGTGGCCATGCATGGACAACCGTAATTTATGGAAGTACCACCCCAGTGTTCTGCTTGGTGAAAGAGGTCTTCCATGTCCAGGACAATTGGCTTCTCCACTGGCTTCGCACAGCTGTTAGCGTGGGTGCAGAAGTCTGAGTCTTCCAGATTGCATTTACTTTGAAGAGGCGTCTCTGACTATGATTCAAGTAAAAAATGAATTGAGCCTGCAGCCTAAACTAAGCTTGCATTAGTAAGTTGCTGTCTATGCTGTTGAAAAGCCTCCTGCCATATTTTCCCTCTTGTGACAGCCTGCTGTGGGGTCAGATGAACAACCAGAACTGATGTAAGGGGGAGAGATTACAAGAAGGTAGGGAAAACCAGATATTGCATTTTCAGTATCGGTTCGATCAGTTTACCTGCAACACAAAACTTCATTTTATATCCATCTCACTGAGCAGCTAAACTTCAGCCAGACTGCTCCATAGGTATGTTATGTTCAAGATGTGAAGGGCCGCCTATTTTCATGTGTCCCATTACACACAAGCACACTGCTGTTGTGCTTGTTGGCAGAAAGTAACTCTTCCAAAGAGTGCAGTGTATCACCTCAGTTATGGACCAGAAAAAGGAGCAATGAATCAGAAGACAGGGAAAAATCTCAACTACTAGGTATAGGAAGATAGTTAGGCTTGAAAATAGACTGCCAAATGTACTGCAGCGTGCCTTCAGAGTGGCCTTTGGGGAAGGCTTGGTCAGGAAACGCTGGACATGAGTTTATAGTATCTTTTGTGCACGAAAGGACATTTCACTTTGGAAGAGAGAAGCGACTCGGATGCCGGGTCTCCTCACCTGATCTTTAGGGCTGCAGGCAAATGTCTGCACCTCTGGCTGGGTCCTGCCCTGCCATTAAGCCAACGAAGTGGGATGTTCAGCAGAAAAGGATGGGACTTGACATGAGAAATTGCTGGATGAGACAGATAACTGCGTAAGGAGCTGACAGAATTTAGAGCTAGCACCATGAGGGATGGCTGGATTTCACAGGTGGCTAAGAGTGAGTTACGTGAGAAATGGCCAGGCTTCACAGATAACTGAGCTAGGGAGTGTTGGGGACCTTCCTGTCCATAGTCCTGCTAGGCCACCAGTGCCTAGGTAACCATATCAGTAATACTTTATTTGGGTAGAGATGTAGAAAAACTGGCACCCATGGGAAAAAAAGGGCCGCTGTTTATTTGGGAAGACAATGTGGTAGGCAAAGGGACGTATGAGGGTGGCAGAAAGGAGGATCAAAAATTGGACAGGGGATAATAGGGTGCACAAATCCTGTAAGCAGTGCTGCCTGGGGGGTACCTGATGGTCCGCCCTGCTCGAATAGACTAAACCTGTTCTTTTGAACATACCACGGTGGTCCAAGCTGTGGCCAGGAGGTCCAGGGTGCATGATGGGGTGCTTTCCTCAGCCCACAAAGGGATGCCCAGGTGAACTGATGGGGCATCCCAGTGTCACTGTGTCTGTGCCCATTCCAGTCTCAAGGGCACTGGCAGATGCCACCATTTCTAACACTGACAGGCATGGTCCTGGGGCACCTTACCTGGGACAGGAACAAATAAAACTGCTGGCCCCAAATTGCAGACTGGTATTCTGGCCCAAGAATATTTAAGAATAAAAAGATACTCATCTTTCAAGTAAAAAACCTAGATGAGAATGTTCTGTAAAACTAACAAGAGTATATCAGAGAAGAAAAAATAACCCATGAAAGTGTTGCTGGGGAAAAACATTTATTATTTTAGTGGGGTGCAGGGGGTTAATTTCTCAGGGTTCTTATGCTGATAAAGCGGGAATGCTTGGAGGACTAATCATAAATAATCATAATCATATCCTGCCTAGATAGATACGGGTTTAAACATAGATGCAGTTGCCTGCAAATTGTTCTATAAAGATAATGAAGGCAAAGAGGGGATATGTGAAATTAACAGCAGAATGGGCTAATTAAGATCTTCAGATAGGTGCTTAAAACTGGGTTATTATGTACAATGCTTACTTGACTATGCCTTCTAAAAATGCTGTTTCTTGAGTGGTTTTTTGTTTGTTTTTTTAACTTGACCCCCCCTCATACTTCTGTTTTGACTTCTCAGGGACACACAGGTGTACAGGGGAGAGTCTGATCTAATGAACTGCAGCTGGAGAAAGCTGAGCCCACCCTGCAGTTTCTCGGTCCTGCTGCCTCCAACGTGTTTTGCCGGGGAAGCCTCTGGGAACACACTGGCACTGAATAACATTGAAAAGAAAAAAAAAAACTTTTGAAGCAGCACTTTTTTTGTTGTCTTGAGGGTTACTGAGAGAGCCTCAGTCCACACATGCTGAACATTGCCTTCTGAGTGGGTCTTGTGGTTGGTTAAAAACTCCTTACATTTTCTCCTGAAAAATTCACTGCCTTTCCTGCAGTTTTCCGTTTCACCCAAGGGCTTCTTGGCTAGCTCATGAATTCATTTAGTAGAAGCAACAGGAAGGCTGGAAGAAAGTGGACATGACAGAACTGTAAAAAAAGCATTTGGTGTGGCAAAGGAAAGGAAATGCGTCTCCACATCAGCACTTCCACATGAAGGGATAAAAGGTATAGAGCTAACCAGAATTCATCAGCTGCTTCTTTACCATAAATAATTTAAGTTGTTCTCATTTTTTCAGAAAATAAAAATTTTCATAACATCTGAAGGCTTCTGCACTCATGCCAAAATTGTTGAGTCTTTCCAAACTTTCTGGCAGATCAGCAGCAGTTTCAATTCCTAGGTAATTGCAGGTACCGTGTTGGCACAAATATTTGAAAAGTACTTGTCTGGGACACTACTCTGGAAAGCAAATGTACACATTTCTACATATGTGGAGGATCAAGTCTGAGCTCCAAAGGGCAGCCATCAGCATTAGAGGGAATGTATATCTCCAGCTGCTTTACTACCACTGCTTTTATAGTAGAAACATTTTACAATACTCATAAAACATAAGCACATGAATTCACACACTTTGCTTTCGGAGCAGATGCATTTTCTTTTTTTTTTTTTGTCAGCTGTACCCCTAATGACAATTGATGGTTCAGGTCAAATGCATGTTGTTATGCTATTTATATGTGTGGTTATTGGGATTGCTTCTTGTTCGCGTGATGGCAGTCGCCTGCCAGCTGGTGGCTAGATTCTGCTGGACAATTAGCAATTTTCCCCATCTGGTGAATAGATTTACTCTGCATGCATCTTGCATGTGATAACATCTGAGGTTCAAATAGAGATGTTTTGGTAAAAGGCTGTTCTTCACTGTCCAGAGCAGGGCTTTCTCCTGTATGCTTTGCATGTTTTCAAAGAACTATGACTTTTGAGAGTGGTGGAAGTGCTATTTAAGTGGTTTGTGATGCTCCAGTTAGACCCTGGTGTTTGCAGTTCTCCTAGAAATGAAGCAAACTACAGAAATGGTGTTCCTAATTTGATGAATAATATATATCAAGGATTTTTTCCTTTTCACACAAACTTTTTTCATAATTAAGTGTCGAGCTCTTTTGGTGATCCACTTTGTTTCCACCTCCTGCACAGCTCCAAATTAACAGATACCCTGTAAAACCAATCACTGCAGGACTGAATTGTTTCAGAGTCCACTTCACTACATCTCATCCTGCCAAATTCCAGCTGATCACAGAAGTCATGCTGTGCACCCATTTAAATTGAAAAGCTCACAGGCTTGGTTGGGCCATTTCAAAGTTTGCAGAGATTTAGCTCTAATCCTCTTAAAATATTAGGCCATGTGACCTTGCATACCATATTGTCAGTGGGATAAAGATCCCTTTGATTTTTATTTACACTTCTTCATATGGGAGGAGGCAGGTTAATTCATTACATCTCAGCGCCACCTTTGGCTGCTCGTCCCCTCCCTTAGCTCACTCATGTGGATGCAGGAATGCTTTGGCAAGTAGGGTTTGCATTTTTCTGCAGCTCTGTGCTTGAGTTTGTTCTCCAGAGGCACGCTTACAAGACGTCAGCTTTGCAGGCAAATAAATTGTTTTATTTTTGCATAAAAGATGTCCTTCCATCTATCTTTATGGAATGGAGTTTTTCACTATAAATGTTTCATGCAGACAATTTCAACAATTCATGTACTTGCTTTTACTTTATAACTTTTCAATTAAACAATGGTTTTTAAAAGCTCGCAGTAGTTCCAACCCGTTGTTGTTAGGAATTTAACCTTCAAGTATTTTTGGTTTAGAGTTTACAGTGTAGCAAAAAGAAGGCATAAGGAGTATAGAGAAGAAAAATTCTGTAACCATGGAGGATAATGGGTTTGAAAAAAACAAGAGTACACAGAAGTCCCACAGCTCCTATCTTCCTTACTTTGCATAGTTATTTATACACAGGCAAAAGTAGTAAAAATTTTTGTTTTACTAGTGGGCTTGGCTAGGAAACTAGGTTCCGTGGAAGGAAAGATATGGGGCTTTTCTGTCTAGGAGAGGAGGGAAGGGGAAGGAATAGTTTTCAGAGATAAATTGAGAGAGTTTGGTGCTGTCTAAGCATTCAGTTTTTTGACAATGAAAAAAAAAAATTGCAAGAGGCTGGGTACTTTCTGTGAAAATATCATTTTAACTGAAACATCATTTTCTATCTAATATTGCATTCAAATTTTGGCTAGTGTTGTTTCCCAATACTGTTCCAAAGCCCAAACTAATTAGGAGTATAGCAGTGATGATTTCAGGCCCAGTGCTAAAGTTACACTACTTGCCCATACAGTTCTTGAGTTTAAAGTCAAAATATTAACCTGTCCTTCCATCTGCTAGTAACCAAGCTATTCTTACGCCATACCAATATTACAAAGGTCAGATTTTGTCCATTGTCTCTTCCTACATATCCTTCCTTCTGAAAGAAGTAACTCTTGTTATCTGCCTGCATACTTCCCAACGCTTCATCAGGCAACAGTGTAGCTTGTAAATTATTTAAACACATACAAGCCCAATAAACAAAGCAAATTTACCAGGTGATCTAATAGAAGGCAACACTGATGCAAACTTTATCTGTCCAGCTGCATTTCCAAACGAAAAATGCTCATTGCTACAAGAAGCTGTACATCCACAGCCTTTCCCACTGGCGACAATCAATGAGGATTTCTATGGGATTTAATAGTCCTTCGAATGTGTAAAACTATATTCGAACTTTAAGGGACGTCTTCCAATTTAAGTATCACCTTGATCTAAGAATTTTCCAGCTTTTATTACTGCAAGTAGTACCTACATGCTCAGGCTGACAAAGGTAAAATAAACCTGTTTTTTTAATTCTACTGTTTATTTTACACATTCTGACACATTTTCTTTTTCCAGGTGAATCTACAGTACATAAAAGCTTTAAAAGAAATACTTTCATTTTGGGGGTCGGGGTAGGAGAATGAGGCTAGGCAGATAGCTGTAGCAATTTGAGGCTTGGCTCAATTTCTGACTGAAAAGAAAGAGGTCACACTTAAAACATGTGGAAGAGTCTATAGGCTCTGGTTCACTTTTCCTTATCTATAGCTGTAGCTAAACCGATTACCTTCTCCCCACCACGTCTACTCCCAAAAGCAGGAATGAGGGTTGTAACAAGGGCAGCTAACTCCGAGATAGATGATGAGTCAGAGGCTTCAGCTGTGATTTGTGCAGCCTGGCATATTAATGTAAACTGATAGCAGCTTATAATGAGCATCTGCTATTACCTCCTGTTAAAGATGAGGTACTGGACTTGCTGGACCTTTGACGTGACCCAAGTACAGCTGCTCTGGTGCTCTTTGTAAGGGCTCAAACCATTAGTGCGGCCACTCAGGAGCAGAAAAAAACATGCAAGAGCTGACGGTCACAAGTCTCTTAGACACCTCTATGTAAATCAACAGACCTTGGGAGTCTGAGGCCAGAAAAATTAGAATTAGTCTTTGGGGGAGGAGGGGAGGGCAATATGCACTGAGAGACTTGAAGCTACAGATGGACTGCACCCCTGGAGCGGGCTTACATTTTTTAAGCTAAGTTGAGGTTTGGTTTCTGTTTGGACTCTGAAGGCTTAAAAGGTACCAGACACAGTGAGGTGAGCCCCAAACAATATTGGGGGAGCCGTGTCCCATCAAAAGGGAGGCCAGCCAGTGTCATGTATGTGTGAGAATGATCACTTACACAGCTTCTCCCTGAATAGTCAATTTTAATTTGTTTTCTTGCATCTTTTGCATTCTAAGAAAGGCGATATGTGTGAGGAGGGGGAGAAAAAAGTGTCTAAAGAAAACTGAGGTTGCAAATTTGCAAGGAGATTTGGGAGCAGATGTGAAAATTGAGGCTGCTTTTAGTTCATTTTAAATAGCTGGATGGCAAGTCAATGGTATTTCTCTAAATGCATGGTTATATGCTGAACGGGTATATAGCACATATCAGAGTGTTAGATCTATAGATTGCTGCTCTGGAATGGTATATACCTGGTGCTGAAAATTAAATGTCATCCCATGTTTAGTATTTGATACAGTGAAATATGACTTTTGAGACCTGGGTGGAGAATTGAGGACTAAGTGAATACTTTGAGATCCTGCTGCTGCCACGTGAAGGAGGAAGGCAAAAGGTTCATGCTGGAGCAGGTGGGGGTGCCACAGCCTGTTCCCGGTGATGAAGTGACTGGATTAGACAGTTTCCACATAAACAGATGTGGGGAAGGTTATTACTATCTTAAAGCACTAGCAGCAGGCAGCAGCTATGTGAGAGAAGAGCCAGGTTATAAGCAGAGACTTTCTCAGGATTCAAGCTGTTGCTTTTCTAGCTTTCTATCCTTTCCCCCTTCTGAGTGATCTGATGAAATTATTAACTGCTGTCATAGCTGATAGGTGGAGGAGGATGGGAATGCCACTGTCTCGAAATTAGGAGTGAGCTTTAGTTTTTATTTCCTTCCAAACCTGCCTCTCACCCTTAAATCCTTCTTCTCTCTTCCTTCCTGCAGAGCTTGCCTCCCCTCTCTCTTCTCCTCTCTCCTTATGCCTTATCGGCAAAATGTAGTGCTCCTCTCCCTTTGCCCACAAGCAAGCAGAGCCCTGTTGTCCCACCTGCGTGGGGCTGCATGCCCAGCTGCTGGCCGCAGGGCAAACCACATGCCCAGAACCGCGCCGTGGGTCCTGCCACGCCGCCGGTGCAGCTGGCTTGGGAGCAGCTGGGGACTGAGAGGGAACGGGCTGGTTCATGGGTTGAAAAGAAACTGTGAGCAAAGGGAAAGTATCTCCCTCATTGGGCATTCGGGCTTATTCTGGGAAGCTCGATAGCTGCATGTTTTGGTTTTGAGTGATGCAGGGCAGGTCAGGGCGGGGGGGGGGGGTGTGTCTCACTTTAGAGGCATGGTAAGTATATTTTTTTTCATTTGAAAAAGAAAACAAAATTGAGAAATATGAAAACGTGCCCAAACATTCGTGTTAAGAGTGCAGGAATTTAAATGAATTTGAAAGAAAGCAACACTAAATGGCAAATTCACCACATGCTGACAGAACAACCTGGGGAGCACCCCTGTGGAGAAGGAGTGGGCAGCGGCCCCTCCACTGCTCACAAACAGGCAATGAGACCTGGGAACAGGGCAGTGGAAACGGGTGGAAAGCTTGAGATTAGTTCGCAGTGACTGAGAGGACAAAATTTGTTAGAGATGGGATAGGAATTATAGAAAAGAAGGAGCTGTCAGATCACACACATAGCTGGGGTAGAAACCAGTGGAGTTGTGCGTTAAACGCTGCCAAAGAAAGATTATTACAGTGAGTCCTCACTCCAGCATAAACACCACCTGACAGGCTCTCAGGAAAAGCAGCAGATCTTAAAAAAGTACCTTTTGCTTTTTGATGGAGAGTGGAGAGAACTATGGGTATAACAAGAACAAGCTCTTTTAATTTGCTGCTGTTTAAGAGGTGATCACTTTAAGTATAGCAATACCTCCTGGCTGTAAAGGACTCCCTGAAATCTGACAGACTTGAAAACAAAAGGTGGCTGTCATTCAGTGCAAGGCGTCCTCCCTAAAGTCTCTCTCTGACTGTGGCAAAGAAGCGATATGATGGCTGAAGCAAGATGTTCCAATAAACACAGCCACCCGGGGAGTGAATCCCTGTGGGCAGAAAATACAGCGCCCACATCTCTGCCCGGACCTCAGAAGGCGAAAGCAGGTTAGATTATAAATGCAACAATAATTACAGTATCATTGGAGACAATTTCACCGTAAATGAAAAATTTGGATGATGCACAGGAGTCAGAGAGGCTATGAGAGACTGCTCTGACATCTGGGGGTAAAATAAAAAAGACCAGCACTGGAAGAACACTGGGTCCAGGAAAACTAATGTTGCAAAGTAACTGGTCAGCACTTTCAGGGAGGAAATGCAGGCAGACAAAACAAAAAATGAATAAAGGATATTCAAAGATCTGAAAGGGAAAAAGGCTCTTCCAAGTCCTTGGGTGATCAAAATAAACATTATGAGACAGGCATACTAATGAAAGGCCTGGGAAATGTTTAAAGAAGTTCCACCCTGAGCAACTACACAGATGCTTTTTATTTCTGCTATGGCTAGAAAAAAGAGACAGCATGGGGAAGAGCTAGAGTCAGGCTGCATTGGAGGGGATAACTTCGAAAGGAGTGAGCCCTGGGAGGGCAAAGAGGAGTGCTCATGGCTGTCAGGACACACGGGAAGGGGATCCTTGCTTGGCAGGGGGTCCACATTTCTAGCCTTGCCATGCCTCAGACACCAGCAAACATCTACGAGTCCTCCTCCAGAGGAGGTGGGTGTTTTCTGCTTCTGATCTAGTTACCGAATGGCCAAGTCATTACTGAGAGCTGTTTGCTATGAACCGAGGTGCTGTTGGTGGTTGTCCGGACTCCAGAGCACCAATAACCTGTGCCACTATGGCCACGGAGCTGCTTGTGGGGATTTACTTCTTGCTGTGACATGGCTGCAGGGTCCTTCTGCGCAAGCATGCAAACCCTCACCTTCAGGGGAATGATGGACCTATTACTCTTACTGGCTGTGCTGTAATTCACTTAAAAGTGTCTGGCCCACTCTAAAGATCCTGTATTTTATGTGTGGATACCCCTCCATTTGGAAAAATGCTGGACTAAATATAGCAGCAGACAAAATCTAGCAGCACGTGTTTTGACTGTGCTCCTTAGTTCCCCGACTGGAAATCTTGGAGATCTTACAACCCCACGCCAAAACGGTGAGCAGTTATGGTTGTACATTAGATCAAGGGTGGCCGTATTTGACAGCGTTGAAGTAAAAGTCCTCTAAAAATATGGGACCTATTTGTGTGACTTGAGAAATATCTGCTGGCTTTTTAATTTCATCTCACTGGTTACTGCGTAAGCCAGGAGTGAACAGCAGTGGTGGCTGCTTGTGCTGTGTTGTGGCCCCACGTTGGAGATGCTGTGGGGGTGCCTGCCTCCCTTCTCACAGCCCCGTTTCTGGGGGTAGACACCCACCCCTGCGTGCAGACCTTGACACAGGCGTGTGCTCCAGCGTGGGTGCCTGGGTGGACGGCTGGAGGAAGTGGGGTGCGAGGGCACATTTTGGTGGGTTGCTGTGCTTTGTAAGTGCAGCCTCGCTTCATCAGCTTCCCATCTTGAAAATGGAGGGAATATAAACACCTCTTTAATTTAAAGATAAATTAACTTCTGCTTCTGAAGCATTCAAGTGGCATATTGAGGAGCACCACAGGAGAGTCCATGAAGAGATAAATTATTTTATACAGAGGGAAGGGATTTGGTTAGTGTACAGTTAAGCAGAGCCTGGAACTAGATGGTAGGTGAAGGGAATGAAACAATATATTGCACAGCTGTGCATTGGCACCATCTATTGCGCTGAGTGAGGCACGGGGTTTCATCAGAAAAAATAGCATGTGGCCTTATAATTAAAGGCTGTATTGTAAGTGGAAGGGGGGCAGAAAATCTTAAACCTGCCATTTCCTAACCTTTGAACAGTTGACTTTGCACCCACAATATTCTTTTACTGTTGGGTTTTTTTTGCATGTAGCACAATACAAAGCAGAAAGGGCTTTTATTATTAAACAGAAGTGACAACAGGATGGATATCTGTGGCACCGGGCTGCACAAGAATGTAGTGGAGTCAGCAGTCCAGTCCATGATTGTTTAATCCAGGATTTAGGCAGTCTCCAGGCAGTAATACAACACTGCAATCACTGTTCATCAGCCTGCAGGTTAGAGAGTAGCACGTAAGGGCCACGTCTCTGTATTCCCCCCCTAATTATTTTGTTTCCCACAGTCACTTGTGCCACTGCAAATCAGGTTAATGCATGAAAAGGTGCAACATTTTGCTTGTACCTCACACACTGTCCAAGAGGCAAGCAGTGAATACACCTGCTTCAGCATATACTCCTTGCTCCCACCATGTGTTTTGTGCTGCCTTGCAGAACTCCTTTGTGTTAAACAAAGGTGAAATGTTAACACAAGGATAGTAGAGAAGCAAGTTGACTTTTGGTGCTTAGAAGTAATAATAGATGCTCGCCTCTCTATGAACTTTGTGTCACTCAGGCTTAAGCTTTACATGCTTGTGTAGGATAAGAGATAGATTAGGTTTGCAGGAGTACTGAAGGTTAAAAAAAGAAAAAGACCTTAAATCCCAAAGGCATGGAGGAAAAGCCAGAGGTCTGATTGCATTGTGTCAGATGGCAGTTGTTCTCCTCCTCTTTGAAGCAGCTCTGATACACACAGGATAGTGTAATGCCATGGTGTTACAGCCTCCTCTATTCTGTGAACCCTTAGACAATGTTTTCAGGGGAGCAGGAGATCCTCAGACAGCAAATTTAAACCTACAGCAATATGCCCAGTTTCTTAGGCTATTGTTTCACATTTGCTTTCAGATAGTGTAAGATCAGTACCACAACCAGATGAAGCTGTGCCATGCTCAGCCACTTGGTCCTGCCCATGCATCACCTCCTTTCTTATGCCCCATGCAAAAGAAGAAATGACGTGGAGATTGGAAGGAGAAGCCCAAGTGGGCAGTTCTGCCGCCCTAGTAATTACTTGATGGCAGGACAAGTTTATGCTGACTTAAGCCCTAGAGCCACAATCTCCTTGTGGACTATCATTAAGTGATATAGACCACCAGGTTTCTGTAGACCATGGGATGCAAATTGCTCTAATGGATAGGTCAGTAAATGTAATGGAGAGAATTTATAAATATATTTATACAGTAATTAAGTATCTCCAGGGTGGTAGGTATATGCAAGTAAGGAAAACTGCAGGACTAGGGGTGCACAGGCAAAAACAGTGCAGATGCCTTTCTGTATCCCCCACTACACCTCTCCTCCAGGACTAGGGGCAGCAGCCACTGCAAGACCTTTCACTCTTCTCAGTGTTACCAGAAGCCTGGTTCTAAAGTCTGAGTCAGACCCTTCCCTCAAGGGTGAACATTTGTTTACATCTGGAGGCATGAGGGACCCTAATGTGCTGAGGTATGGGGACTCTGGTATATGCTGAAGACTCTTTGCCCCCAAAAGCAGTGTAAGTGAAGGCCCTGAAGTGAGTGAGAATGTAATGCTATGCAGCATAAGCTATGGAGCTGCTCTGATTCCTCTATCCCTTCTGACCCCAATTTTATGTTCCCACCCTTCCTTTTTTTGCTGCTGCTTTTAAGGTCATGGCATGAGATCTGAACCAACTGAATGCTCCTGAAGCTTTTTTTTTAATTTTATACAGTTAGTTTCAGCTCCCCAAACAAGCTCTTCATGAGCTGTGTGGGTATCAATTCTGGTGCAAGGGAGAGGGCAAAAGCACAGCTGGAGGAAGAGCCACTGTATGCAATGCAGAGCTGGGGCACAGCTGACTTGGGTCAACCTCACCTATTAAGGAATCGCGGCTTCATTAAATATTCTGAGTGCTTCATGTTGCTTCTGGCCCTGCAGAAGTAAGCTATATACAGCCCTTGATTACAGACTATGCCTGAACAATTGTCTAGCCCAAAGACATGCCTAGAAATTTCTATCACTCCCATTGATCCAGGATTAAAAGCCCCTTAGACCTTGCCTCCACCTTCCAAAGCAGTCCTTTGCAGTGTTTGTTGTTGCTTGCATGCGTTAATGCTTACAACAACTTTGAGCCTTTTGTATTCATCGTGTGGGGTGGTAACAGGCTGTGGTATAAATGTATGACATGCTTGTACTACAGGGATTGTGCAAATTAAAACTAATTCCAGGGAGGTGGGGAGAGTAACAGAAAAAGGAGGCAATGAAGAACTAGTGGAGGAAGCAATATAAAAAAATAATCCAAGCCATCTTTATAGATCAGCCAGTATATTTACTGCTACTGTTGAGAGATGAGTTATTGAATGATACCTATTTTCACCCTGTCCATAGATTTCAGAAATGCATGCAAGTACAATTATCTTCACCCAAGCGGTAAACATTTGGACAGTTATCAAATCTAAACGTTGTTTATGAATCGATTTTTGCCTCCTTAAGTTCAGCTTGGCTATCCTTGCAGCATACCAAGCACCGTAACCAGCCTGACGGATTACACAGGGGTTATGTCTTGCATCTGGAATCCTGCAAGCAGCACTTGGCCTGGAGAGATGCTTTCAGACATCTGCACTTGGGGCAGGAAGGAAAAGGCAGCCACAGGAGGATGTACCCTTCTCTCTAAATGTAATTCTAAAGGCTATGTTCTTTAAGGACAGTCCTTTGCTACTGTGCAGATAACTCTAGTTATGCTTCTGTGTTTTCATTGTTTATTAGTAACATAAGCTCTGAGGCAAACGGGGGCTTGACATTTTCTGCTAGGCCAAATCCTATGGTCAGCTCTCAGCTTTAACTTGTGCAAACACCTAACATGAAAACTGCAGGGATTTGTCTGCATACAGGCTTTTAGAATTTTATTAGCTGTAAAATTGTCTATAATGAGGACTTCACTCCAGTCTCTGAAGAACCTGTGTTGGCTGCTGTCAGGGACAGGACGTGGAGCTGGATGGATTAGTGGAGTAATCTGGTAATGCAAATTCTTCATATTTAATCAAGGGAGCATCTACTCTGCGGTCCCAAATACTTCTTGGCAAAACAGACTGGCAGCACTGAGGTCTGGCAAGATAGCCGTACTGTTATTTCTCCCAGAGGGCCAGAACTAAACTACCTTCCCTTCCCTCTGGGAAAGGCTATAAACAGAGGTCTACTGGAAGCTCGACCTCACATTCGCAGAGGCAGCTGCCGGCTGGGATTGCAGTTGACCCCCTATCCCTTCTTCATCATTGCTCTTTCTTCCTTGCTGGTGTTTGTGTGATTGTGAGGCGAGCTGGTCCAGGGAATTAAACCAAATGAAAAGTAATCATAGGAACAGAAGAGTGTGGTGGTTGCACATATTGCACGTTGCTTCCTCCACATTTCTGGCTACCCCCAGAGAAGCTGACTTCACCTTCCACACAGCTTTCTGAAGTGCTGGGCAACGAAGTAAACAGCATGCAAGACAGCTTAGGGATTTAAGTTAACTGCCAGAGAAAGGCACGTATTATTCACAAATACAGGGTCAAATGGGAAAATGTCAATCACATGCTATTTACTAACTGCAGTAACAGTTAATATTTCTGTACCTGCAAACCGCAAAAAATATGAAACCTTGTAGGTTAAATTAATGGGAACCAAGACAGACAGCAAAACAACTTGCTCAGGACTACAGAGTGCCCAAGATGTTGTTAACTCACAAGTCACTCTGAATTCGTGAGCCCCTGCCGTATGCCTGCTTTCTTGAGGAAGTGCTGCATTTCTGTGCAGGAGGGAGTGTGCCCTCAGGGAAGGGCACAACCTAAGAGACAGTAGGAACACCAGCTAAGGAAAGCAGCGCTGCAACAGATTTAGTCAGCTATGAAAATGTATCTGTTGTATAATTTTTTCCCCTAAATGTTTATCCTGTTAAAAGCTACTGCCTAAAAAAACACAGGAGGAGGGGGCTATTTTTTAACTGACCAGTATTACATGTGTAGGAAGGATGCCCCTGGTGCCATGTATTTTGCTGGAGGGACCAAGTGACTTCTGCTTTATCAAGATGCAGGAAATGCCATTTCCTGTCTAGTCAGGGGCATCAAGCCAAATACTGGTCTCAGTTGACAGCCAGTCAATTATTTGATTACTGATGTACAGCCAGCTTGCATTTGTGGATCGTCCTCCAGCTAGACTGCAATGATTACATATACATTTGACAGTCTCAGGTTTATTTTCACCTTAAAACCGTTACTTATCAACACAGAGGGCTGGCCTCATTGAAGCGAATTGTGCCCAGCTCCCCTGTTGTTCAAAAATTTGATGTGTAGTGATGAGTTTGCTCAGGTCCTCGTTCTGGGTTTTTTTTGCAGAGAAAAGAACCAGTTTCTTCTCAGTAAGATGAAGGATGTAGTATTTTTTTCCTTTATATCCAGAAATAAATTAGGTAAGGCTTTCTGGCAATGGTGCTCATTTCACCCCTTGGTTTTGGGAAACACTGCTCATCCTGAGAAAACAACTGTCTGTCTGTTGGCTTGAGGATCCAGCTGCTTGTCATGTTAGACCATGTGGAGACTGCATCTGAGTCCAGCTGTATTGCCAGGATCAGTGCCCTAGGGACTCAGCACAAAAACACTTTGATCCCTCCCAGTGACAGGGTTTTTGCTAACAAGCCTCCAGACATTTCAGTTGGTATGTCATCACCCTTGCTAAACTAGAACAGAAGGATGAAACAAAAGTATCTCCAAAGACCTTTAATAACATCAGTCGAAGGGGAACAAGTAAAACATCCCAGGTGAGACACTTCTGTAAAAAGCGTTAACATCGGCCACATGACCGTACAAAGGACAGTAGAGGCTTCCCCCCCCCCCCTTTTTTCTTTTTTCTTGTCTTTCTCTTTAGAGATGAAAGAAAGGATAGGAGCTATGGACTGTGAATTGCAATGAACAAAGCACTTAACAACCTTTAAATAGCTGGATAGGGTCAAAGAAAGGCAAAAAGTCTAAAATGCATAGAAGAGAGAATGAACCTGAAAGTCCTAACACGTTTTATACTGAGTGGCCCCCCTGCAAATTGTACCTCTTGGTGATGGCCTGATTAGTTCAAATTTTCCACGCACTTAACAGGGACTAAGTTACACAGCTCTTCTACATGGTGATAGGATTTATGCTTTTAATTCCCACTGTTACAGAGCTGCAAATACACCCTATTGCTTTTACCTTTTAAAATCCAGACTGCGCATGCAGTGGGCATGCGAATTGTGCAGCCAGGATGTGGGATGAGTGCCTCAAAAGGGCAATCACCTGATGCTCTTGTGCTAGAACAATAAGTAATAAGTTAACTAATACCTTGCGTCATTGAAGCTCTCTGGTTAGTGAACAACTTGCAGATAGGGCTGAATTTTGTGCTAGACACCTGAAATCCAGGGTTTTTACAGTCCAAGTGCATTACTTGAGCAGAAATCAGATTAGCTGGATTGTCAACAAGGCGGTATGTGATTAGCATTAGCAAAACGACTTTCAATAGATCATGTAAATGAAGCAGGGAGGGCAGCAGGGCCAAAATCATTGTCTTAATGAATAGAAAACATGTTTTGTAGATGATTTTGTTTCGTAAAGAAAAAGAACTGTGAAGGAGAGAAAGCATTAAAATGCAAGGCTTTGTCTAACATGCCCAGCCACGCTCCTCCCACTTCTGCAGGATAATTTTGCAGAAGACAAGCAATTTGATCTGAAAGCCTGACTCTGCATCCAAAGGCACAGGAAGTTTTGCCACTTGGAGAATGAAACTTTGTGCAGTCAGGTAATGATCCAACATGACCTAGTGGAGCAGAAACATTTAAGAAGGTGTTTAACATCTAAGCACATCAGCTGGGCTACAATGCTTTAAACATATGATACTTAGGAGCGTATATTTCTGAAAGAAGAGCTACCTAAAAGTCTAGGACATTAAGGCACAGATAACTTTTCAACAGTGTGATAGGGTTGATCAGTTCATCTTGTCAAGCACCACCCAGTAGTTACCTTGACTACTTATTATTATTAATAATGTTGTTCCAGATTATGAACATTAGTGAAAAATGACTGGGTATTAAGATCTATGCAAAGAAGCAGTAGATTACTTGTCTCTAAAAAGCTGATGTTTCTGGAAATGTGCCTTTCATCTTGTTTCCAAGATTTTTATCTGAAAAGCTATTTTATTTTTTTAAAACAGAAAGCAAGGAACCAAGGCTCTTCTTTCCTCCTCACCCTCACCATAATATTTCTATTTCTCTTTTTGCTGCAATTTGGAACTGCAGAATGGAGAAAGCTTCTTGAAGCAGTAATTCATCCTTGCCATGCAGGACAAAAGAAGTACATGTTTCTCCTGCCATTCACGGGTTTTCCTCCCCTTTTGTCTCATCAAAATTCTGGTTTCCATCCAGAGCATCTCTGTGTTTTCAAGCTAGGTAGTGTTTGCATTATGGTTGAAACAACCCAGAAAAATTGGATTGCTTGTATCATGCATTTCTTAGTGAATGGCACCCTAAGAAACATTTTCCTGCCAGACCTCCCAGCTGTCCTCTTGACAGAAACTCTTGTGGCAGTGAGTGCAAATAGCTCAGTAAGTGGTTCTAGGGTAAATGTGAAAACTCTTCCCCCATGCCAAAGGGAGATTTCTCAGGAGCATTTCACAATGTCACTCTCCACAAACATCAAGCCATGCCTGGTGGCAACCAGACTGACATTGCCTCGATATTTCTCTTCTCTTGATAGTACTTTGACAGACTGTTTAGTTGTGTTTTTTTCTTTTATTTAATGGCAGGATTTGCAGGGTTTGTTTGTGCTAGCTAGGTAGCAGTGTGTCCACTAGTGTATTAGCCAATCTTTCCTGCCTTCACAAAGCAGGGATGCAACCATCTCTAATACTGTGCTTATGGTACACCCTGATCAGAGTTTACTTCCTTGTAGTTTTATTTTGTACTATTACACTTGGGACTATGGGCACATATCAATCATGTCAAGATTCCTGAAGGCATTGTATCATCCTTGCCTGTCTGGTCTAGCTGTAAAGCAAAACAGCATCATTATATACTGCCCTCCTACATGAGTCAGGTGATTCAAGTTCACTGGCAAGAAACCAGTTCAGGAAACATCTGAAATATATTGGTCACTTCACTGAGCTGTCCAATATTGTTACACAGCTAAAGAGGAGGAAAAAGAATTGCAGCTGAGAAGCCAGACTCATGTCTCAAATGACCTTGAAAAAGATCCTGGTGACATGCAGTGGTAGAGAAGAGAGGAACAGTTAATTTTTCCTTGCAGGTGCACCTCATCCTTTGGTGTGAACCAAACAGTATCCGTTCACTGAAAGACTCCTGAGCTCATCTTCAATGAATGTGGATGGATTTGTTAGTTCCCTCCTGCTTGTTCTAGCCCCGTGTTACAGCCATCAAACAGCATTGACACAAGCAGAAGCCTTAGCAAGAGCAGAGGAGGTTCCTGTCCTTTGTGTCTCTAATATATGTAGATTGATGCCCTTTACCTCTTGGGTTGTACCCTGAAGAGACACCTTGGAGCTTGCTCAGTGTCGGCTGAGGAACTCTTGCCTATTGTCCTGTTCTTCAAATTGTGTAATATACATTAGATTTCGTTCTTTCAGTGAATGGAGCGGTGCTTGGTAGCTTACTCTCTATCTGTGAAGTCTTTCAGCCCTACATCACTGCTTTATTTCCTCTCTTAGGTTCTGTTAAAAGCTGCTACGTTTCTGATCCTGTTTTTGCAAGACTCCAGCTTTTTGTTAAATTGACTATTCTAAAGACTGAACATCCTTTGGTAACAGTTGTGTTTATAGGGAATAGCTGAGTCAGCCGAAATACTAGACAATAATAATTGCAGAGAATTTGTATTTAAAAAGTCCGATCTTAAGTGAGCTGGAAAAGCTTTTTTTCTTCTTGCCTCTGAAGTACTGTGCATGTTCTCATTCTAAGTCTATCCCTGAGACAATCTAAATTTACTCTGTCCTGGCTTTTGAGGAATAGACAGCAAGACATCAGGCCTTGATGGGGAAGAAAGCTCTGAAATGAGGGAAGAGAGAGAAGCTTACAAAAGAAAGTTACTTGTCTGTATTTACTTGTTTATAATAGTAGTCTACAGTGTCTCTGAGGGTACAGTTACAAAGCTAAGCGCAGCAAGCATACTGTGCTGTGAGTAAGCTGGGTGTGAGTCAGCTTTCACATGAAAGCCATGTAATTTATTGCATTTTTGTTAGTCTGACTGGTGTCACGCGAATGCTGCTACTGCATGGCTTTTGAATGGGAATGCAGTCATGGCCGCCCAGGGCAAAGCACGGGCTCAGCAGGCTGCATGCCCCGTGTATGTGTGGACATGCACAAGAGGAACAAGTGCCTTGCACACCATTTTTCCTATCTGTATGGCCTTTGCAAGGAGTTTTAAAAAGGGCATGTGCTAACTTCTGCTTTGAGACTCCTTTCTTCTGCCGCAGTTGTGCGAGGGCAGACTGTCATTTACACGGAGGCCTCTGTGAGCAGCAAGCCCCAACTTTTTTAAATGGAAGTACCTGCAGACAAAAAAAGGAGTTCTGCTTTTATGCTTTTGTGTAATTTAGGCTTTATTCCTCAAAGGCGTTTTCCTGCCGATAAGAACAAAACCTTACACATAAATGTCTATTTCTGTCAGCATCCCTAGAAGCGATGACCCCTCTGTCCCCTCCTGGCTCTGGATGCACTGACAGCTAGGAGCAAGCCATCACGAGGAGCGCAAAAGCTTCCTTGACCTGTCACACAGGTTACCTGGCTGGAAGGACACACTGATGAGGAAGCTGTTTGGAAGAGAGATTCTGAATGTCAAACTTTTTTCTTTTTGGTAATGGCTCAATCTAACTGAAGTACTGTATTTATTCTATATTTCAGAAACATCACTGTGTTTTTGTGAAAATGTGGAAAGTTGCTTTTTTTTTTCTTTTTTTCTGCTTTTCTTTTTCTTTCTTTTTTTTTTTTTTTTCTCTTTAAGGGATATCTGGCTGAGTTCTTCTTACTCCCCAGGTCAAAAATGCATTAGGAGAGTGGTGGAAAATTCAAACCCCTCCTCTTTCTTACTTAAGGCAGTTGGCCCTGAATCTTTTGTTTTACAGACTGTAAAGCTGTATTCCTTTACTCTGCTTTAGCTTTGCTGGTGTAAGGGCTCCATTTTCCAAAAATGTGGACACAGATATATAAGCATAAAGGTCCTACACAACTTAATTTGTAATATATCTATAGCATGCATCTCTAACTATAGCTGAATCCTGTATAATAGGTAAGTAGTTCGTGGTGATGTAGCAGAACAGCCTAAGTGACAGTGGCAAGGATATCAAGGTCATAACTGTCTGTGTTAGGGTTTTACTAGCAGCACCACCTCGAGTAGAGTGTGTGAAAGTTATGGTGATACAGGATCCCTCACCTCAAGTAATTCCAGCAAAATATGTAACTCAAGGCTATTGCAACTCCAAGCGTAGCTGAGTAACAGGGCTTTGATATGCTGCTGTGATTCTGCTGAGATGCAGCATCTGTCCATGTGGACACCATTGGTTGTTCCCAACAGCACAGCAATGCTTACTTTAGCTATCAGTGATAGTGTTAGACACAGCATCAAGTTAATAAGTGCATGTGGAGTTGGTGGTGGAGAAGTAGTAATGTCAATTTATAAATGAAGTCTGATCCAAACACAGAAGCTATTCATATATGCTGAAATACCAATCACATTACAATTATAAATAAATGAAAGAGGTCTCTGTTGTTGATGGCACAGGTGTGGACATGGATAAGATATAAAACGAATTTACTCTCTTCCTCCTATGGGAACAGCTCTATTAGTATGAAAGATTTAACTGCATCCACATTACAGAAGCTGTGCTGGTTTTAGTCCAGTGTAGCTAGAGAGACTGTTATACTAGTGTAGACAAAGACTTGAGGTTAAGACTTGATGAGGGACAGAATATCACTTGTACTTTCTCTGTAGTTAACATAAAATTTACACAGAAATGAAATGCTGTGCATTAATAATTTCCACTAATTTATTATGTCAAGTGCAGAATAGAAAGTCTGCTGCTGATCATAATATTTCCACTGTACATCACTCTTTAACATAAAAAGTTCATAAGCCATTAGGATAATGATTTCTACCACTACTTGTCAGTAAAGTGTGAAAATATTTTTTTATTATGCATTTACATTAATTTCAACATGCATGGATTTAGTCAGAAACACGGACTTTTTGAAGTGATTGCTCCTCATTGATTAATGTGGACAGAAGTTTCCTGATTTGCCAAATGATGAGAACAACATTTTATTAATGGTGCCTGTTTTGTGTATAAAGCTTTGCATCTGAAGAGGTTTCTTCCATTAATTAGTAAGGCTTAGAGATACTCAGAGGTAAACGAGAAAATGTATTTGTAGTGTGGTTGCTGTGTTGAGGACTTCACTCCTAATGCATACCAGTAGTGATCTTTTGCCTTTGGATGAATGGGAAGTTTGAGTCTCAGACAGGCTGAGTTTATGTAGTCTCTAAGGTGAAGAACCATCCTGATATAGTGAGCCATCTGTATGCAATGCAATTTAAAAATGTTGTTCATCCTCCTCTGAGAAAGAGCTTTCCCTGCCACACTTACATTCATTCAGAATTGGATGGCAAAATCCACTGGTAAACTTGAGTTTGGGTATAAAGGAGATGATCTGGACATAACTCACCATCTCCTCCCTTTAAAATAGCACCTATCTGACAAAACTGTCTTTTGCTGGGAATTTTTGATTCCCCTAGACCAAAATTTTTCAAGAGATTAAGAAGGAGTTTCTGGAAAGAACAAGGTGCGTGTCTCAGGATAAGCAATAACCCTATGCTAGAACAAGGGCCAGGGGCTTAAAGTTCCAGGATTTGACTCACTAATTCAAATCAGTAACATAAACCTCTGCCACCAACTGTGCTGTGACAGGATTGAATCAGCTCTTCCTGCAGTCGTTCTGTTTTGTAAAGCTGACAAACTGGTAACTGAGACTCAGTCTGATCCCCCACAACTGGAGACCCTCACTGCCACGTATTGAGACCTCTTTTTCATCCTAGTTTGAAATGTCTTCTTTCCCTCCTAATGCAGAAAGCGGAGCTATTTGAAATCTTGGATTGGAGACAGTAAAAGCATTTTCTGTTCACTTGCTATAACGTAGAGCTGGGTTGAAAGCAACGTTTGCCTCTACTACTTTTGTTTTCTCTTCCTGTGAACATTCAAGTGAAAAGGATTTTGTCCTCCACATTTGTAGAAAAGCAATTTTAGCAATTTATTTAAAAGTGTCCTTGGAAACCAAATATTATATTTTGCCCAGGCAAGCACTGTTGCTCAAGGAGCTTGAATATGCACTCAACTGGGTAATAGGAACAACACCATGTGACTAATAAAATCAATGTCTGCTAAGTAATGTGGTTCAAACTGGAAATGTTCTCAATCAGTCCAGGAGTAATTTTTTTTTCCCTGTCTGAAGAATATAATGGAACTAGTCTAAGAGCAGATATTTTACTACAGAAAAAGTTAATTTATATAAAGCAGGATTTTAATAGATCTGATTATTAACTCTACATGAAGATAGCATCTCTGATTTAATGCTATCTTAACTTAGTCAAAGTAGCATTAGACCTTGTCTTCATATAAAGCGTTCCACGTGATTAAACAAATTTCTGCCCTTAGTCCCGACATGTTTTGTTGTTACAGCGCACTTTAAGTATTGAAACATGGGCCTACCTGTCATTAAACATAGCCAGGAAGAGATCTGACATAACTCTATACTTTCTTATTGCTGAAGTAACTTCTAAATATTAGCAATGATGTAAATTGCCAGCAAACCACAAGGCATCGGGACACTGCAAATGTGGAAAGGGAGCTTGAGGGGGTAACACTGATATACAAGTAAACACTGCAGAAAGTTCAGGAGCTTCTTCAAAGTCAGATGAGGGTATTTCATGCCCAGGTTTAGATGTCACCATGTGCAGCTGGGCTGAAGAAGAGGCATTCCTGGCCTGTGCCAAGGTAAGAATGAGAAAAATGATGGTTCACAGCATTCAGCTTTGACTCATTGAGAATCATCTAGAAATAATGTTCCTTCAGAATCTGGCTTTTTCATTTCTCCTCAGCCCTCATAGCTAGTAAAATATACTAATATTAGTCCAATTCTTCTGTTTAAGGACTGTAGTTTTGATTCCCATGAAAGCAGATGGAGGGAAAACCTCTAGTGTGTAGAAAATAAAGCAAGCTGTCCAATAAATCACCACAATGTTTCCTAATTCAACTGTGGCCTGACTGAGAAGGCCATTAGGAACAAAAAAACCTCTCCAAGGAACATCTTGCTGGCACTTCACACTCCTGAGGAAGATTTCTGCAGGCAGCCAAGCATGCAGCATGCCTGGAAAAGTGGGAGGCACTCAGGAAACTGAAATCGTGCGGCATTCCGTGCAACATTGCAAGGAAAAATAGAAATGTTTATACACAGTAAGTAATCCTAAGCAGGAACCGCTTGATCAAGATGAGAGCTAAGTTTCACAGCAAAGGGAAGAGACTCGATGTAGACCCCCCACCTCTTTGGCACTTATCACTTGCACAGGGCTGCAGGATGCCCAGCAGGCAGGCAGGTGGCTGTGGGGTGCAGGCAGGTGGCTGTGGGGTGCAGGCAGGTGGCTGTGGGGTGCAGGCAGGCTGTCTGCAATAGCCTAATGAAACAGCGTGCTCTTTGGTAACTGCATTGAGGAGGGGAAAATAGTATTTACTTACCTTAAAACCAGGCTGCAGTAAACATCTTTAATACATAATGTTAAACAGGCAATTAATAGACAAATGTTTCTGTATCTAGAAATAGGGGGGTATTCAAGTTAATCCCTAATGGTACAGAGCAATTGCACTAAGCTTATTAAACTTCATATCCAAAGGCAGTATATTTGCTACGGGGCTTTCATATCTAGTGGTGAAATTCCAGGCAGTTATATCTTTTAATTTCAAGGTAAACACAGATAGATCCATCACTTGGAAACAGCTAGCTGTAAACTGAAATGAAGAAACAAAATACTGTGGGTTAAATGTGTTGCCTGCGTGCTGCTTTCTATCACCATATACCAGGACACTGTTTCAGTATCGATGAGATTTGGCAACAAAAAGGAAGTATATGGAGGAACACATTTGTTTTACAGAGCAATGCACTACCAGGGCTATGTACAGAGTACAAAGCCAAGCAAGTGAATTTCTGCATCGAAGTCAACAAATAAGCTGATCGACAGTGTTTGCTGATAACAGCCACAATCTCTCTGTTACACCCAGCCAAAGCAATCAAAACTCAGTAAGCATGAAGGGACAGTATGAGCAAGACCTACAGTTAATGGATGAACAACGACAGCCGCTCAAGCTTGAAGAGAGCTTGCTCACCAGAATTTGAATCTCCTTGCTATCTGTTAGCAATGGAAGTGGTTTCTTCTTGCAGCATTAGAGATAACCCCCAGAATAACTGGTAAAGAGTGAATGTTAGTCCTAGGGCTGTTATACTGTGTTTCAGTTTGTTTTCTTGGCAGCTTTACAGGGGAGTGTAATTCTGTGAATCATGAATATGATTCATACTAGCCAAACTGACCTTTGAAAATTGGGAGTAGGCAAACATGAGAAAGAGATTCAGGCTCTAACAAATAAGCTGATAAAATGAATGAATGATATTTACAGACCCTGCCAGTCTATTAAGAGGTCACTTTGACAGCCCTGTAGGTCCAAATGTGAGAGTTTCCACTCTTTCCTACCTACGTGAGCAGCCATTCATACATACCTAATAACGAGGTGTATTCTCACTATTTTGGCTATTAACGCAGATGGTTCTGTGACAAATCTGTATGCAGACTGCAGTGTGTGGTACAGAAGACTATGCATGTGTTTTTGTGGGTCTGAGCGTTCATGAAGTTCCTGACAACCTTAAGAAGTTCAGCTGAGACAAAGAGGGAGAGAGATGAAGAAAGGAATGGCAGGTGTATAAAAACATTGCATTATCACCTACAGCTGACCTTGACCTCGGGTTGGACAAGGGCCCTGCTTTGAGCAGGCTATAGCATTAGATGACCTCCAGAAGTCCATTCCATTCAGCACGTCCCTGGCTCTGTACAAGCATATGGGAGGAACCCACTTGAGCAGATGTGGCAGTAAGCAGGGTAGGTGCAGGCGATGACTGTCAGCTTACTGCAAAGTAAACTTCCACCAAGCGAGCACTAGAAGGTCACCATTTTTAAAGACTTTATCAGTTAGTGGCTGTAGACAGTTTCAGTAACATGGTTTGCAAGACCTACGCCATAGCTCAGGTTTGCTTTGTGTGAAATCGTAGACACCAGAAGTGCTGGAGGAAATTTAAATGATCTTTTAGCTGGACTATTTTCTTAAGCAAGGGATCCTTGGCACAAGTTGAGAACATGACCTACCATAGCCCTGGAGCCCATAGCTCCATGTCACAGTAACTGAATGCTCTTCCAGGCACCCCTGTGATAACCTGTGCCATTACTGTGTTTATAACTTCAGTTTTTAGTTAAGCATTTAGAAAAATTGGCACATGCAGTTTGTGCACTTCTGAAACTGTGGCTTCACTCCATAGCTGTATTTGATTGCTGTATATGAGCCCTTAAAGCATTTTGGAATCTCTCTAAAAGAGAAAAGCTGTTTAATATAAAAATCTGTTTCCTTTTTTTAGTCCTAATAGCAAGGTAAATAAGAAGTGTTGAGAATTGCATGTGACTGGAAGATTTGAGGTTTGCTTACAGCCATTTCAGTGGTTATTTTGAACCTTTATAGCAAAACAATATCATTTCCTTTCTTCACATTCATAACTTACTAACATGTTTACATTTTCAGCTGAACATTTCCATCCTTGGCTGTGCTGAAAGGTGATACTCTGTTTACTGGATGTAACACTGAGCAAAATCCCTTCAACCTTTTGAATTACCTCAGGTTGAAAAGTATAATCCATTATCCAAATACTCTCCCTGTGTTTTTCTAGTACAATAATATTGCACAACAAGCTGAAGATGAAAGCTTGGCCTGGATATAGCAATTGCTAAGAATTTCTTTGGCTGGAGATGAAGGAAGAAGGTTTAAAATAAGACCACCTCTGTGTGTGCTCAGTGAGTGTTTTGCTTAGATTGTAATTCAGTGCAAAGAACCATTTGCAGCCACCTCTATAAACATTTCCTCTGCCTGTATGGATGAGAGGCTGGTACTGAGATCACCACGCTCAAACTGGCATTAGCTACTTAAAACCACTATGAAGCCAGAGACCTTTAATATCATTTAAAAGAAAAAAAAAACCACAACAAAATAAAATAAAACTTTGATACAATGTGAATGTAGCTATGAATGGGTATATACATAGAAACAATACATGTATTTATGCATGTGGGCATGCACACACACACAAACACAAACACACCCCTTCTCTATCTGAAAAAAAAGTAAAGGAAGTCATGATTTAAGTTCCTTCAGCACTTTGTCCTCCATTATTCTTCATTTGACATTGACTTTCTTTCATTGTGAGGCTATGGCCATGCGCACAGATAATTTGTCTCCTTGCATACATTAGCAGTCAAAGAGGGGACATCGCTTATTTCCTGGAAGGTAGGAGCTTTAATACCAGCTGGAGTAATTTAAATCCTATCATCTCATTATGCATGAGGCTTTTTTTTCCCTTTAAATAATAATAATTAACAAAAAAGTTGTAGGAGGCTAAACATGTAAAACTCTTCCTTTTTTCTTTTTAACTTCAGCTTAAGCTACACAATGTAACATGATCATTAGAAGCCAGTAGAATTTTTTACTTCTGCTTAAATGTATATTTAATACTGTGTTTTGTTAAAAATTAGAGAATCAAGAGATCATCCCATCCATCCTTTTACCCACAGCAGGATCAACTATGCTTACATCATTAGTTGACAGATGCCAACCTATTTTGGGAGGCTTCCCAGGCAATCTATTCCTGTGTCTTGCTATACTTACCACTAAGTTTTTTGCTGGTGTCTATGCCAAATCTCTTATGTTGCAAGTTGGATCTATTAGTACTCACTCTTAGTGTCGTGTGTCCCCCCTTCTCCCCTTTTCTAACATAGGACCTAAAAATGTACACAGTATTTCACCTGAATCTTTACAAATGAAAGGAAAAAAAAGGCATTTTTCTCCTGTTTATACAGTGCAATAGGTTGGTTACCTTTGGGTTTGTTTTTGTTTTTTTTTTTTGACAACAGTCTGATATTATTTACTCATGTGACACATAACCCAAGTTCTTTTCTGCAGAACTACCTGTCCAGATGTTCACCAGCTGTGTTCATGCAGGTGATTGTTTCTGCCTGGTTTAGAAACTTCTGCTTGTCCTTAATAAAGTGGATCTCATTTTTTCAGTTTGTGTTTCCAGTTTGTCAGAATTTTAATTCTTCCTTCCCGTTCTCTCTTACCATGTTCATGTAACCTGTAGATTTAGGAAACATTATCTTTTCCATCATCCAGCTCATTAACAACAGTATCAGAAAGCTGGTGGACACAAGACAGATTCCTACAGAGCACCGTACTGATGCCATTAGTAATTCCCCTGAATATATTTTTTTTAGCCAGTTTTGTACTCACAATCTTACTGACAGCCTTATCTGCATGTTATGCAAAGTGCTTAATATTTGTGAGCCTACATCTCACCCTGCTGGTTATCTTCTGTGGGTGCACAACATGGACCCCAATCTGGAATAGGGATTGGAAATTCCCATATGCAGACTGACATTACTGCTACTGTGGCTGTATGAATTGCTGCAGAAAGGGACCGGAGGAGTCAGGTAGCCCTCACCAGTTACCCGTTCTGAATTAATACTTATAGATTCATAACAAGAAGATGTCGAACGCTAGTAGCTTCCATGGAATTCTGAGGTTTAATTGAGGAGTTTTAATCTACTCTGTGTTGCTATCCCAAGATACTGCAGTTACAATTTTCCATGCGTGTATCTGCATCTTTGCATGAAGGTGATGTGAAACCTCCCTCCCCTGCATGGGGTGGTTTGTGACCATTTCTGGGGAGGTGGGCATGGCCGGCCAAGGACTTCAGCTGCCATAAAAGCCCGAGGGTCTGTGCAGGGAGAGACACTGCTGGGCTATCTACCTTCTTACAGGTGGAAAGTGTGCTCTCAACCTTCTAGATACACAGAATCGCTTCACCACAGCCTCACAGATTTGAAGGACACGGAGGTTTGTTTGCTTCCTTGCTTGTTTAAAAAAGAGATAGTAGAGAGGTTCTGTTTATTTTTTCATGGCAGAGCTGTATTAAAGTTCATGTGCTCCCTGAAGGTCAGAAAGACTTGCTTGAATCTAGAGTCCTCTGGGTCGTCTTGCATGCACATGCCATGTGATTAGGCTTAACGTAACACAAAGGGTCACAGACGGAGCAAAAACTACAAATCTGCTGGCCTGTCAGTCAGTAGCGATTGCCGTCTGTGAGACGGACCCTTCCGAAATCCACTCCTCCCTTTGCTAACAGGGAGCTCACACAGAACTACCTTGCTCTCTTTCTTCAGTCCTGAGTACCCCACAGTTCTACTACATGCTCACGGAGGACTGGGATGCAACGCTTCTCCTAACAGCTTTCCAGCCTGCAGATATTTTATTTGCTCTCTGTGGTTGGGGTAGGGCTGCTTGCAGCTTGGGAAGTGCTGAGGGAGACTGGTATGTCCTTGCTCTACATCTGTCACTGCTTAGCCCCCAGCTGGGTAGACAGGTACATAGGATTGATTCAGGGCATTTTTATGCTGCTCTCACAATCTTAGTATAATCTAATGCAGTTCCACTGTCAGGATTTTGCAAATGCAGCCTGACTTTGAGATTATTTACAGCCTGGCTAGCTGGATGTTATCCTTCCTGTCTTCCTTCTTGTAATTCCCAGCAGTAATCTCTTATCTCAATATTACACAATGAAAAACCACTAGATTGGCAACAATAAAATGAATAACAGGTTATTGACAGTAATTATTCTGGCATTTATCTGGAGTCCTCTGCCTCACTTTACCTGCTGTTTATTTTTTCTGATCCTACCTTTTGCTCACTTGTTTTCTTGCTTGAGTAAAAACATCCTTAATGACTTTTTCTTGTCCAGAAAAGAAACTTCTTTAGCAGAAAAAGAAAGGCTGATCAGAGAACAGCTTTAACTGGCGTATTTGTTGTGACTATTTTATAGTCTGTAACGTATGTGGGAATAATATGTAAAGCAATACCAATAATAATAGGGTCTCCTACGAAAGCAAGGTGGGCAAAGTCTATGATACATTTGAAAAATAAATAGGCAATGCATTGTAGAATAATAATTTGCCACAGAGTACCAGGGTAAGCTCAATAAAACAGCTGGGACAAATCTAACAGTTTGTATTGGGTACTGCTGATAGATCAGGGAATGCAGCCCAGTAGGAACAGATCTGTGGAGTGAAACAGCTGAACTAAAATACTAATGTAGACACTCACCATGACCAAAGAGAAGAAGCAGAGCCACAAAAAATGAGGAAATATATTAAATCTAAAAATAAATAGCTGAGCTTAAATTATTGCAGCATGTAATGAGGCTTTTGCTGCTCTGGATGACAGAACATCATGTTGCGGTGACTTCATTAAGAGAGAGTGGCAAATGCGCAGTAGCCTGGTGGTACTTCAGGACATCTTAGAATCACCTCAGGCTATTTTGTTTAGATTTTCTTGCACCTGACCTGAAATCAGGAAAGTCCTCAAATCAGGAAATTCAAAATAATGCCATACCAATAGAGTTTCAGGTGCACAGTCAACACAAGTGGAGTGAAAAATGAAGACACTTAATGCATTCAATACTGGGAACATGATTCCAATTTCCTGAAAAAAAACCCCAACAAACCCACCCCATAACAATCATCAACCTCTAATTCTATTTTCTGTTCCACAGTCTTATATTTCATTTACAACCATGGCCTCTGAGCAATTTCCCATATTGCCTAAGCGATGTGTCTACCATCTGTCATCTCTTTGTTTTGTTCTGCAGAGAAGCATGGACAGTGGTGTCTCTTCTTTTTGTTTGGTTACTAAGGGATTTTTCTTTTATCTTTTACATACAAGCTACTATACACTTAGGGGAGAATGGAGGTGCTAGGATTCATGATTGTCTGTAGTTCCTTGGAAAACCTATTCGGATAAGCTCCTGAGAAAGTTCTGTCCATTGAGGAAAAAAAAACCAAACACAAAGAATTACCATTGGGTATTTTATCAAGCTGCATTAGTAAAAGGGTTATGCTTCTGTGGGTAGGTGGGTGTCTGTATATACATTACCTGGGAGTAGAGGGAAAGAATTGCAGAGCTTTGTGGGAGATTAGGGTGTTAAGGGAGTTTGTAGTCCAGCAATGACCACTTTTTCCCTCACTCCTGATTCTCCTTGTGCTTTTCTTCTTGGGTTGCTGCTACCTCAGGGCTGAAAACAGAGATGAAGACACTGCAGTGTAATTCTCATATCTGCCTTAAAGAAGACTCATTTAGTTTGTCTCTATTTGCTAATCTTCTTCCGCAGCCATGCTAGGCAATCAGAGCAGCAGTGAGAGTAGTGGAAAAGGTGCAGAAGGGAAATGAGAATAACCAGGTGCTCGAGGCACCCTCTGACCAGCTGCACACAACCAGCATTTCCAGCCCATGAAGCAAGAGGCGAGAGGTGGGTCTGGGCCATGTTGTGAATCTGGAATGAGCAATGGCTGCTGCCGAGCTTCTAGATGGAGAAGGGCATGCTCTGGGAGCTTGTGTGCTGAAATCACTCCAGCTCTCCAGCTTGCAAATGCTAAAACAAGAACTCCCTCAGTGGAGCAGTGAGTAACGTTCAACCTAGCAGCCTTGGAGAACCAGATAACTACAAACCTCTGGAGCTTCTCCCTCATGCAGCATGCCATAAAGTGGAACAGGCTTGCTAAGCTTTACCATGTCTTTTATGTTGCACCCTCCTTCTCTGAGCCATGCTGCTTTGTTTTTGTGAGCTGGCAGGAAATGGAAAATCTGTGTAGGCTTCTTATATGTTTCCACAGCTGCCTAGCCACAAACACGACAAACTGTAGTAGAGTTTTCATAAGGACTAATCCTTGCTGTGACAATACTGCAGTAGCCAGCTTACAGTTGTTCTGCAGTTGCCACTGCTGCCATTTATTTCTCTCCGAAAATTGGCCCTTCTGAGGATATTATACGAGCAACTGATTCATCAGGGCTAAGGGGTGCATTTATGCACCTATCAAAGACACGTAAAGGAAGAGTAACATGGCAAGAGAAACCAGTTACATGTGCTCTGAAGGAGAGAGTCTAAACTCAATATTAAACAACGCTGAGCCAGGACTGTTCCAATCCCATTTTCATACTTACACTTAGTATTTAGCAATAAAATAACATGGCTTACAACTGGCTGTGCTGGCACCATTTTGGAGTCCTGTTATTAATAGTTTATGTGATAGGCATTAAAATTAACTATGGAAGTATTTTTAAGGAAGCAAGAATACATGTGCTAAAAAGCACATGATGTAGGACCTAATCAGCTGGAATGTGCTTTGCTTACGGTGTGCGAGTCTCACCTAGCGTTGCAGGTCTGGAAGAGTAGGCTTTCTGCATCAGAAAGTTTATTGTGGGCTCACAGTGCCTTTGTGAATTTTCATTCTCAGCTAAAGGATGTAGTTTTTCCTTTGCAACTTTCAAAAATAAAAGTGAACACTGCTGTGAGCTCACACAGACAGCAAAGCAGTTTAAAACTCTTGCCTCAGCCACGCAGACTGTTGGTTTTGTTATTATCAAGTTTCACATGGCTTTTGTCATTTCACTTTTCTGTCTGTCCTCAAAGGAAGTGCAAGTTTTGCTTCTGTTTAACAGCAAATGTGATTTAGCTGTGCTTTAGAAAAGGTCTTGTTCTTCCTTTTGCATTCCTGCCAACACGTCAGCCAATTTTTAGATTTAGAGGAAACAAGCAATACAGGAAGGTAATAAAAAAAAGGGGACAAATGAGTTAGTTTAAAGCTCTGGTAGCAACTGATTTTTCATGTGATACTTACTATAATCCCCTTTTCAGCCCCTTGTCCTCCCCACAGGCTTTGCTTCCTTGATCTGAAGAGCATCAATGTGCAAAATTGTCCTGGAGTCATGAATTGTTCTTGTTCTCCCCTGTTGCATTTCTACCTCTTTGTGCTCTGTCCAAATACGTCTCCTGGTTATGTTGCTATGTCAGGAATGGTCTAATAAGTAGTAGCCAAGTCACTGGTGGGAAGGAAAACAACAACAGCAAAAAGCACACAACCCTGCTGTAATGGTTTCCCCTGGTAGCTGGTCTTGTACTTTTTCCTCTGTGAGATGTTGACTGGAAGAAAGCTTCATAGCAATGTGACTTAGCAGTTCCTTTTTGGGTTTTGTTTTTTTCCCCCTCATCTCTTAGTCATCTATTCATACATGCACTATAATTTTGTCCTGGGAAACCTGCTTGTTGATAATGGCAGCTAGGCAAAACCTGGAAAATTATCTTCCTTCTTCTTAAAAGAAACACCTAGCTCATGGGGAGCTGTGCATATACAAGGACTTGTCAGTCATTCTAGGGCAATTTCTCCATTAAAGGGCTATAAGTTTCAAGGCTACTGTTTTTGTTGGCCAGTTCTCTGAATTATTTGAACAAACAAGTAGATCCTTGCACCTAAATCCCTGAAGTTGATTTTGAAACTGGTGACTAGTCCTGCAAGGGAAACATCTTTTAATTCCCTTTTTCTTTTAGTTATGACAGTCTTGATGTGTTTGCTTTTTCCCTGTCAGATTACTTTTTGAAATATGATATGTTGTTGTTGTCAGTATAGAGAGACTGTGAATAGATCTGAGATTTGCTACTAGTTTGAGAAAGGAGACAGATTGTATATCCTCGTTTCTGTAGAACCAGGTTTCAGCTGTCCTGATCACCTGCACTAACACCCAAAGGGGCACCTTTGCCGATACGGAGGAGGTCACAGTCAATCAAAATCAAGCCCATCTGGAATGGAGAGCCCTGTTTAATGTTAATACCTGCAGGGTGGTGGGTGGATGTGAAGGGTCTGAAACACCTGTGATTTATAAGGAAAGCAAGAGAAAAGCAATCTGCCTTCAGACCTGGGAAGGCACTCATCCTTGCTTGGCTCGGGGGGGGGGGGGGGGGGGGGGGGGGGGGGGGTCTGGCTCTCTCAAAAGCTATCAAGAGACTAAATGCCAGGGAGATCTCTTATGCATTTAATCCAGGTCTGCTAAACAGGGCTTTTGCTTTGCAAATGTAGGCCAGCTCTTAGAAACATAGACCAGAGGTCTTCTGCATTTTAAATAATTAATTTTCTACCTGTTTATTTTCTAAACTCATTGCAGGGTGGCCTCAGTGAAGCATCACGGTAAGAATCTTGCAGTTTGTTTGTGCACTGCTAACATAGGAGTGTTTTATGTGTGAGTATAGAGAGTGAGGAGGGACAAAGAAGGCAAAATGAGCCTTTGACACTTAAGAAGCCATGGCAGGTATGTGATGAGTGGTGTGGTGCACGCTGAATCCTAAGGAACGCCTGTGAGCATCATAAATTGAGTGGAAGGGCTACGTGTTGGGCTGAGCTGGTGCATAATTGGAACCCTGGAATGTATTTGTGCAGTCTGCAGCAGGCGTACAGAAATATGTGGACTTGGCAAAAGCAGTCAGTAGCGTCAAATAATTATGAAATACTTGAAAGCCCCAGGTAAATAACCTCTTCAGAATTGGCAGGCGTCAATGGGTCATTAATTATTTTGTTATTTCCTTCTTTATACCGTGAGCTGTCGTAAACCCCTGGTGAAAAATCCAGTGAGGCAGACAGGGGAGAATGCAATCAGCAATCCAAGCAATAAGAACAAAAAGAAGAATGGCACTTACAAATTTTCTGACAAACTCCACAGTCCTTTCCAATTCCAATCTGATAGAAAGGATTTAGCTGAGTAGCTTGGCTGGGTGAAGTGTAGTTTTTACAAGTCTAGCACAAAGGACCGATACATTTGATTTGGTGGATGTGTAAGCTCTAACAATATTCAGCAAATTCAATCCTTTAACCATTGTGACCATAAGAACCAAGTGTTTGTAATGTTCTCAGGACATGTAGAGAGTAATTACAAGGGATTTTAATAACACTTGCTGTGAATTGTTGACCAATGATTCACTATGGGGGGGGGATTAATTAAATTTTAATGTGAAAAGTTATTGTTAATTAAAAGTTGTATGAAAAACAGCCATAAAAAGTAGGGAAGGTGGACAGATTTTGAAATTACTTAAAGGGCATAAGGTGTGGTTTTGGCCTGGATTTTATCCTACAGGATGTATACCTGAAAAGACATATCCCTATGCAGATTCTTTTCTCCAGCCGTGAAAAATCTGTCCCAGGAAGATGCACGCCCTGTGACAGATGATAGTTTGCGCCCAAGGATGTAGAGATAGGAGTGGGCTGTGGGATCAGTGAGTGGGTCGGATGCAGGAAGAATGTCTACTTTCACACCCTTCTATACGTTTGCCCCTGCAGAGCTTACAAAGAAAAAGACGTTGCCAGCTGTGCAATCTGTGTGGGAACACAGCCACCTGGAAATGATGCCACTACAGCCTCAAGGTGCATTCCAGCCCAAGCCCCCACCAGCTATGCCTCTGCCTTCCTCCATGTTGCCCAGCCCCTGGCAGCCTCTGATTTCCACCCCCCACAGTGGCCTTTTTATAGGGCCTGTAAATGCCCTTCAGTGTTGTGGAAGCTGGAGAGAAAGTGCCGGGAAGAAACTTAGGCACGGATCCCAAAAGCGACCGAAATATAGTTCACAGTTTTCTATGAAAAATTGCAATCCTCAGGACTGCAGTTAAGCTGCCACCCAGCTCCTCTGTACCTGGGCTGCTTCAGGCTCCCTGCACATAAGTATCTGCTTTTGAGCATGACCAGAACACACAGGAGATGTGGTTAAGCAGTCCAGAGCCCAGTTCATACCCAAACCTGATTAGGATCTATGTTTTCTTCCTCCTCTGAGAGGTCTGGACCGAGCCTGGTGCACTCTTCCAACAGCTACCTGATCAACTTTAACATACAAGAGAGAAATAACATGGGGTTTTTTCTGGATTTTTAGGGAGAGGATTTTGAGCTAAGTGGGACAGTTTTTGTGAATCTCGTTCTTAGGCACCTGGTTTCCTTACATGTTGTATTGTCACTCGAGCCAGGGCTGCGGACCAGGCTCGGAGGACCAAGTACCGTAAGTTAAATAACATAACATGACCGCTATGGCAATGAAGTCCTCTTTAGACTCCAGATCTTGAGCATTTTCCTCAACAAACCTATGAGGGATCAGCAGGGTCTCAAGTTGAGGGGTGTGTGTGTCTCACCAGGCTCCTTTTACAGATTGCTTTCTCCTTTTACAGTCCAGAGATTCATGGGTCTTAAGTCACTTCATCATACGTGTCTCATTCAGATCATTATAATGAAATCAGCAGGGTTAAATCACGCATTACAAAATGCTTTTCCTTAATCATCAGTTTATCCAAAGGGCTGACAAGTGAGCTATTGCACTGGATAATCCAATACCCATTTTCTCCTCAAGGATTAGGATTTATTTACTTGTAACTGACAAGCATCTACTATCTCATGTTGATGATATTTGTGCAAATGAAAATTTAAAGTCTTCCCCATTATATCGTAAACTCCTATGAAAACATCTTCTTAAATTTTCAAATAAATGCAGCTGTATATCTGTATAGTCGGCTTTAAAAAAATCTCAGTTCAGTGGTCTGAAGTACATTAGAATATTAGACGTTGTTTGTGGTGTAAATGCTTTACAGTAAAATATTACTCACTTAACTCTATCAGGGGGTCAGTGACTGAAAGTGTAAGTATAATTGTAGTCTAACTACTGAGATTCATTTTTCCAAACAAAAATGAGCTTGCATTTCTTCCCAATGCTCAATATTTCTTAAAGGCCAAATACATAACTAGAATTAAATTGCAGTTTTAGTTTAGCTTTGTGTACACTGTACTTGCAGTTCTAAAAGAAACCCATGCGGAGCTTTTAAAAGATGCTTGCAGAATCCTGTAGCTCTTGATTGCTGAAAGCATCTCTAACTATTAAATCAATACACACATATGTATGACCTTTCAAAGAGCAGTTTGTATGTCATTCAGTAGCCCCATGAAAACGTTCCAGATAAAATGTCAACAGTGGGATTTTTTTTGTGTATCTACTAATCAAAAGTTGTGCTCGCTACACAGTGCTGTGAATATGGTGACCTGAGCCACACAAGCATAGCTGCACCAACAATTTATAACAGTAACCAAAAGTAACAATTAATTTTATGGTTATTCTACTGCCTAAATCACACCATTGTGTGACTATTAATAAGACGGTCGAGAAATAAAATTAGCTGGAGAGGTTATCTCACAAAGAAACATCACGACTACCAACATATAGCCCAAAATACAGAGAACATGGCCTTTGATAGAAAGGAAACATTAGAAGGCAAATTATTTCTAATACTAAAAAAAAAATAAGAAAAGCACTTCCACAAAAATTAATGATTGATCCCTAATCAATGTATGCTGGCCAACAGCTATGCGATTGCATCTGATCTATGCATCAGAGCACTGCAGTGCCAAAACAAAGCTTTGGAGCAAATGGCCACCCAAGCTCTGCCTTCTCCTCCCATCCCTTGCCGACTTGCTGTGTGAACACAAGAAGCTCTGTGTTGGCACAGGACCTGCCACCTTGGGGACCAGTTGTGAATGGGGCCTTTCTCCCAGAAATATGGAAGATGAGGCGGCAGGGGGGGGGCAGGTATCTTTTTGATAATGTTTTGACATTAGCCTTTAAGACTCTTGTTCTTGAATCATGCAGGACCCTGAACCAAATTCTTTCTCATTTTGCCTAATTCCGCACAATGACTTCAAACCATTTGTACCTGTTCCTCACTGGCAATGAATTGTCAGCCACTGCACCCATTTTTGGCATAATTCTGCATTTTATTGTAATCATACTTCTTAATTTGACAAGTACCTAAACATCTACAGTCTATTCACTTGTCCTGTGCCTATAATCAATAATTAATTCTCTGAAAAACTCCATAAAAATGGCAAAGATGATGAATATTTTCTTTCTCTCTCAGTTTAAAATAAAATCCATATTAGTTTCATCAACTGGCAATTATTAATGTACCTTACTTAACCAAGAATTGATTTGATTCTGACAAGTTCTTAATGTCTTTAAATTGTGGTAAATAATTGCTATCCATATTCAGCAGTTTAGAGTACCAACATAAGCTGATCTTATTTTAATGGAAGACATAGTTGTAAAACCTTGCAGAATATTGGGTAAAAGCCTTCAGTTGCTGACAGTCTTTTCTTTTGCTTTAATGCTTGTGCTGGACTGGGTGTATGGGCAGCTACAGCAATAAATGGAGGCTAAACAAAGCTTGGGGCTCAAAACTCAGAAGCAAAACCAAGCTGCAGATTCTTAGCTTGAGACTCAAACTTAATATATATGAAACATGTCTCATCCCTATTTCTATTTTTATTTCCTAATAATCTGAAAATTGTTATATAAATGCCTACCTTTTAGAAGTCCTCATGGGTTTGGCATACCTATTAATAATTCAGGAGTTAGAAAGGATAGCCTGTTAGTGACATTAGCTTGTCATAAAACTGGTACATTTCATCTTATGGATATGGCTGTATTGCATATACCTCATATACACAGTATAACTTCTGTGGTAGATATTTAGCTGAGGTGTTTAGGCTTCTTTGTTTAGCGCCTTCCCCCTGTAAAAGCCTGTGAAGCAAATAGGAAAATACTAACTACAGACTGTGCGTAGGATAGGTCTTATCTGAAATGTAAAATGACTGTGGAATAATTTAAGGCATATGGTTTGTTTGGGAAATGTACTCAGTTTAAAGATCTCATGGGTTTTAATTTCATTATTCTCTACCATTTGCGGTTGATATACAGCTCCATTTGACTGTCCAGAGATGGACTTCTGAGTAAAGGACATTGAGTCTAAGTATTTAAGAATAAGTATGAACTGTACTTGTACAGTAGCTGACTGAGGGTTTCTAAATCAAATTCAGGTTCCTATATAAAATGTGACCTTGCCTACCAGTCTGTCTCAGGTCTTATTCAAAGGCACTTGTCCCTTCCTCTTAGAAGAAAGGGCTGTCTTTCATTGCTCAATATCCCAGCAATGAGATTTATGGTAAAGAGCTGAGCTCATAGGTATAAGATGAAAAACTTTGGAATGAGGAAACTAGAACTTGTTAATGTTTCCTGTCTGTATGGACGGCATTAAGCTGCGCAGACCTCAGGAAAATAATAATGATTAAAAAAAATAATAAATACTGTTTCAAATTCACAGAATGCGGGTAGAAGAGTGCTGCATGGATTTAGTAATTTGTTTATTTAAAATGGCACTGCAAGCATGAATTTCAGCCATCCTGCTGGAGTAAATTGTACTAAAGTGGGCTTCAGGTGTTGTTTAGGCCCCAGACATAAGCCTCTTCCCAGTAGGACAGCTTACACAAGTCTGCTGGAAAAATGCTTGTATTCAACAACAAATCTAAATTCACATTGAGTAATAAACCTTGGTATAGTCTGAAATGACGAACGAACAGTCACTTGCAAAGCACATATTGTAGAAATATCCCATAAAGATACAGGAGCTCGCATTAATCATGTGAGCTAGGACAATGGGTGACCTTTTCTAATAAGAAATGAGGCATCTAAAGCAGCCATTAAATTTCGCAGCAGCCCTATTTACTGTATGTCTGTGGCATTCATCATCGCATGATGTAAATGTCCTCAGAGTGCCGACATTTGCCAATCATCCTTCACAGAGAGGAAAATTGGTCTGAAGCTTTTAGAGCACCACTCCCCAAATTCTGGCAATGCCAAGGCCATTACAGCTCCTTTTCAGTCTTAAAATGAACGGAGAACAGCTGTTGAGCAAGCAAGGTTAACAAAACTTGGGAAAGCTTTAGTGCTAATTTGTTTTTAGCACTTTTCGAAGTACAAAAGTTGAAAATGACTGGGCCCACCACTTTTCCAGGAGTCAAAACTACAAAGTCATTGCTAAGATATCTAGGCTTTGGCTTTCAATAAAAATTCTCACGCTTGCAGACATAATTCATGAAGGATTTTTAATAAACAGAGGCTGATATGTACTGAGATGTAGTCACTGCTCTAAGCTTTGCAGTTTAGTTTCAACCTCCGGACAGAGATGATAATTAGAAATTCTGTTGAATAAAGATACTGTAATTAGGTGGCCAGGAAATGCATTCTCTTGTTGGGCTCGTGAACTCTCACGGTCACTTTGAAAACTTGGACATCTACTACTCCTTCAAGACCTTGCTTCACTGGCACATTTCTTTTGGCTACCCTATTAGGATTTTCTGCTTTTGAAGTTAGCCTCAGGCCTTCTCAGCTTCCCAGAAAAATGATGTTAAAACAGCAGCTAGACTACTGCAGATGAGGCAGGAGCCTTGAAGCCATCTGTGGGTTTTCTTGTTTTCTTTTTTTCCTTGTTGATTTGCCCAGTTCTTAACCAGTAGCCCCCACTTCTGACTGAGAAGCCATCACTTTGACACCAGTGACCTCCACAGCGCCAGCTGTGTTTTGTTTCACATCAGCACAGGAGCTGGTGGCAGGCCGGGTTTTGCAATGTTAGGCTTCACTGAGTGCTGGAGAAGTTTCATGCTGGTTTAGGCATAGAGAGAGTCCTTTGCCACTGGTAGATGATCTGCTTATGGCTACCAGCAAGTGAGCCCTTGGTGCCATTACTGTTTTAGCTTACATGGCATTTGATGCAGCTGACTTGCCTGAGAGATTTGGGAGAGTGGGGAGATCTCGTCCCTTTCAAAATGCCTTCTTCCATTTCTCTCTGACAAGTCTGAGGCTGTTTATTAGGAACTTCCTCTACCTCCTCTCCCAACAGCTCTCACCTGGAAAACTTCTGTTAAATGCCACTTTTCTTCACATTTTGGTGAACATATATGTAATGCTGTGTCACAGAAGACAACATCTGTTTACAGTGTCTTAAATGTCAAACATGAATGATCCTCTAATTCAGTGAAAAATGGGATTTGAGATGAAAAGGACCTGGTTCAAGGCGAAGAAATGAGAACTGTAACTTCTTAAAAAGGGGACACCACTTTGATGAGAGGAAAAGGCTGCATGCGTAGCCTCATAGGTGGACTGCTGTCATCCCTTGTTTAGGTTATAGCATTGGATTCAGTCTCAGGTTTTCCTCTGTTCTTGAGTGCTTTTTATAGTCACTGAAAGGAATGCCCGTGGATAGCACAGAAACCTAGCTTGGAGGGGAACCAAGTCTCTGTAATCCAAGTTTTGGTTTTCTGTGATATGGATTATTGCAATCCTTTCTCCTTGGATATACCAAAATAACCTCTGTGAAAGCTTAGCTGGTCTATGATGCAGCTGCACATCTTCCAAACCAGACAGCTAAGAAAGCTATCAGTCCTCTGCTTTTTTTGGCACCTATATGCAGTTCCTGCTTGGACTGAAAGTGGTTTTCTTCAGTTTTAAATCCTTGAACAGAACACGTTCTGGTTATGTCAGTGTCCACCTGTTTGCCTGTGGATTGTGGTGTCAGTGACCAGCAACCAGACTGGATTCACTGATTTTCAACGTCTGTGAACAAAACTGAGTGTTTCTTTAAAGACTAAGCCTGACCCTGTGAACACTATGGGCAAGATGTATCATTCATCTCTTTATGTCAGCCTCTCTAACAGATTGCCAACATGTATGCCAGTGGCTTTAAATTAAAATCCCCACCTATTTAGCACTATGTAAGGTAGTACGATATAACAAGAGGAATTCAATGAGCTTGTAAGTTTAGGGCAAGGGTGGACAGTTTTTGACTTAAGCATAGTGCTTGAGCAGCTTGAATGCAGCCTGTATGCCTTGTCCTGTGGCAAGTAACAAGCTGTTTTGGTCCAGGAGCTGCTGGAAAATCCAGACCTCAGCTTATGAAGGAAGCAAGCCACTAGTGAGTACCGGGTCATCTGCATCATCCCAGCCCTCCCCATCCTGGAAGGGCACTGCAGGACTGCAGGCAGCCGGCATGATTTTCTTGCCTGGAAATCACTGCTGGTGCTTCCCCACTCTACTGGTCTGCAAGTCCTTGTGCCTTAAGAGATACTGCAGGGAGATGACAAGAACCCTATCATCCTGCTGCATGTTTATAAAGCCAGAGTCCACTGTCAGGAGAACCCTGAGAGATCAACAGATGCTTTCCTTCAACATCACCTTTAATAACATTTCCAATAGTGGCAATAATAATTAATTGAAATGAATGTGTGCAAATACTGACTGCAGTCTGCAAAATTTGTAATTAATTGGCTGAAATGTTTGCTTTTGGCCAAATCTAAATACTTGGATTTAGATATCTTTTTTTTTTTTTCATTGTAGTGTGCTTGCATTTTCCTCTGTGGTTCAGAAATCCTGACTGAATATCCTCTGTCACAACTCCCCATGGGCAGGGCTTTCACAAAGGAAAATACGGCATATGATCATTGGTGTAGTTCCAGTAAGAAGTTGGTTGTGTAAAGGCGAGCATAGCTGACTGTAGTTATGAAGCTTCATTGAAAGACTTCTGAATAAAAATGTTTGAGTTCTGTATGACCTTTTTTACACCAAAGTCTGACTTGCTGGCAGATCATGCATCATAAGCACTTTTTGTTAAGAGGTGGGAAAACATTTTCCAGACAGTTAATGTTTTCCAGACCTCTGCTGCTTTGGGTGAAGAGTGACAAATAACACTACACATCAAAAGAGTATTTTAATTTCAGTTCCCATTCTTTCTGGCTTTTTTTCTCTCTCTCTGTCCAAAATACAAAAAACCAAAAAGCACTGCCCCAAACACAAGACAGCAGAGGAAAAAGGCTATCAAACAAAGCCTTTATAAGGAGACAGTTGCAGAGGTGGGCTATAGCAGTGGTATACTGTCCTGGTTTCTGTCATTGCAACCATGCACTCCTCACTGTATCAGCCATGGTCCCTGCCTGTCCTCGAGCATTAATGAGTGTTGTAAAGTTGTCAGAAGCTCAGACCTTGAACCCCACATAGAAAGCAAGTCCTATGTCCATATGCAGGATCTGTCAGTGCTGTTTTTCACTATGAACATGAATGTTTTCAGATTCTACCTGATTATTCCATAGAGGGATACATTTCTATGCACAGAATTTTCTTATTTTGTAAAAAAATAGTGGGAATTTGCCACATGTGAGTAACAGTATGTTCTGTTGTGCACTATTCTAGTCCATCCAGAAGGCACCTTTTTCTTTAAATATCATTCTGTTGTTCTTCAGTTCTTTATGCAAGGAAATACTAAATTTGAAAACACAGTATTTAAAGTAAGATTTGATAGGAGAGAAACTTCTTTGTTTTGTTCCTTTTGTTTTGTTTTAAATGCATATTTTAAAGATGTTCATTTAGCATGATTTCTTTTTAGTGCTTGGAGGAGCTAACCTTAGCCATCAGTTTCATTGTAAAGAGACCATTTTTCTTCTGACAAGCTTGTGAACATCCTAACCTATAATTCACCCAAATTTGTGAGGCATTAATTCTCCCTGGCAGCTCAATCCATTAAAGACAGTAAAGAATTTGGATCAATTAATACATTCTTTTGACAGACGCAGTAATGAAATTGCTACTTCCATTCTATTTGCCCTTTGACGTACGAGCCCAGATCAATCCCAAGCTGTTATGAGGGACCATTTTTATGTCTGCTATCCAGCAGTGGCTAGCTATTCTCTGTGCATTCTTGAATTCTGTCCCTGGGACTATTTATATAATATATATCACAGTAGCATATTAATATTTCCAGAATTGTTCCTAATTTCTATTTGTAAAAATTTTCCATTTCACACCTCGTGGATATGAAAATGGTACCAGCCTCAAGACAAGGAGAGGTGCAATGTAGAACTCTTTCCACTCTTGGTGGCAATCAGAGGTCTTCCCTGTAGTCCCTGGGGCACAAGACTGTGACAGGGACAGTTTACTTGTGCCTGAGTAACCCAGGCGTTCCCCCAATACCCAGGTATCTATCAATTGAGTTTCTTAGAATGGAGAGATAGAGGACTCCAGCAGGCAGGACATAAAACCATTTGGCATTGCAGCTGGCTTGCTGGACCTCCCTGGCCTCTCTCTATGCTCCTGTGTTTTCATAGGCATCAGTCATAGTTGGATCCAACAGCAGGACAGATCAGCAGTAGTGCTCATATTAGATACATTTTTTACAGTTAAGCGACATGTATGAACATTTTTAGTACTGTATTTTTACCTCTTTCATAATCTCTTATCTCCCTAGGTTTTATGGAGCTGAATTAAAATGGCCTTTAAACTCAAGTCATAGGGGACTCAGGGTGCTGTAGACCTTGCTAATGATTTATAAATGTGTACAGCTGGCTTTGCTGATATACACAGCGTGTTTATTTGTGTTTCTCTACTTCTGAAATCCTCTGAACTTCTGTACCTCATTTGCTAGAATTTGATTTCAGAAGAGTGCAGGGGTTTTTCTGCTATATTGTTTTATTATAGGTATGAAGTATCAAATACCTTGTTTTGTCTCGGATTTTTGTCAAGCTCAATGAAAGTTTAAGGCTAAATGAGGTGTTGAGAAGGACAAAGGGTTCCGGTGAATACATATTCTTTTCAACTGATGTCATTGCCAGCAATTTAGAAGTTGCTCAATTTTTTTTAATTTAAGTAGTTATCCAAATCCGTTCATCCTGTAATTGATGTAGTGACGCACTGCCTGTAAAGAGCCATCATGGTAACTAAATGTGTGATAGCTTTTTAACTTCTGCAGTTACACTGGTAGACAGTCTGAAAGGGAAATTATCACAGAGAAGTTATCTGTGGTCTACCTCAAAGCTAGATTTTAGTAGCTCAAAGCAGGAAAAGGTAAATGTACTGGTAATAAGTACCTATGTGGATGACACAATGCAGGGAGGCACAGGCATAAGCAGCCCTGGGTGGGGGGACCAGAATCATATGCACAAAAGCAAAAGACCTTGAAAACTAAAGTAAGATAAATGAAATCATAGATAACAGTAAGGAATGCACCACTAATTGTTGCAACAACATCTAAGCTAAAAGTCTTATCAGTTAGAGATGGCAGATCAGGAGATGAGGAGATATGGCTGTGAAGAAAACATGCATAAGGTATATGTATTGGGCACATTATTTCTGGCAGAGAGAATACAATACATGATGCTGTTGTGCAAGACACTGGCACAGTTAATCTGAAAAGCTGTACGCTGTAGTGGTTTCCTACACGAAGTGTGAAAACTGGAACACATTCAGAGAAGAGTTACCAGAATGATCTAAGGTCTAGTTCGTATTTTGCAAGACCCTGTTTTGCAAGAGGGCCACATCAGCTACAGACAAGGCTGAGAAGGGGTATCATGATTCATGCACCACACAAGTAAACTCTGAGAAGAAAGAAAAGTTATTTAAACCAGCAGAGAATTTTGGCACAGTTTCCCAAAGGTAGAATTCAGACCAGAAATTAGAATCAACTGGCTTCTGGTAAGAGAAATGAAGTCTGGTATGATCTTCCATCAAGAATAAGGATTAAAAAAAAAGAAAAAAGCAGAACTGTTCTGAAAATAGTTTTTTCCTAGCTTTAAGAAAAGCATATGATGATATTTTCTGTGACAGCAGAGTATTGGACCTAACAAACTAGATCTGGTCAATGCCATTTTCTGTGTTCATAGAAGTTCCTTACACTTAGATATGTTATTTTGGTTCTTGAATACCATCATTTGTAGCCCTTTACATCTGCATTCACACTAAGAATGAAGTGTAATTGAACTTGAAATTAAGGTACAGATGTTTTAAGCACAGCAATTACTATTTTGCAGCACTAACCCTCAGGTATTGTTGCAGATTATTTAAAGATTTGTTTCCAGCAGCAGAAGTCTCCCAGACCTTTCTCTTTTCTGAGAGCAGATAATATTCACTGAACAGAGCAGGTGAAAAAACCCCACATACATGTGTACACACACTCTATATTTGCTTTTAGACTTCAGGCTCATTCAGACTTTTACTGTAGGTATGTGTGATTCATTCTACGTGGAAACCAAGTGAGTTATGAAAGTTAAAGTGAGATCAAAATAAGCTTTTAAAATTCTTTTTTATTCTTCCTGTTTTGTATTTTTCTCAAAGCACAACTGAAATGACATTCTGAACGAGACTACATAATGCTGCTCTTTGCCTATTGAAAAGACTTTCCTCATGTTTTGTACATTGGCTCAGAAAGTCTAATACCTGATGCATTTTTCTCATTTCACTATGGGGATATACATTATAAAATGGTTTTAGCTTCATCTTCAGAATAATTCTATTCAGAAACAGCATTAATGAACTGTCTATCATCTTTATCACTCATTAATCTTATTCCCACTCAGTCCTCGACCTGTCTGGCATTTCAGTATCATAGACATTCTTTGTCTATGATATACTGCCTGCACACCTTTATGTATATATTGTGTGCTTCAAATAACAGGATACATCCTCCTGAAAGAGCATTTTAATAGATTACAGAAAGTCTCTTAAAACTACCCAAGTCCTGACAGCATCTTTTAATGAATCAAGAGCCCTGTCTCACTGTCTACTGGACTTTTGGACACATCTGCATTTTTACATTTCACACTCAGCAGGGACAGCTGAGTGTGTTAGCAGTGCAGTATTCGTCAGTAAGAAATCCCAAATATGCCCTGGATTTAGACAATAGACCAGTAAGAATGGATTTAAGAGACAGCAGAATAAATCCTTCTTTGTCATGTGCTTGTTAGCTGGCTGCATGACTGCAGTTCAATGCATGGATTTCAACTGGAGTGAAAATTTAAAATGTATCAGTTATGTTTGTCCTGAAAATGCCATTTCCTTTCCTTTAATGCTTCTTTATTTAGTACCATGTAAACCTTGAAACAAGAGCCTTTCTACAGGTGCAAACATATCTCTGGAATGGAAATAAGTGTGGAAATAATCTTTGGTATGTATGGATGAACGTAGTGCAAATATGACTTTCAGCCTGTGTGTACATTTGGAAAATTGTTTTACGTAGGTATCAAGAAACACTGTGAGTATCTCTTAAGAGGCTGTGTGATGAACATAAATGGAAAACTGAGTTTTCTAACACTGGGCCTTATAAACCCCAGCTTGTATCTAGGACGAGTGAGCCGTAGTTTTGACATTGGGTTTTTGTTGTACACCACTGTCTGAAGACAAAGCACTGTCATCTGTCTCACTGAACACCGATACACCATGTAGACAAGCCTTGCCGTATTGCACCCACAGTGGTTTTGTAAGCTGAGGAAAACTACAGAAAAGACTAGAGGAACTGTTTACCAAATGCAAGGGAACAGGTAGCAAAGATGGGACCTTAGGAATGAATTTGACCTGGTATGGGCTTGAATTCTGGGTTGTAGGAGAAAGGAGATAAAGTAAGGGAAAAAATACCTAAGAAAAAATTAGCCTCTGAAGAACCACGCGCTTCTGCTGGAGTATCAGAGCAGCAGCCTGGCCCTGGTGGGACCCAGCCCGGAGCTCTCACCTGACTTCGGAATGAGCGAACTGGTTGACCAGGCTGGTCGGACAGTTTTAGGAAGCGTGTGGTGGCCTCTACTGGTAAATCGAAATGTTACATGGACGTTTGTGCCGCCTTAGAATTCTTAAAAACTCCGGATATTCACAAGGTAAAGCTTAGAGATGTTTAATATTCGCAGACCAGCCAGTTTGTGGTCTAGCATGGTTGTTATTTCTCTGTAATGCAAATGTGGTGGTCTATTAGGTTATGTCTTTTAGTCCAAGGGGTTTTCTCTCCTCAAATTGTTATGGCGTTTGCATGTGTCTGTCCAAATAGATATATTCTCTTTTTTGGGTGGTACACAGAAGGAGCCTTGATTTATTGCTGATCACATCTGACATGCCCATGCTTAGCACAGAATGCCACACTTTGTCCTGTTGCATTTTTATGGCTTTTGATGGATCATGAAGATAATGCAGTAAAAAATGATTTCAGATTGTTTCCTGAATCATTCTTTTATTGCAAAGGCTTTGTGTCTTGCTAGTGTGAGTTCATTTTGTACTTCTTACCTGTGCATCCCTCATAAGATCATTTGATATTCAGGTAGTTCTTACATAGTCTATTGTAATTTATTATCAATGAGGCAATAGTTAATGGGTATTTAAGAGGAGGTTACTGCTTGTGCTCAAACTCTGCTAACAATTTATTTGCTCCTTCATTGCTAATTAATTTGCTATATCTTCACAGAGATCTACCGTAATGAAATAGAAGTTCAGCCATAACATTTGAATTAAATAATGGGAGCTTAAATAAGCTGTTGATTTTTCCTTCTCTGATAAGGCTAACTTGCCATGGAGTAATAGCTTTTCATTTTATTTTAGAAGAGCAAAGGCTTCTATGGAAACAGTGTAACTAAAGGGCTCACAAAATGAGTGAAGGCTGGGACATGAGACAGTGAAACAGAACTGGAGCTTGTTAAGTCTAGGATCTACCCTTGCAGAACAGGTTGAAGTAAGGGAGTTTTCTGAGAGATTTCCTTCAGTCTTTCAAGTGCTCAGATTTCAGAATTCACACTCTGTTAGCACTAGTCACTGGGGCCGCAGGAAAAACATAGAGGTCTGGGTGTCACTTTCCTCCTATGCAAAACAAAAGGTGGAACTGATAATAAATACTTCTTTGTAAAACATTTTGATATTTATGAATAGCATTCCAACATAACAGTTTATTCTTACAGGAAAATTGAGCCATATTCTACCATCTACATTTACACTTTAAAATGTCTTTTCTTATCATTCTTTGCATATAAACCTGTATCTGTGTTCTCAGTGCTCTCACTTTCTATCATGCCTATGTTTATTCACTTGCCTGCATGCTGTATTCATGTTGTTTTGAAGCTCCCTTCTCTATGGAAGTACTAGAGCCTCAATTCAAACGTTAACTTTTCAGAGTTGTGGGAGGAAGGGAGAGCATAAAGGAAGACTTGACTTGCTTTTCACTGAAAGCTTAACAGGAATATTGAGTCTCAGCCACTTCTTCATAGGAGCTGTCTGGGTATATGGAAGCTCTGATTAACCAGTTACAGGCCATTGTCTGAATTCCAATTATTTGCATCAATGGGTCTGGTGTCAGGGTTGGCTACCATATGACATGAAGGGAGAAAGGTCACCCTCCTTCTCAATCAGTATTGAAATTCTCCCTTCTATCAGGCTAATAGGACACATAGGGGAGATCTTGTATAACCTGGGGCCCTCTTTGGCATCCATGTCCAGATGCTAACTAGACAGCACTCTGGTGACCTGGATACTAGCTTTACAAAGTATCTGTGACCTTTCCTTTTCCTAGGGCTTCTCCCTTATTTTGCTCCTTCATACATAACACTGCCCTAGGAAATCAGGCTTCATATTAGCCCTGCTGTGAGGAGGGAGTTGGAACAAATGAGTCCAGATGTCTGTCCAACATGAGCCATTCTATGATTCTGTGTCTCAAAGAGGTGATGATTTGAATCACTAGTCAACAGCTTAAACAAGATCAAATTCATTTATTGTAATCTGCAGCCATTTCATAAGCTACCATGTTGTCAGTTCCTTGCTCAGCTCTTCCAGGCGGCTTGTGTTTTGTGTTCTCATATTACTGTCCTCTCTGCAAAATCATGATACCAGCAAGAGGACTCCCATCAGGGCAGGTTATCCTTCTCTCTTGACAGGAGAGGAGAAGGATGTGCAGTTGGAAATGCCTTGGTGTGATACAGGAGCTGTAAGGGGAGGTGCGCTTATGTAAGCTTTCATAAGTAGATATCTTCTTTGAGTAATTTTGTGGCTGGCAAGGTCAAAACAACTCCTGAAAAATTAAACACACTCCCCACTGTGAGAGTTGATAATCACCTCCAATCACACTAACATCAGTGAAGATTTTCTCATTTCTTTGTTGTGGCTGTCAATCTCTGCTCAGATTCCAGAGCCAAATGTACGTTTGTATTGACAGCATACTCTACTGTAACTTTCTTCCCAGAAGGAAAGACTTGTTGATGTTTAATAAAGACATCTCTGGGCAGTCTCAAAAATTCTAGCTAACAATTAATAGGTCTGTTTGTAGCCAAAGCACTGATAGTGACGAGTTGCATGACTGGAGTACTGCAGCAGGGATACTTGCACCTTGCCTTCAATATTCCCACTCCCCTTGCTTGCTTTCTGCCAGCTGCAAGGCTCATCTAGCCCTTCTCTGGGCTAGTGCATCTTGCTAAAGGTAACACGGTGGCAGTGGCTTTGTGCCATGCTAGTGAACGGAATTGACTCACCAGAGGATGGGACCAGTCGCTGGAGTGAGTGCAAGGGAAGCAGACTCACCGACTCTGGTGGAAGAGCTGGAAGGCAGCAGTTTGGTTTAGCCAGCTGGGGAGATCCCACCCAAGCTGTGTCTCCTGTTTTGGCTGTAGTTCTGTCAAATTTGATGGCAGACCTGGGGGTCTCCAGGAACTGGGGGTGTCTTATGCAGTCTAAATTATTTTGCTACTTGTTTTTTAATCATTTCTTTTGCAATCTACAGCCTGTGCCATTTCTAAGGATGATGGAGGTTTGTGTTGCAACCTGCCCTACGTTCTAGCAACCAGCCAGCTGTATTATTTCATGCAAGAAAAGCCTGGTAAGCCCTATAGAGCTGAATTTCTCCTCCCTATTTTTGCATTCCTACATTACTCCTCCTCAAGAGGATGTGATAGAAAACAATGTTTAGCTCAATTTCCTCTGAACAAAATGAAACCAAACCTGTCACAGAAGAATAACTCAGTGCAAAACTGGTAATAATGAGGATGGTCCAATGAGCAGAAGTCTCTCAATCACAACACGCTCCCCGCAGGACAGCATATTAACGGATACTACATTGTGAATTGTCTTGAGAAAAGGCTTCTGGCCAAAACATTGACATTCACAAGCAGCTGCTGCACTCAGAGAATGTAGGTTTTAATTATCTGGGGTAAACCAATCAATTTGGAGTGCAAGGCAAGTTAGGCTTCTGAATATTACTGATCTGAAGAAAATTCATGAAATGAAACTTGAAAGAAAGTGGATTACCTAAATGAAAAAAGGTATGCTATTGTTAGTCACTTGCTCCTCATTCATTTTATGGGGATTTAATATACTTGCATGTGATTCCCAATTAAATAAAATAGTCTTTCTACAGATATCTTCTTATTGACAACAACTGAACAACCACAGTTATTTCCTGTTGTTACCTGCAATTTTTTTAAGACCATCCCAACACGATGCCTTAGATAGCCGGAATCACACACACTAGCACTAAATATGTACATACATTGCCTTTTCCTCTATTCTCTCCTGCTAAAAGCCATAAACACCATTCTTGAAACAGCTAGTATTGCGTGCAAAGTCCAGTGCTTGCTCCCGGTAAATGCAGGCCAATGCTGGCATAGGAACACCGGGTGGCAGCAGTGGGTTTTCAGCCAGCAAGTTGAGCCGTAGTGAGGCTGTTGTCAGAGGTGATGAAGACACAGAAATTAATTTTGTTTTGATTTCCGAGTAGAGTGCTTGGCATGTTATCCTACTCCAAATTTCTTCAGTTTGTCATTTGTTCATGCCTCACAGTCCTAGATTTCTTCTTTTAACTTAACCTAACATTGTAATTGCTGTAAGAGTGACACACTCATCGAGGTTTAGGATACAGGAGGACATGTCGCTTATGTATCATCTGCTGAGAATTTGGGATTGTTGCCAGTGCTTTGTAGCTGGAGGAAAATTGGACAGCAATTTGACTTTAGGGTATACGTCATGTTTGTCCTGCTCTTTGTCCCTACCTAACATGTCAAAGTTGTGACAAGCATAATAGAAGAAACCCTTTCAGAAACATATTTTGCAATTACTGCAAACTTTGCTGTGTGGATGACGGACCTGGGGAGCAAGCTGCCTGCTAACTGCTGTCTTCTGACGGGGGGATTTCTTCACTTGACAGGTCCCATCTGAGTGGGCATCACCTAGTATCTGGGAGCAGAGCCCTGGGCAAAGACAATTTGTTCAGCTGTTTTCTTCCCTCTGGGGGAGATCAGGGTGAGGTCGGGCTCCAAAGCCAACATCCTTTTATTTTGTCTGACATATGTGTTGCCTGTTACTCTGATAATTCCCAGATGCAGTTGCTTTTTAGCAATATAGAGACTGAAATATACTTCTTGTAGGGAGACAAGTGGGGGATGTAGAGTTTCGAGAGCCCACACCTCAGAATACATCTTGCCATTGGCCTTAGCCATTAATGAGATGCCCTCACCACAAACTTGAGGCACAAACAGGACTAACTTTGTTTCCTAACATCAGTGGTGCAGTGGCAATTGTCAAGATACTATTTTGGTTTTTTTTTCTCCCCAGAACTAGACAAAGGTTTTCCAAGTGTCTCACACACCTGTTGTTGCTCAGACTTCTCTGTTTCAGTGATTTAGCTGAGCTGGCTCAAAGGAGTAGCACGTTATGTTTTGCTTGCTTTCACTGCTGATTAATGCCCCAAAACCACCAGTCCCAGCTGAAAGCAGTTACACAAAGACCTCTGCAAAACCAAAATATTTTCATTGTTCATGCTGTAAATTCCTTTTAAGTTCAGGGCTTTTAATGTGGTCAGAGCATAGTTCTGTGGTGGGTTGACCATGGCTGGAGGCCAGGTGCCCACCAAAGCCACTTTCTCATTCCCATCCTCAGCTGGACAGGGAAAAGAAAATGCAATGAAAAGCCTGTGGGCCGAGATAAGGATAGGGAGAGATCACTCAGCAATTACCATCACGGACAAAACAGACTCAACTTGGGAAAACTAATTTAATTTATTACCAACCAAATCAGAGTGGGGTAGTGAGAAATAAAACCAAATCTTAAAACACTTTCCCCCTCACCCCTCCCTTCTTCCTGGGCTCAACTCCATGCCCGGTTCTCTCTACCTCCTCCCCTCCAGTGGCGCAGGGTGATGGGGAATGGGGGTTGCAGTCAGTTCATCACACTTTGTCTCTCCCGCTCCTTCCTCCTCAGGGGCAGGACTCCTCACACTCTTCTTCTGCTCCAGCATGGTCTCCCTCCCATGGAAGACAGTTCTGCATGAACTTCTCCAGTGTGGGTCCTTCTCACGGGCTGCAGTTCTTCACGAACTGCTCCAGTGTGGCTGCAGTCCTTCAGGCACGGACTGCTCCAGCGTGGGTCCCCCGCTGGGTCACAAGTCCTGCCAGAAAACCTGCTCCAGCATGGGCTCCTCTCTCCATGGGTCCAAGACTCGGCCTTGGGCAGTGGCGGTTCTGACTTGGAGCCGGCTGGCATTGGCTCTATTGGATATAGGGGAAGCTTCTGGCATCTTCTCACAGAAGCCACCCTTGTAGCCCCCCTGCTACCAAAACCTTGCCAAGCAAATCCAATACAGTTCAAAACCCAGTTAAGGCTTTTTTACAAGGGTTGGTATTGTGTCTGTCTGCAGGGAAAACCCATTTGTTCAACAGTTAGTGTCTTGAAAGTCATCCACTGACTCCCAAAAATTCTTTCGTCTTTTCTCCCAAAAGTCATTGAAACAAAATCTGGGTCAGCTCCATTCATGACAGGGCTGATAATCCTAAATCCTAAATGCCTTGAAGCTACACATAATTAGGTGCAACGTGCATAGGGATACCTTCGATAAACTTAGTGATTTGGCTACTCATACAGGACCAGTGGTCAGAAGTACAAACACCTAATTTTCTGTGTCATCTGTTGGGTCTTAATGAATGAAAATGAAGATGAACTCTGTTGTTTGGTTTGTCAAGTAGTGAGAAGTAAGTGTGTTCAGAATACCAAACTGGACATGAATAAATTGAATTTACTTATGTTTTACCATCAACTACACCACAAGTACATGTACTGTGAAAGCTGGATGCAGCCCCGCATAGGAGAACCAACCCTGCATTTCACACCAAAACAAGATCTGAGGATGGATTTCCATTCCTAAAAAAATAGGAATATATATATATATATATAAAATGTATATTATAATAGGATATATGAGAGACATATATATATCACATAGCTGCCAAGAAATGAGAGGCAAGACTTATCCCTAGAAACTATTGCAAACCTTGCATAACATATGTTGTACTGTGCTAAAACAGGGCAGAAGGGGCTTAGAAATGTCTTCTCTTTTCCACTGTGCTTTCTGCCCCGTTTGCCACCCTTAGTAGCAGGTGCACATTGTTCCTCTGTGCCACCTCCACCCCATGACCATGCTGCCTGCTTCAAGTACCACACAGATCCTCCCTTTTGAGTCCCCCAGGAGGTCCACAGAAGCATCCTCCAGTGCTCCAGATTGGTACCTGACCCATTTTGCTGGCAGTACCACCAGCCCCAGCCACCTCTCCCAGAATCTTCTTTCTTATTAAGATTTCTCTGGATTTCCTTACTTGGGTTTTGCCCTACTCTACCTTGCCCCTACTGTGCTTCCCTGCCTGTCCCTCTTCTGTGGTGCGAGTTACTCAGGCCGCAGGTCTATGCACCACTGGTGCCAGGGTCAGTGCTGCTGTGAGAGGTAGGAGAGGGGTCAGAGCCTCGCTGGCAGCTGAAGGGAGGAGACGTGTGAGAGGACGGCTGGAGGGATGGGGCAAGCGGGTCTGTAGCAAGCCAAGCTTAAATCAATATAAACTGCTGCAGAATCCACTCTAAATCTCCATCTTCTCACAACACCCTCAAGCACTTCATGCAGTCAAAACTGCTGACTGTTTTCAGCAGTGGGGAAGCCACATTGATCATCTGTAATGCATGTTTACATGAAAGTTATTTACACAGATGCAAAATGCAGCAACTCATTAAATAATTTTTCATCACGTCACTTACGGAGCAGAAGAAAATTTGGCTGCTACATAGCAGTTTCTACTGAAGTGACTAGGACATAATACATTGACATTCAGCTGAAGCAATCAGCTTGAGAAATTTTGTATTGAATGTATTCTGAAGAGTAATTAAGCTTCCTAGTGTAAGCAATGCTTGTTAAATTGGGTGTTACTACTCGTTACTTAAAGCAGATAATGTTACATTTTTTTAAACAGCCTATCTTATCTTGCTTAGAGAATGAGTTTATCTCCTCTGACTTGTTCTTCCCAGTCTCTCATGAAATACACTTGTGTGTGTCCCTCAATCTGTTTCTGACATGGCCTCCCATAGTGATGCTCAGATCTGTAGCTGTCAGAGCAGCAGCAAGCCAATAAGAGGTAATGATATTCTCCCATTTCTCAGGGCCCACTCTGCCACTCTTGCTCACAGAGTAGTTTCTCTTGTTATTGGAAATTACAGGACTGCTCACCTGCCAGGCACTACTCAAAGGAGTAAGAGCAGCAGAGGCACTGAGACAAGGGTAAGATATTGCTGCCACTATAAAAGTGAGAGGAGAGTCCTGCATAATTTACGTGACTAACTTGGTTAGTCAGGGCAGAGAGAATAAAAATTTAAGTAAGTCCCTTGATGAGCAGGGATTTGCTATAACCTCCAAATCTCATGATTTGTTTATCTAACTGCAATGCCCAGGACTTACTTTTACGGTCCAGGACCAGAGTGTGCATAAACACCAAACAAAATTAAGTTCACTGCTTCTCCTGTAAAACAGTTGCTGCTTTAGTATAATGCTATGTTAATGTGATTAGAATTTTCTCCATAATTAGAGTTTACATTATGGAACACCTCAAAGCATAAATGACACTGTTCTTGATACCATGCAAATATGTATCACTTAAATGTGCATTATTTGTAAGTCCCGAAGGAGCAATTGAGTCAAGTAAGCTAATTCTTCTGAGCAGGATTAGTATATCCCATGGGAATCCATGTCACATTACAACCGATCTCATATTTTTTTCTAAAAATGCAGTCACTGTGGTTTCTAGGTACCGTGATCCATTTTCTTACATTTCAGCTCTGGGATAGTAGTCACTAGGGAGGATTTTTAATCTCATGACTTCTATTAAAACACAGGAGCAGAAGCATAAACCGCATTATTGCTGAAGGAAGTTGGTCTGAGAAGCTGTATTCCCACATGCGTGAGTAAGTGAATTACAAGCTAATCTATGTGCAAAAGAGTTCTAGTGATCTCTGTCTGCCTTCTGTGATTTCAGCTCTCTCTGGAAAAATGAACCAAACAACACTACAAACACATATTTTTCCACTGTCAAATATTTCTCATTTCTGGACAGAGTCCCTTGGCACCTCAGTAACTTCTTTTTCATTCTGCAAGTGGATTACAGGTCACTTAGGCAACAGGCACAGTTTCCAATGAGTGAGCAGACTTGCCATGAAAACCTGACAACTAGTCAGTGAAAAAGTGACATCTCCATGACTGGTAGAAGAAACCTCCACATGATCTCCTTTATTTACAGCTTGACAGAAGCTGTTAAACCAGGGAAGATCTGAAAAGTAATCCAAGATTATCAACAGATTAAGGCAGGCACTGCGTGCAGCTTCTCGGTTGGAGTGTTTATCATCATGCTAAGCTTTTCCAAAGTGTACAAGTGACTGGGGGTCAAACTGGCATCCTCTTTTGGCAATTTGCATGCTTGCCCCACAAATTATGCATAATGCTTGGTTGTTCTAGAAAGCATTTGAGCAAATAATGCAGCATATCCCACCTTTCTGCACTCTTGTAAAGTCACTGATATTTTGGTCACAGTGGTACATTTGCATATGACATAGAGTTTTCTCTGCAGGATCCCCATTTTCAAAAGAAAAGCTAAATTCTTTAAGAGAGTGTGAGTGCAAGCTCAGGAAGAAAGCTGTTTAGTTTTTTCTGGTTTGGTTTTTCAGCAGGATTTCTTGTTTGGTGGTATAATCTGTCCCCTGATTTTTTCTGTAGATCCTGAAAGGTCACATGCTATAGTCATGGCTACTACAGCCTAAGTTGAGAAACTACTGTAGTGAGCCCTGTTGTGTACAGTACTATGTGGTGGGGTTGGACAACGTCTTCTTGTTGCTCCTTTTGCTCTCAATCCTCTCTGTTCCTCTGGGCACTGGAACAGGCATCTTCCCTGTATTGTCCTTGTTATTGTTCTGGTCAGGATTATCGTGCAGGGCAAACTGATGTTCACTGACCTAATTTTGATAATGGTTGGAAATAACTTTGGTGAATGCATTGGGAGTACTGCTTCAGTGCACTCTTACATCTTCTCAACGTGTTTACCAGTAAATATTAACTTCATAAAATTTAAACTATAATTCTAACTGTCATGGCCAAGATGTTTCATCAAAATTCATGTTTCCAGAAGTCTAAAATTTAACCATGGTCTATGCAAAACTGAGTCTTGCTAAGTTTTTTACAGTTGCCTCTTACATACCTTTACCTGACACTGCTGCTTTTAAGACAAAACATTTGATATCAAGGTGGTGTTGGGTTTGCAAGAATCACAATATTGTTTGCAGTTGTCTTTCCTTCTGTCAACAAAAAAGGCTAACGGTATGAATGACTGTTCAGGATTATCTACAGCCTGGCTTCTTCTTTTTCTATGGCCTTTAAAGGTTCCTAGGACAGAGTGTCAACACTGTGACTGCAAATGTCCTCAGTCTGAAAACTTAGAATGGTTCATGAAGAATGCATAGCCACTGGTGTTTTTTAAAACCTGTGTAACTATGACCAAATTTTTACATTGTTTTTGTCTGTTTTTCTTCCTGTCCTTTACTGTGAAAGCATTGAATGAGATCTTCATTTCTCTTTAGAGGCAATGTCATTCACAGCCAGTTGGTTTCCAGACGTTGTAAGGCTCACTCTTGTGCTGATTGGATGAAATTTGAGTCAAATGTTCAGAGGAAGGAGAATGGCCTCCAGCCATTTCCACAGAGGAGCCTGAGACACTGGGTGAAACCTAATGCAAAGACTACAGTCTTGACTGCCTGTGTTGCTTATTAAGCAAATTGCTTCTCTCTAATCTAACATCAGTGACTTCGTTTAGGTGTATTGAAAAATGTAAATGTTTGAATACATGGGTTTGTGTATCTCAGTTGGAGTTCTGAGCACAGAGAAAAGATTACATTAAATGAGAGGCAATCAAGAAATATCAAAAAGCTAGTGACGGCTGCTGAAGCTCAAGGCCATCTCAACACACAAGGTTCTGAAACTATGAATGTGGAGAGTTATACACCAAGGGAAAAACACCCCTCCAGAAATTCCCATAGTCTACAGCCCCTTGGGAATTTTCTGAGTTGTGTTTTGTCTTTGAGAATTTCCCCTCAAGCTGAAATATGTTTCTCCTTAGCCTTCACTGGAAGCCAGCATGCAGCAACACTTCTGAAAGCACCATGATTTGGGCCAAGAGTCTCAAAATAGCAAATGCCTAATTTGTCCTTAATTCTTTGGGAGATAGATTCCCAAATACCTTTGAGAACCTAGTCCTTATATACATTTTTGAGAAGGCTAGAGAAGTCCTGGAGGGGACTACTCCATGCAGATGAAAACGTTTCATATTTTTGTAGGAGTCAGGAAAAAAATACGGGGAATCCTTGAGGAATATTGGGCAGGAGTTCAGAAAATATGAAGCGCAAAAATTCCAAAAAGTATTATTATATGAGTAAAGGCCACTGATGTCTGCTCTATAAGTTATACAGACCAAAATAAAAACTTGTTTAGCATTTTCCATCTATATATTCCAGTGGCTTTGCACCAAGACCTCCCCAAATGTTTAAAAACATGAGCCTCAGAATTGCTCCTAGGCTCCCTTACAGCCCTCAGGACCTACAGAAATCTTTCAAAAAGTGTGATTATCTAAGAAAAAAAGAAAAAAAACCACAGAAAACATGATGTGAAGGTTTTACATTAAGAGGATAATAATTACATTGAGTAATACCCACTGTGTGGTAGACACTTCACTACATACTTCATAAGGAGGAAAGCCTTTGCTCCAAGGAGTTCACAAGCTCATGACTGCATATTCAACCTTAATGTGTTATTTATTTTCTTTGGTTTGAGTCTTACTGTGACTTTAAACGTTTTCTCAGCATAGTTGGAGGTTTGGGGTTTGAAATATATAAATATGCATTTGAATGATAACAGTGCTTTTAGTCTAAAGGCTTTTATCTCAGACATTCAATAATAATTATGCTATAAATAAATATCACAGTGCTAGATAGATACAAGCAATTTAATCTGAACGATTAATTTGTGGGCTTAGCTAATTAAACTTTCCTGGCCAAACTATGCCTTGAATATATTCAAATCTGCAAAAAAAAGAATAACAGGACAGAATAACAATAGTTTTGGGACTTGGTTTTTCAAGACACTGACTCAGAGCAGCTGACCACACTGGAAAATCAGGGCCAGAGCAGACTTTGAAGGAACCCTGTAATGCTAAAGGGGAAAAGCATCTCTTATGCTGATATTTCTTAGTGTTGAATACAAAACTGTCCTCTGGGGTATTGTTAGGTTGGAGACAAACACATCCACATCTCTGCTACAACTCTCATACAGCAGGGAGCACACATTTTGGTTCAGGATCGTCTGCCTTTTTGTGTTTGCTGTTTAGACTGGCGATGACAGCATGTGTTAAAGTATTAAAATAATTTGGATCACGCTGTCTCCTTCTGCTAATATGTCTTATGTCTTGTTTTACCTGCTTTCAAGTCTCCATGTAAGAATCGGGTCGGTTCACACAGCCCATGCTGAGAATGGTGTGCCACCACAATAAGGGAGGAGAACCACAACGTTCAGCATCATCGGTTGATAGCAACTACAGCTGTGTCTCTAACGCGGTGGCTAATGGAGTACGAAGTAAGCTCCTGGGAATGACAGCCTGGTCACTGTGGCACTCCACACAAAAGGTGATCCCTAACTCTAACAGTCCTTTTAGTCCCCTAACAACGTTTTTACAATAGATTGAGATGTTTCTGGTGCTGATTCTGAACATGTTCCCCAGTCGAGAGTTTCCTTCTCGAGTGTATATTCTGGTCAAATCCACAGACTTAAAAGGTATGTCTGCACTGCAGGCATGGCATGAGGAGAAGTCCGGCTGCAGGAGAATGTCTAACAAACGTCAGCAAAGCCTCATGCAAAGCCCCACGCTGTCTTAGACTGCAAGCCAGCTCCCTGTTACCAGTTTGGGTTCCGCCCAGTTGCACTGTAGCACAGAGACCTGTCAGGCCAGGAGCTGAGTTAGGCAGTAAGTAAAAAGTCCAAAGCATCACATCTCAATATCAAAACCATCACATTTCAAAGTCATGATGTTGCTAAAAAGCCTTCTTTGCAGACTGTTTTCTGAACTGTAGCTGAGACGAGGAGAAAAGATGTGTTCCTGGGAGTCAGGCAGGTGCTGTTTCACCACCTCACGTTGGTGGTGTGGGTTTCTCTTCTGCCAGCCACAGCATTTCGAACTCCTGAGTGCATCAGAAAATCCCTTACCCTAGACTCGATAGTGGGGGACAAAATCATAGAATCATTTGAGTTGGAAGGGACCTTTAAAAGTCATGTAGTCCAACTACATCAGGTTGCTTAGAGGCCCATCCAACCTGACCCTGAGTGTTTCCAAGGATGGGATGTCTACCACCTCTCTGGGCAACCTGTTCCAGTGTTTCACCACCCTCAATGTAAAAAATTTCCTCCTTATATCTAGTCTAAATCTACCCTCTTTTAGTTTAAAACCATTACCCTTTATCCTATCACAACAGGCCCTGCTGTCCCCATCTTTCTTATAAGCCCCCTTTAGGTACTGGAAGGCTGCAGTAAGGTCTCCCCGGAGCCTTCTCTTCTCCAGGCTGAACAACCCCAACTATCTCAGCCTGTCCTCACAGGAGAGGTGTTCCATCCCTCTGATCATTTTTGTGGCCCTCCTCTGGACCTGCTCCAAGAGGCCCATGTCTTCCCTGTGCTGAGGACACCAGAGCTGGAGGCAGCACTCCAGGTGGGGTCTCACCAGAGCGGAGCAGAGGGGCAGAATCCCCTCCCTCGACCGGCTGGACACGCTGCTCTGGATGCAGCCCAAGATACGGTTGGCCTTCTGGGCTGCGAGTGCACATTGCCGACTTATGTCCAATTTTTCATCCACCAGTATCCTCAAGTCCTTCTCCACAGGGCTGCTTTCAATCCCTTCATCCCCCAGCCTGTATTGATACTGGGGGTTGCCCAGTGCAGGACCTTGCAGCTGGCCTTGTTGAACCTCATGAGGTTCACATGGACCCACTTCTCAAGCTTGTTCAGGTCCTTCTGGATGGTATCCCATCCCTCAGGTGTGTCAACTGCACCACTTAGCCTGGTGTCATCTGCAAACTTGCTGAGGGTGCACTTGATCCCACTGTGTATGTCACTGATGAAGATACTAAACAGTACTTGTCCCAGTACGGACCCCTGAGGGACACCACTTGTCACTGACCTCCATTTGGACATTAAGCTGTTGACCACTACCCTCTGGATGCCACCATCCAACCAATTCCTCATCCACTGAACAGTCTATCCATCAAATCCATACCTCTCCAATTTAGAGGGAAGGATGTGGGGGGGGGACCATGCCAAAGGCCTTACAGAAGTCCAGATAGATGACATCTGTAGCTCTTTCCTTGTCCACTGATGTAGTTGCTCCACCATGGAAGGCCACTAGGTTAGTCAGGAAAGATGGCAGCAAATAAAGAGATGAGCACTTGAAGTTCTGCTGATTGTTCTTGCTTGATTTTAATTTCCTGTGTAAACCATTGAAGTACAAAAGGAAAGTTCTGCTTTACAGGATCCTTTGTTTCCATAAGAAAAACCAGGCAGCTGTCTTTTCAGTCTTCCCAGGCTAACTTCCCAGTTCCTGCCATGTGCATGTGCTACCTGTTGGTGGGTGGTACAGCTTTACAGTTCTGGTGTCAGAGCTCTATTTTCAGGCCTACACGTGGGTCAGGCACCTAATACACAGTTGCTGCACTTGGTCTTTTGTGCCTTAGACTCATCTGAACTATCCACAGCTCTAGGAAATCTGGGTCTTTGAATGCAGGGTTTCAAAAGCAGGGTTTCAAATATAATCTTGCTTCTGTTAGGGTGGTCCCTTTTTCAGAAATATTTTTAGTCCCTTGTATGCCTTGTCCAACAAACTGAACACCAAAACACAATGGCAACCTGAATCCACCCTGTACAAGGAGCAATTTCAGAGGTGGAAATGATCAAGTAATTGTCAATCTCTGAAATACATCATCTGCCAGTTATACAGTTAAGGAGGAAGAAACCCCTAGATGCTGACCATTAGGTCAGGGGTGCTTGACAAAGGGAAGGAAAGTTTCGGCATAGGTGATGCCACTCCCTGGGGTTCCCCAAAATACTTCCTTGATTTTCAATGTTAATGACTAAAAGCATAGGTTATGGAGAAGCTGTGGCAGAACTAGAAACAGACTTCTGACCATTTGGGCTGACATAATCCAGAATACAGCATACCATAGAATTTAACTGTATTAGAGCACAAAAAAAAATAGTGCCCAAGTTTCCTTGAAGCAACAAATGTCACAATTTATTATTTCTATCACAGACTTTTTTTGGTAAGGTTAACTGCCTTTTAACTTGCCTTAGTGCACCCGGTGTGTCCACAGCTTTATGTCTGTGGATACAGATGCAACAGCTGATTTAGAAGGTGGATTGCCTCCTTTCTTAAATGGTACTCTTTTTATGCAGTGCTTAAACAAAGCAGCTTACCCTAGCTGAAAAATAGGGATAAACATTATTTCCTGTATTGGCAGGCAACATACCTTGAACAAGATGGAGGAAAGGACTCCATATGAGGGAAAAGCTCATGCCTTTAAGAAATTGTGAATCAGAGGGTTGTATAACGGTTGGGATATTGAACTTGCAGATGTGTGACAACTTTTTTTTCCATGCAGTCTATTTCCACATATTACATTGTTAGTTGTATTTAACATACCACATATTTTAACTTCATTATATTTCCTCAAAAATGTACAATTTAAAGTATGAAAAAAAACGCAAAAATGCTAAAATACAAAAATATCATATGAAAATAAGCCTAAGAACTGATGTGATTTATCTGACATGTTTGTCATAAAAGAAGCACAAAAGCACAAAGGCATGGGACTGAAAAGTTCAGGATAGTACAACTTATACCTGCCAACGTAATAAACAGTGCTTTCTAATACTGCATGTCTTTGTCACAGCATGACCCTGCTAATTTGGGCCAGAGTGCAATCTCAGAAGGTAAATATATAGTGTATCGAGAAATGACTGTGCTTATCTGCCTTGCACAAAAATCTGTGTAGGATCTAAATTTATTATAAACTGATAGAGCACACCTCCTTAGTGAGGTGCTTAAAGTCTTATTTGCATATATTTTTATATGATTTGTACTGTCACTTGAAGAACCAGTTACCAGATATTCCCCAATTCAAAATGCATTATGAGGGACTAATATGTTGTGTCCCACACTGAAGGAAGTGTCACAGTATTTCAGTATAATGTTTTAAGAATCACATCTATGTTGTACATGCATCAAACAATTCAATAACAATAGATAACCTTTAACAATAATAATTTGCTTAACTGTTAATTTCATTGCTATTAACTGCTTAGATGTTGCATATTATGTCAGGAAACGTCTTAAAAGCAAGTTATATTCACTGACTGTAGGTTTTTGAAAGATTACAATATACTCTCATGCTGATTCAATGCCATTTCATGAAGAAAATGTGACTGCACTGGGAGCAAAGCTTGTGTTTTATTATAAGGGAAACCAATATTTAAATTAGTTCATAAGCTCAGCATCAAAGAAAAAATGTTGTGTATAATGAGTTGCACATTATCCTGTGTATGCATGCTAGGCAACTGGAAGAACACTTCAAAAAAAGTAACTGCAAGGTATAGGGATATAGGGTATAATCTCTTGGTACAAGTGTTTAAAGTGAAGGGAGTGTTTTCAAGACCTGCCATTGATTTACAAAACCAACACTAGAAAACAGAATGTGTGTGGGTGAACAAACATTAGAGACTGAGAAACATAAAGCTGCTTTAAGCAGAAAATTATACTTGTGGGGAGGCCACTGTCTAAAAGAGAGTCCCATGGTTTTGTTAAGTTCCTTTGTTTATTTGTAGATTCCCCAGTCTTATGTGTTTTGTAATTTAGGAAGTATTGAAAAAATTGCACATGACCAAATGAGCAAAATCTGTCAAGAACTTGTGAGTGCATGTTGATTTAGACCGAAGATGTAAACTGGTATTTTTTGTTTCATTTTGGTAAGATTATTTTGATAACTCTTATTTAAACACTAGAACACATTATTAGAGATGATATTGTGAATATTAAAATTACTTATATTACAGCATACCGTGTATAAAAAAGTTGCCTAGGAGGAGTTAATTAAATACTTATCAATATTGAAATTAAGGAAAAATTCAGTTCACAACCATCTAAATTTTGTTTTGTAAGAATTTAAAAAAATATTCACAATATGTTTTAATTTTAGGATTCTAGAATACCTCATGTGAAAAATCCCATTTCTCCAGCTGTGGTACTGTTATCTTCAGGTTTAGTCTGAGCACTGATTATCCAGCTGAATGAAATTACTTCACTGATATGATTTTGCTTATTATACTGTATGGTGCCTTAAGGACTATTTTTGGCCTGGTTTCCTAAAGGAAGGAGGGCTCTGGTCTTGCTTTCCGTCGGTAGCTGTTGAGCACCCAGGATAATTTCAGGGGACAAGGGGACAGACCCAAGTGAGGGTCCAGGCTGAGCAGGCACCAGAGTGGACTCAGCACCCATTGAGAAGCTGCCTCTTCCCATTGCTGCATGTATATTTGCAGCCTGGCTTCTGCAAGGGCTTTTCCTTGCTCAGCAGATGAGGGGAGAAGGAGGGCATCACCCCGCGGCAGGGGAGATGTAGAAGGCAGCCAGGGACCCTGTAAGGATCTGAGCTGCTATGTGGGGGGCAGTGCTTGGGGAGTGCTGTGGGAATGGCAGTGTATGGGACAAAACTGGGAGCAGAAGAAAGGGAAGATGTGTGTGGGGATAAAAGACGTAGGACATGAAGTCAGAGACCCTCTGGCTTCATGAGCTGCACTGCAGACTTCAGCTTTTGAACACAGTGGAGAGCATCACCAAGCACATACAAGAGAAGAACATGGACTGTATGACTGGGATCATGAACACGTGGACAGAAGTTTGGGCAGCAGGCAGTGGGGTGATATTGCTTCTCTGCTTTAACAGGCTCAGAAGAATTTGTATGTGAAGTATTCGCAGGTCAGGGGTTGGCAGCACGCATTTCTGCTTGTGTGGCTCCTGCCTCATGGGACGCAGCCAATATACAGTGAGACCATGAAACCTCCTCCTCCTCTCATCCCATGGCCAAATACTCAGGCTGAGGATGTAAAAGGAAAACCTGGTAACAGAGAACCAACTTTACTTCCTTCTTCATACTGAATACCTTAAGGCTGTCACTGCAATCCTTCAATAATCTCAGGATTCAGCTTTATTAAATACACTTTCTTATCCCATGCAACTCATCCAGTTTGTGCAGGTCCCTCAGCTGGAAACACTGCACACCTAGGAGCCTTTGCTAGTGCTCTTGGCATTGCAGGCTACTGACTGGCAGTAATCCTTTTTGCATTTTTGGTATTTGTTTCTGAAGAGATAACTGGATCCAATAAGTGAATATATTTTAAAAGATTCATTGAGCTAGAAATGCCAAGAGTAAATCCTTTAGCCTTGTAATGTGAGCCCCAACATGGGGTAATCTGGGCTCTGTCCCCACTCCCGAGGGCAATTTCTGGAGGACAAAACATACAAGCAATCTAAAAAAATACATCGGCCTCTTGAGTGAAGGCAAATAACTTCCATCTCAGTCTTCTTTTGGGTGCGTATTCTTTTGTAGGTGAAGTCCCTAGGACTAAGTCTTGTCCCAGCTGACACACTGATTAAGTAATAATGCATAAAAAATACAGTAGCTCACACTTTGGCCTCTGATATTCATTTGTTCAGAAAGATAGGGAAACACCAGTAATTCCCTGTTTCCTTTAGGTCTATAGACTGTTGGCGCTGTTGGTTTGTGTGTTCCAGCAGTGACAGTTTTGGTCAGTTGCTTGAGGAGGAGGGAAAAGAGGAGGGGAATTGTTTTTGTTGACGATGCTTTCTCTGGTTGAAGGAAATCCCTAATATTTTCAGCAATATTGTTCCTCTGCCAGGTTTTTGCTTAGAAATATGAAAAGCAATGTTCTGGACAAATAGTGGGTCTTGTTTGGACCGCTTTCATCAGTAAAACTTATACAGAAATTAAGTATAAACTGGCAAATACCAAATGGTTCAACTTTCTAATAGGGAAGCATGGGCATTTTTAGTCAATGGAAGGGGAAAAGATCAGATTTCATTGTCATACGTCTCAGATTGAATATAATCTTTTTCTAACTTAATATGACATAAGCTTCATTGTTATTTGCACTAAAAGAAAATATATTTCCATTGATTTGAAATGTATGATTATTCTCTAAGTCACGCTTGTCCTAGGTACACATGTGCACAACTCCTGAAATTAATGCCAGTGCATGTCCAGTGGCATTGCAGGAAATTTGAAAGCACCATCCAGACGGAGAAGTTTACTTTCTTACTTTTTGTTGGCAATGAGTCTGTGCAGTCTAGCTGATTGAAACCTAGAAGAGCAGAAAGGTATTTCAAATCCCAGGCACTCAATGAATGAGATGTGAAATGAATTTCATGTGGATCAGCCCCCCGGAGGCTTGTCACAATAGATAAGGCAAAGTGGATAGATGCTGCATTAGTTCATGTATGCTTCTGAGTAGCAGAGCTAATAACTGAATCATAATTTCACTTCAGGACACAAGGCTACCATATACTGTCCTCCTTTGATCTCTTCACCCATTGCAGCAAACTAGAAAATATCATAATAAAACTTTCTAAATACATGCAGGAAGAAAAATGTTAAGACATAAAATATCCAAAATATTCCACAAGCAGCACCTATTATTAACCCCTTTAAAGAGAAAGGTGTCAGACGTACTTTTTATTTCTAGCCCTCAAGATATGCAAGCTTATTTTCAATTGTTTCTATGTGGGACAGCAGTAAAAACTTCATGTGTGACAGACTGTGCTTGTGTTTTACAAATCCTTCCATTTAACTCTTGTTGAGAAGATGAGACACCTGAGCTGATACTGTAGTAGAAGAGCATACTTTGCTCAGACCACATCGACTCATTTAATTTTTTCTCCATGAGAGATTAGTTATGTAATGAATGGAGTAGTGCTGAGGTGTTGCTTTGCGCAAGCTCTCAGTAGCTGAGTACTACAGAGGCTGTGTGAGAACAAGAAGGATGACATGCACTATGTTAGAACATTGATCCAGGATTCTCAGTGTGGAAATGTGAACTAATGTGGGGTTTGTTAGCAGTTGTGCCAGTATCAGCTTTTCCAAGCACCCACCTCCTGCCCGCCAAGTCACCAGGTAGGAAGTACCACTACAGGCAGCAAACACTAGCTCTGTGGGTGACCAAAACTTCTGGTTTAATATGAGAAAATGCCAGGGAGTATCATTTCATCTGGTTACTCCTTCTCCTCCCTTTACTCCAGAAGTTGTCTCCAAAACATGTTGATTTACTGTAATCCTGGGAAACACCCAGGAGCAGACCTACCTGAGAGATGCTGCTCCTTCAGATTCCTTTGATTGTTAATGCTGCCTTTGTGCAAGTCTACACACCATTCAGCTACCCAAAGGGACCCTTTACCTTTCTGAGGGGAAAAATACACAACTGCTTGGTCCTGTAATTTTGGATTTAAAAGAAACTTGCACTTTTGTTTTCTGAGGTATTCACATGCAAGAATTTCTCACATTATTCATTTTCTACAAATTCTAGGTGAATTATGGATGAAAACTTTTCATTTTATGACTGTGATTTTTTCTTTGAAATTTTTTTCTTTTTTTTCTGTGCATTCCAGTTGTTTTGATTCACTTCTGCATCACACAGAAAAGCCCAGCACAGAATGCATTCGCAGTGATTTTAGACTGTGGGGTATTTTATAGCTCAGCGTTATGGCTGAACAAAGAAAGCAGGGATAGTGCATGTGTTATTATTGCCTCTAATCTAAATGCCCAACAAGTGACTACTAAGGAAATCACTGTCTTTGCAGTCAGAGATAAAATTGCAAACCATCACCACTTTTGACTGGCTTCCTGCTCTGGTTAAGTAAGGGAGGGACAAGACAACAGCTTATCATCTCAATGTATTTTTTATTTAATATAAAATTTCCAGTAAGTAGATTCTGGAATAATCACAATCTATGAATCACAATGTAGATACAAATAAAATCACTTTCCAAATAATTTGCATCCATATAAGTTAATAGAGTTGCAGTTGAACCTTTTTTATGAATACTCCCTGGAAGAGGTAAAGTGTGTTCCTTGACTCTGAATAAAAGCACAATGAAAGATGATTAAACACTGACTTTTAGGTAAAAGAAAATAATATATAAATGAAAACCCTCCTTGCTCTTAAGGGAAATGAGGTCTGAAATCCTTTTGAAATCAAGTTCTGAAATCAGAATGCTCCAGTAAGTCATAATTTGAGAGATGAACAAATTGCTCTGTATCACCAGCCTATTTTATTGATAATAAGATGATGGCACTATAGTAGCTATTGCCCACAATTGTCCTTCAGTATTACAATGTTCTTGTCACCACAGGCTGAGAATTGCAGTTTCAGAAGCAATTCTCAAATCTATCTTAATTCTTGTTCTGTTAATCATTATTTGTTTTCTCGTTTGTGTTAAAGGATTAGTTTTCTCTGCTACTAACTCCATTTTTGAGTTTGTTCTCTAAGCTTTCCTATCACTTATTTCTCCTGAGCCAGAGAATGGGCAGATTTTTACTTGCCAGGTTCCCAGGTCTTTGTTTCCCAAGTCATATGAGTTTTTTGTTCTAGCACAAAAACACGATCCAGGCTCCCATACCTATTTCCCATATAACTTAATAACTTTAATGGACAATTTCTCCAGGTAATTAACCGCTGTGTGGGGAATTTGCACACATCTCAGTTGACAAGCATGGTTTCTGCAGTGTTCCATTTTAACAGTGCATAAAAAAAACCCAAAGACCTTGTGAGTGACAACTGTAGGAGAGGCTTTTGTCTGTGGTTATACAAATAGGATTTTAATATATATGAAGTTTGCTATAAAGTTGCTGCTTTTCATTTCTTTAATGATTACTTGGGCTCTGCAAAGTGGACGTACAGATCAGTGGTAGAAGAGTCTTTCCTGCTTGTGTAGCAGTGTGACCATTGCTTCTTTTTCTGCACCCTGGCATAGATGGTCCATTACATGCAGAGTCCCAGGAAACTCTGCTCTGTTAATCACACAGGTGTTTAGCATCCCCAAACTAGTGCCATTAGTAATGGGGGAACCCTAAGGCTGAAGCATAGTCTTATTCCATTTTGTTCAAGGAGCAGTCCCACCCAGTGGGCAGTGCCAGGCTTCTGCTAGCCCATTGTCCCTCAGGAAGATTAAACACTGTGATTAAGACTCGGTCCTTTATTTTTCAAATGTAACTTTTATTTCCCTTTTATCAATGACCATTGCTTCATAGGCCACAACCATACAAGCTTATACATTTTTCACTGATCTAGTAGTTGCATTGAAATTAGCTCACCAATAACTGTCTGTCACCTCTCTGGGAGGCACTTTTAAAATAACCATTAAATGGCTATTAAATGACTGCACACAAGCAGGTAGGCATGTAAATACGTAAACAAAGACCCTTTGGAAAACAAAGTGATTCTTCGTTCTAAGACAATTTTCTTTTGTTTCTCTGCTGAAAAGTTAGGATGTAGGAATATTGTTGAGGAATGAAGTAAACAGAACAAGTAGCTAAGATTGTCTGTTGACCTAGGGCTGACCTCTCTTGATGACCTTGGTGACCTGGTTCTGAAGTTTCCTATTTTTCAAAATCCAGCCTTTTTTGTGCTCACAGTGTTAAAGACAGGATTCTTGCGATTCAGTGTGTGCCTGCTAATAGAAAACATACAGGATACAAGCAAATGTGCAATAACTCGGGTGCCTAACAGCTTGGAAAACAGCCATTCACTTGTCAGGTTCTTCATGGAGAGTAGCTGAAAGCCTTGTCAGCCACACTTTGTTCTCTAATGTAACTAATCTTGTTTTACTGCTGCTTTCTCAGATAGACAGGTACAGCTCAACTTGAATAGTGGTTTTTTTGATGTTGTTTCAGGTTGAGGTTTTTTTGTTGTTTTGCTTTTAGTGCAAACAAGCATGTCATCACTGTCCTCCTTTTCCATCTCCAGCATACAGTCTAAGGTTACTGGGATAGCATTTGTGGCAACAGAAAGATCTTAAATAACGTTAGTGGTACAAAGCATTTTACCTTGCCAACAATGAGTTAGAAAGGTCTGGACTTTAAATCAGGCATGTGGTGGTAGTATAGAGCATGCATGCTGTGCAGGATGTCCTGAGGGTTGTAAGATCAATTCAGCTTTGCTCAGCCGTGTCAACAGTGACTATCTTAAGATGCTGACATGGCTCAGCTTGCTAGGTTGAAGAAATTTAACTGCTTTGATAAGGTTAAAGGAGGAATCCAGGCAAGAACAGAAAACAAAACAAAACTCTGCTTGGAAGCTTGACTGCACACTGTAGCAACCTGTTGACAACTGACAACACAACCAGTGCAAATTACCTTTCTTCCTGAAAAAAAAAAAAATTAACAAGCCCTGTGTTAAAAGGAATCAGTTGGTCTCTGCAATCTTTCCTGCTCTATCTGGTGTCAGGCAATGACACCAACAAAACCAATTACATCGTTGTTCCTTTCTGTATCATAAGGCCTGTCAGTGTAATGGGGCTGAGAGCTTCAGAAGAAGACTGCCTCCAAAATGCAAAACTGTATCCTGAATTTAAACCTTTCTGCTGGAGAAGAACTCAGAAAGTAGACATAGGGCTTTTAAAAACCTTTTTGTGGAGGAAATAAAGCAGTGACTTATTGCAAAAAAAGTTGATAGAGCTTTAGGGTGAAATTGGAAGCCCACTTAAATAAGCGCAAGGATCTTCATGCCAAGACCTTCGATAAATTGGTTTCAGATTCCTTATTGTATGCATTCAGTTCAAGTCTGGTCTTAAATGTTTTAAAGACTGTATCAGTTCATCAGTCTATTGACTCTTGTTTTCTAAATGAAAGCTGATTATTTTCTGAATAACTTATTAATAAAATATTGCTCTTGAAATTTCTTTTCCTTAAGCAAATGTTAAGGAAAATGCCTTAACCAAAAGAAACCACTCCAAAACTTGTCATCAGTACGCATCCACCACACAATGCAACATGTACACAACAGGCACAGGCATGATTGGGCATCTGCCATTACCAGTTACAGGAACTAAGCCTGTCCAGAATGTCTCATTACTTCCTGTTTTCATCAAAACTTGTGTCCTTTGGGCTATTTCTAGGTTTTGTGGTCTTCAAAGAATCACAAGCAAAGAAACCATGAAGTATTTGATGCCTGGCACAGGCCAGGTTGACCGCTGTGAGACCTGACCCTTATTCCTTGTCTGACAGAATATGGTACATGGAGAAATAATAACCAAAAGTAGGCTTCTGAGATTTACAAAAGTCCTGATTAAGTGGGAAACAAAGTTAGGGATCTAATCAGTTGCTAAATTAAAGAATAATTGAGTGTTTGAGGGGGTGGGATTAAGAAAACAGTATGGAGAAGGGCTGGGAGTACCTCAAGATAGGCAGGAAGTCATTTTTAGGGAGTTGCAGGTAAGGTCAAGCAGGTGTAATCTGGCTTGGAACAATTAGTACAGAACTGTGGGCAATGCAATTCCTTCTGGAGAGCAAAGTGATGAAAACCTGTGCTCTTAGCACTGGACTGGACAAAATTACATGGAAAAAATATTGCATTGGAGGAGATTCAGGGATACACGGTAACCTCTTCCAAATAGGTCTACGATGTGAAAATACTTATGAATCTAACAGCCCCAAGTAACTGAAAATGTAGATGATTAAGTCCTAAAAAAAACCAAATCAGAAATGTAAGGCAAAACTATGGATTGGAACTAAAAAGCTTGGGATCACACAGTGCTATATTTTGTTCACTATTATGATTCTAGAAGCAGCCAAATCACTGACATTTCAAAGTTATGATAAGATGTCATTAGTCATGCTGGTATATAATTTGGGAGAGCAGTTCTTCTTCTGATATAAGAATTTCATATAGCGTTTTTATGCTGAACTATGAGACTAAATTCAGAAGTCATGGTGCATACATCCAGTGTATTGAGGCTAAATTTGATTAAAAGATTTGGGGCCTTGTTTGGTTGGTTTTTTGCTTAGAGAATACTGCTTATTGCCTTCTTTCAGTGGGCATTGTGGTGCAGGAGGGAATGCAAAGATTAGTCCTTTTACTTAAGTTCAATAAATCTTAATTTTGGCTGGTTTTTTTCTACTGGAAACTCTGAAGCAAAGCAAGTGACATTGTCCCCCAGAGATCCAAGAGAATCAGAAACTGCAGCTAAGTATGAATTGGATTTGTTAGAACAAGTCTGGGGGAATATGGCCCAGAAGGAAATGATTCTTGTTTTGTTGCCTTCAGTTTAAAAGTTACAATGGTTCATATGTTACGCAGAGTGATTGTATCTCTCAAATGCAATTACTTATTATTATTTTTTTTAATTTGCTGACAGCCAGAGTATCATGCTGGCCTTCAGAAAGCAGGCTGGGCATCTAGAAACAGGTGCCTTGATAATTTGAATGACAACCTTGTCACTACTTCAAGCAAAGAAAGAATAAAGCCTACACCAATGTTTTGGTGTTTATAGCCATTTCAGGGAGCGCATCCTATAGGAAAGCTTGGCTGAGATGCCACATTTCATTTTGTCATGTAATTTTCTAGGCAGCAGGAGAGTTACGAGACAGGACAGAATGATGTGACATTGTCCACTGAGGTTCTTTAACTAGTTTTCTAGCATTTCCCTATAATGCAATGAGTCTTCTGATGTTACACTTAAATGCCCTGAATATAGTCAGTCTTCTCACCCAAGAAAATGCTGCTGGGGCCTGCATCATGTTTATCAAAATGCTTATGTTTCATTTGGTCTCCAATTTCTTGCTACATAGAAAAGAAAATTATTGAGGAAATGGCCATTAGTCCAAGTTTCATTTGTTTCTTCTGTTTGTTTATGTTCTTACTATTTCAATGTTGAAATACTGTGTTTATATATTGGCGTCATTAAATTATTTGGTTTTCTTTGTATGTAGCATATATTCTCATGCTGACTTCCTATAATGTTAACCATTAAAATAATGATATAATTATGACTAAATGTGAACTCTTTAAAACTGTTTCAGTATAGAAATTTTATATTGACCAATGTTAACTAACACTCCTGGATTCCATTGCAATGCTGCCACTGGTTTTGTGAATAGGCTTGGCTAAGTAACTTCATTGCTCTGCATTTGTTTTTCCTCTTGCAAAATGCACTTAATGATGTCTGTTGCTTTTGCTGATGCAAAGTGCTATATCGGAGCAAGCTAATGTACATACATGCATACACAATAGTAAAGGTTTAGCGTTCTCACAACCAAGGGATTCAAGGTGAAAGTAAAATTTAAAATGCAAAAAATTAATGTGGAAATATTGATAGTAAATTATTTAAACACACTTATCAAAAATATAAGATGCAAAACTTCTGTCTGGGTTTTATTATCTAGGAATTTTACCTGGGGCCCTGGAGATGTGCAACAGGAATTTCTGCTTCTGAGAAGAATTTCATTCTAGAAGTAATCCCAATTTCCTTGTCTTGATTTGTGTGATTCTATAGAAGCATAAGTGCATGTACAGCTATCAAAATTTATAAAAGTAACTGGGGGAGCAGGGTGTACCAGTCACATCAACACACATTTTTGTTTTGTTTTTATAATCCTTTAGACAATTGTCGTTTATTTGCCCAATCCTGTGCATTTGTAGGGCTTATATACCACTTCTCACTGTACCAGAACTGCCGTATCATGGCACTGACACTTCCCATTAATTGTAACGGGGCAGCTGTATTAGCATTTTTGAAATATTTTTCACTTTTGTGGGAACCTAGCTTAGCCTTCTTTTCACTTTCATTTATTTAGCCAAGATGAAGACATTTCTGTAACTCTTGTTTTTTAAATCTACCAACCTTTTTTCTCTAAGAAGATTTCTTCATTTTAAATTTACCAATTTCTAAGTTCCTGTTGATTTGATATATAACAATGGTGTGTTTTCAGAAGTAAGTCCAGGGTATTTAATTTGACATTGTACTTTGCCTAGATTCTAACTCTCCTCCCATGTTATGTCACTGTTTTGAGTAGATGATTTTAAGAGTGTCTTGAGCTTTCTAGTGCAGCAATTGTTTTTTTGGATGTTGCAGCATACCTCCGAAGGCTGTGAAACTGCCATTTAAGCAGGCATCAGCTACGTGTGTACCCACAGGCACCAAATTGCTTTATGAAAACTCTGGTTGTTGCATGTCAGATAATATATCCAGGAGGAAAACAACATGAAAAGATTGCTTAAATGATCAAAACAGAAACCATGAATAATGACATGACACTGAGAATTTCTGAGCATTGAACCAGTAACAAACCACACTTCTCAGTTCTCCTCAAGCAGAGCCTGTCAGGAAAACAAAGCAAGTCAAAACCAAGTAGCACAGACAGGTCTTCTTTCTCCCAGTTTTGATCCTTTGCCTGCTACTTTGAAGACTGAGTTGCATAATAGCTTGAATGAACTGTTAGCATTTTAATTATTTTAAAGGTCATCAGTGTGTGGGCGAGCTACACTAAAGCTAGAGAAGATTTTTGGAATCAAACAGAAAAGACAAGAACAAACTACAGGCAAACCTATAAAGGATAGCTGAAGTGGAGGAACACTTACTAAGGAACCTTATGGAAAGGTCTGCATGGAGACCACTGCCCTTGACTCATTCACTTGCCTGTGGTATTGAAGAACTACGTTGGATCTAACCATGTTTACAGTCTCAGCATTCATATTTCCCTATTTAATAGAATATAACTTGGTTTTATTTTATCTATCCATCTGCTGAGCCATTGATTTAATATCCAGTTACCTTTGCTAATTTTAGAAGCTGTATTGTAAAGTTTTTTCCTAAAGAGGAATGATGACCCACAATTTTGACTTGTGGGATAGCAAGTGCCACTTTTAATTGGAAATCAGAAGTTAGTTCTGAAACCGAAGTATTTAATGCTTCTAACAAAAATAAATAAATAAATAAATAAAATGTGACTAAATGGGCTGGAACTAGTACCGGCACAAGAAGGTTCAATAACTGTGGAACTGAATTTCCATATTGCCATAGAGTACATGGCATTCCTCCTCTGTAACTAGGCTGTCTGCAGATTGAGATCATGTTTTATGATAAAAGTAGTGCAGCCTGATACCCTGAAATACTTTAAGACTATAGAGAGACAGAAGTTTATGTAGTGCTTGAAAGGGCTTGCTAAAGACCGCGCAAGCAAAGAAGTATTAGAAACTCCCTCAAAGTATCAAATAGAAGCGTGGTATTACAGACACAGTTTCAGAAAAATGGTAGCTGAGCATGCATATCTGTGGGACTCCAGGATTTTCCTTTCTCAGCAATGCCTCAAAACTAAGTTTGAAAGTTTATTTGGTTTCCCCTTAAGACACAAGCACCATTTTACTGGAAGAGATGCATAAAAATTCTCTCTGTTTTCCTAAAGCTTTGGTATCCCTGTGGTTTGGAGAGTTCCAATACAGAGATTTAAGCAGCCAGTCTCAGGCTAAACTCATTCCTGGAGCTCCTCCGGAAGCCTGGGGGTTCAGTGTCATTGCTTCAGGTCTGGCCCCTCTAATGCCATAGCAACTCTCTATTTTCTTTCAAGGACGTTTTCCTGAAAACAGCAGTGGCCGGTGGAGAAATATTTCCCATAAGAATTTATGTAATAGCAGGGGGTGATGCATAGTGGGACTTGAAAATGCACATTATTTAAATACACAGGGAGAGGATATATGACACAGAGAATGGGAAAGCAAGAGCAAGGTCATCAGCTGGAGGAAATGTTGGTTTCTGAGCAGCTGGCCTTTCAGAGCAGATCACTGCTCTGAAAGATCTCAGCTGCTCCATATGTAAGACTGAACACACAGTGTAAATCTTTCAATATGAATATTCTTGGTGTCTCTAACTGCATGGTCATATTACCATGTTGTCATCATCTTCAGATGAACCATGGGTAATTAAGGGTGAAGGACAGAAAAACAGGGTAATGATGATCGTTAGTAGAGCACAGCATTAAACAATTGGTAACAAACTCTAAAACAACAGTAAGAGAGGCAACTGGTAGTGGGATGCTGTTGCAGTGCAATTGCTTATCCATGCTTCTCGCTCCAAATGTAAGCATATTTAAAGAACTATTTTGCTATTGTACTTGCATTGCAGAAAACTAACGATATCTGCCCAGGGAAGAAAATCAGTTCTCCATCCTTTTAAGTCAGAGAACTATACACGAGTAACTTTTGCAGTCTTCCCCTTTAGATTCTCCAGAATGATGCACTACCGTGCCCTTCCTTAGGGTTTTGCTTTGGAGAACTACCTGGGTCATCCCTTTGCAGACATGGAGTTCACTGAAGGACCTTTGCAATGGGCCTTGACACAAAGATCCTACCAAGTCTTTTAGGGAGTGACTTGACTTCTCCAGCTGTTAGGTCCAGGAGAGTATCTTAGGTGGAGGTTTCGTGGGAGGTAACCACAGTTGTTTCATAAGAATTTTTGGACACAGGTTTAAAAAGCAGGTTAGTGTGAGTATTGTAGGGAAAAAAAGTGGTATGTGGTAAATGGAGAGTGAGGCAAGGCTGCAAATGTCACTGGAATGGAAGTAGGAGGGGTGAGGCACTGGAATTTGGGGGAGAATTTAGAGAGATATAAAAGGAAAATACATTTGTTTGTTGTATACTTCTCGATTGGTACTATGTTGAGCATCCACATCTAATACTCAAAAAAATTCGTCCTGCCATTTAATTAGAAAATTGAGTAGAAGGCCAGAGAGGTTTTTTACTCTTTCATTCTTACTGTTCTCATTAAACGGCCCATTGGAAGCTACAAGAGGAGTACAGAGGTATTTATCTCCTTACAACTCATGTGTATCTTAATCCTTCTATCATAGATCCTTGTAGCTAGGGTCTTACAAATTTCTTTTCAAGGTGATGCTGCCTTACAATGAAATTTAAAAATAGTCATGAACTCCTTCCATTTCCTCTCTGCTAAGCAATCTTACACAGCGCAGCAGGGTCAGTGTGGTCATATTTTCCAGGCTGTAAGAGGGAGCTTGGTGTGCATAGATTTTCTGCCATCAAAAATGAAAAACTTGCCCCTACATCTAGATTGCAGAGCAGGTGCTTTATGCAGCTCACCCCATACCCCCCAGCCTCCCAGCAGTGCACGACATGGGAGTGCACCACAGCTTCTTCCCAGCTGCTATGTTCTTCCCCAGGAAAATCAGGGCAAGGAAAACAGTGCACACCTGGGATTCTTCCTGACATGGGGACAGCATGTGGCCAGCACATATCGCACGTCGCATGAGACAGACATAACAGGGAGTGAGTGCACCCTGCGCTGTAGTTGTGCCTGTGTGGCTTTGGAAGATTTCAGGCTTCTGCTGATGCAGCTTCGCTATTAAAAGATTAATATGGACCTAGTGGCTGCATGCCTTGCCTTCCTTCTAGCTCAGTCCTCTGGCAGACTTGTGTTGCAGGAACTTGATCTTGTTCAGCTGAAGCAACTGTTCCAACAGTTAAATCAGATATCTCCCCTTATAGCCTGTGATCAGTGCCCTATGCCTGCACAGAGGTGTGCCTATACAACCCTTGCTCACCAGTGCCTTCCCTTCCTGGAAGCTGTACCATCTCCTCTCAGTCAGGCACACAGCTCCTCTGTCTCCTTGAACTTCAGCCTAACATTACCTAGAGACTAGGATGGTCTCCTGCATCTCATAGCCAACCAGAATGAGATAATACGTAAAGGGTAGGACATGCCTCCCACCTTGTACCCATAACAACAGGATCTAGGGCAGAAATATGCACTGGCATAGGAAGACTTGTCCATTTGCAAAGTACCAGAGCAGAGTGACACCTGGATGTGCCATCTGACCCCTGCTGCCACTGCACGGTTTTGCAATAAACATTTGTGCCAGAAAAGTATTCTCTTCACTAGCTTTGTTTTTTAGACTTAAAAAAGGAACAGGAATATCTGGGTCTGTGGTTGCTCCTGATTGTCTCCACAAGCTCATAACTGAATTTTCACAGGAAAAGCTGCCAGGCCTGGAAAAAGGTATTTGTTTCTTGAAGTTTCTGTCAACACTTGAATTCCTGTTGCAGCTTATATGACCAGTATTTCTCATGGGAAGAGAGGTTAACTATTGTCTAGAAGAGTTCAGAAATGGAATATGCTGCACCGAAGGGGATGCTGAGAGATGGAATGGCATTGAAAACTTGCACATATGTTGCACTTTTGCAAAAAGCAATAAGAAGTAGGCATACTCACCAAGGAACATGCCTTGCGGACCTTCTATGTAATGGAGATAATTAGGAAAAACTATGAAGCAAGAAAGTTAATGACTGATCAATTAACCTACACATTATTATCAAAATGAATTACTTAAAGCAGAGTCCCACTCAGTGCAGCAGCTGCTGGTAATAACTATTTCATACTCAGCTTGCTGAAGACCTGGAAGGTCTGGGAGGTTCAGAGGACACCTGCAGAGCTCCGAGCACCTGAAGGAGTGCAGTGGCCAGGCCTGGAGCACTGGACTGTGTGGCAGCAGCAGAGCTAATCACAGCCAGCAGCTCGGGACACGGTGCTCGCTGCTAGGCCACCTGGCTTCCAAAACACAGCACATCCCAGCCTGGCTCCATTTTCTGCCTGTGAGCTAACTTTGTTGGTGCACTTCAGGAAAAACACTGTCTCGAGGCACTATTTTGGTTGCCAAGTCCCCTTTGGAAGCAAAATTAGGGACCTTTGGTTTTTATTTTTGTTTCTAAGCAACGCTTTTGTCCGCAAAGCATCTCAGTACTTCACAGGCTGTGAAGGTCTGAGAGCTAAAAAGCTATTTTTAGTCCCATTGTACATAAAATAAACTGAAAAAAACAGAGGCTTGCTTAAGAACCATACAGGAAATTTAGAGGAGAAATCCAAATTTTCAGGATTGTAACATAGCTGCCCTAGCACAGAGCCCTTTCTTTTCCTTAAAAGTTATATCTGGCTGCATATCTTAACCATCCACATTTTGATGCAATAAGAGCTAAAGCAATCGGTATAAAATGGAGATGTTGTAAGCTTTGGGAGGATGGCTGGTCATTGGGACATCAGGGCTCTGCTCCCAGCTTAACTGTGGACTGACTTTGAACAGAGACTCTGTTTTCCATCTTTACAAATAACCGGGATTTCAGTGGCATTTTCCTTTTTAATAATGCTTTGAGTCTTACTGATGAAATGTTATAAAGGGATGGTACATTTTTCCAAAACTATTTTTAATCTTGTGGCTTTAGCAGTACAACATATTTAGGAAGGAAAATTTTTGCATTGTACTTAGAAACGTTCGATGTACAAGGTTTGGGACTCTGCAGAGAAGAAATTAAGACCACAAGTATGTATGCAACCGAGGGCCAAAACCACCATCTCTAGTTGTCTGCTGTCCTGGGGTCAGCTCCTTGTTTGTCCTGGCACATGGCTGCTTGTAAATTTGATAACAAAATATGGTACAGGGAGGCCTATAATTCTGGTTTGGACTATTTTTCACCTTTCCCCTTGGTCACAATAATTTTCTTTGACTAACAGAGCAGGAGATGACTCACACAGTGCAAATGAATAATACACTGTACTGTCAGCCAGAGAGGAAAGACAGCTTTTCTTTACTTTCAGCAAGTAAGTCTAACATCTACACAAATACACATGCACCATCTTCAGAGTAAGAGAGAAAGAAATATATAGAGCAGTTTGCTGCTTTCTCCCAACCACCTTAATTTAATTTTCCTTATTTTTCTGCTGCTCCAGGAGAATTTTCTCTCTTCCTATTCACAAGACTCCAGGGTGCTCTCACATATATCTCGGTGAATGATTCAGGCCAGTAAGAGAAATTAAGTTTAAATGTGGAAAACTAACCTTCTGGTAATACCTACCAAATGTGGTAGTGACTCTGTTTAGCTGATACCTCCTGTGTAGCATGAAGGGGTGAGGAGGGATTCTTCCTTTACAAGGGCTGTCACCAGTCACCATGGGAGCCAACATGCTCTTTCTTATTTGGCATTTCATGTAATAATCAAGATTTTAAGAACCTCTTTGTTTTAACTCTCACAGTTTATTCCAAACTTTCACAAATACTTAGCTGTACAAACATAGTCAAAATTGAACCATTTCCACCAAGCATTTTTATCTTGCCGAAATCCAGGGATAGAAATGTGCCATCACAGTTTTCCCAGCCAGTTCTATTCCCCGGTGTTGTGTTTCTGCTCTTTCAAAAGCAATGTGAAATGAGTTCTGAAAGCTATTGCTTAGGATGGAACCATTGATAAACATGCTAATTTGTGTGGAAGAGGTGATCTGAGGATACTGTAAGCCTGAAAACCCAAACTACCCCATCCATTCTAGTTCTGCATTCACAGCACAGAACTAAATTATGGGTGCACGCTCCATCATTTCTAAATACAGTATTCCTAATGGGTTGATGTCCCTGACATTTCTGTCTGTAAGCATTGCTGACATGGCCAGTCTGCAGCAATCTGTAACAGTAGAGGATTTTTGGCCTGTCTTCAGTTCATAAACCTTTTGTTATACGCCACTTGTCACTGGAGTTCAATTAATTTAGCCTGCTGTTAGTAACAAGTGATTTGTTTTTCCTCCTGTTTAACTGTAGCTGGAGTGCCTAGTACAGAAGGGTTACTTTCATCTCTGTCCCATAACTTTATAGCTACTCACTTTAGAAAAGAGTGAGGATATGTTAACCTAACCATGGTGCCATCTTATAAAGAGCTGAAGAGTGGCTCAGATTTTTTTTTTTTTTTTAGACACGATCCATCACAAGCCACTCTTAAAAGGAATCTTTAAGCATGAAAATTTGCTGCAACACTGTTTAGCCTGTAGCCAGAAGACTCGTACACTTTCACAGTCCTAATTTAATTTTGCCCTAACATGCTTATCCTTGTCTGCCTTTCTCAATAAATTCCTAGCTGCTTCAAGTATGTAAATTTTTCTTCAGTGATGGACACAGGTTACCCTGGCCGATGAAAATGTTTCTAAAAGGAGTACAGAACAGTGCTGCTATTGAGATGGATATTTATTACTCGTGGAAGTGGCTTGGGTAAAATAAGAATCTGCCTGAATTTTTGCCCAGGTACTTTCATTGCTAGTACTTAATCCTGAACCTACCTTCAGGCATATAGGAAGTCCTGCTGGAGTCTGGCTCATTTGAGACCTGTGTTTCCCATTCAGTCTCACAGAATATAATGAATTTCTCTTACGTTGCTTTTTCATTTCCCCTTTATCTGAAAACTCTGAATCAATTTATGTTTCCCTATGTCTCTCTATCCCACCCACAGCTCTCTCCTTTAGCTTTCCATATAATTGATAGCCTTCCTATTGACCTCAGATGTGTACCTCTTTTTTTGTTGTTTTCGGGTAATTTAGGCTTTGAGAAAGATCTGAGTTTAATGTCATCTAGTTGACTCGCCTTAGAGGAGCTATAATGTTGAAAGCCATCCTGAAGAAGTGTTTAACTGGCCTTAACTTCAGCAAGTAAAGGAGCCTAAAAGGTTTTACATCTACATGCACACACCATCTCCAGAGTAAGAGAGAAAGAAATGTAGAGCAGTTTAATTGATGTTTCATAAATAGTTACCTAAGCAAACAAACAAATGTTTGAACCTATTGAAAGGATTTCTACTGAGGTTTCCAAAGTCAAATACTTTAAAGAAATATCAGACTTAATGACAATCCAGGACACCTCTGTATACATGTTATGTCACAGTCCTCAATTGCCTGATGATATGTGTAATATGTAAACTGTATAATCCAAGGCCTCTGCTCTGCTCAATGAACGGGTGGTCTGTGTTCAGGACATTAAGCAGAAACACCTACTGAAAACAGCTCTTACCTGTAAGATACCTGCTGATGTATGGCAGATGGTGGCATCTCTTGAGGGAGGATGGGACTGCAACAACATGCTCCTGTAGCTTTTAGTGTGCCCTTGGAGAGCTGGGGTCTACCAGAGGCTCTGGAGTGATGAGAAGCAAATCACATCAAACTTCCCACAACGGTCCAAAATCCAGAGCCCAAATTCTCTGTGCAGTTAATGGAGAGGGGTGATGATTGACAGCTCCAAACCAGATGTCTGAATGTATGAATAATTCTCAGCATGTATTTCTTACTTCCTGGGTGCACAAATTTAGCCTCTGAGACTATTCCTGGCCCCAACTAAAAACTTTTGAGACTTGTTGTCTGAATGCATAATGTGCTACATAAAGCTAAACCCTGTGAATAATCAGACTTACACATTTTAAACATAACTTGAAAAAACAGAGACAATTCCACATCAGAACAATTCCACATCCACATCCTTACCTCTCCTGGAGGCTACAGAGATTAAAGCATTGCTACTTGCTTGTGATAGAAGTGAGCTCCACAGAAAAGCCTATGCTGAAATACCCACATCTCTAATCAGAACTGAATAGCATGCAGTAAATGAGTCATAGGACCACGCACTGCACAATACAAAAAAGAAATATTGTTTATTTTTTATGAGAGAGGCCATGCAGCAGGAGTGTGCGACAGCACCAGCGTTCATGAGCTAAGTGAACCACAGGCAGGAGGCATTCCGTTAGGCTTGTAGTCTTGCAAGAAGGGATGCAGAGCAGGGGGAGACTCTTCCAGCAGTGGCAAATGCCTTTGTCCAGCATCCATTTGCTGTGAGGGTGGTGATGGCAGCGTTTGCAGGACATTATGGTCTGGGTGGGTTCACAACTAGAAGGATAAAAAACTAGTTGGATGATGGGTCACACAAGGTAGGCTCTAACAGATTTGCTGCACTGGTGTACCTGTAACTATTAGAGTACAGTAGGGATCTATCATCGGGGCCATCCTGTTATCTTTATCGATATTCTAGAGGAGATGTTGGAGTGTGCTCTCATCAAGTTTGCAGATCACACCAGATTGGAAGGCACTAGTTGACACATTTGAGGGCAGAGCTGCCATCCACAGGGACCCAAATAGGCTGACAGGAATCTTATGAAATGCAGCAAGGACAAATGTAAATCTCTGCACCTGTGAAGGAAGAACCCTGTGCAACCACATAGCCTGGGGACCGACTGCATGGGGAGCATCTCTGCAGGAAAGGCCCTGGGGCTCCAGGGGGACAGCAGGCTGAGCATGAGCCAGCAGTGTGCACTGGCAGCAAATAAAGCCAAAAGTATCCTGCGTTGTATTAACCAGAGCATAGGCAGTAGATCCAGGGAAGTGATTATCCATCTCTACTCAACACTCATTACACTACATTTAGAGTACTGTGTCCTTTTCTGCCCCCCCACCCAGCACAGGAAAGACATTGATAAAGGGGAAGGAGTTCAGAAGAGGGTCACCAGGACAGTTGGGACTTGAGCACTCACCCTGTGGGGAGGAGCTGAGGAACCAGGACTGGCTCAGCCTGGAGAAGAGGAAGCTTCTTGAGCATCTAACAGCAACCCCTCAGCACCTATGGGGTGGTTACGAAAGACCCACTGCCAGGCTCTTTACAGTACGATGGGACAATGAGAGCTGATGGGGATAAGTAGAATCAGGAAAGGTGGAGACTGGATTTAAGGAAAACCTTTTTTACAAGGGGGATAACCAGGCAGTGGAACAGGTTGCCCAGAGAGGTTGTGAGTAACCACATCTTGTCTTACAGCTGTCCCTGCTTTCAGTCAGATGGGAGACCTCCTGAGGTCCCTTCCAACCTGACTTATCCCATCAACTTATGACATGACATAAGGGATGCTGGAATATGAAGTGGCATTGAATAGCATGTACATAAGTATGTAAGCAAATAAATAAAAACTCACTAAATAATAAGGGTAAACCAAAATACTGAACAGCTTCTCATTCACTGAGCACCATCAATGCTCTGCTCTGAGGAAGGCCTGGGTCCTATGCAAAGATACAGCATGCAGCTGTCTAATTACTGGATAATAAAGAATATTACTGAAAGAACAAAATTTTGATTTCACAGGCAGTCTGAATTCCATTATTACCTGACTTTGAGAAGCTTGACTTTTCAGCCTTAATGTACTTTTAATACAGTTTTCATGTAATACTCTATAAACAACACTAGAGGTTTTACACTGAAGATGTGTTTAGATGTTTGTTTTATCATTGTGCAAAAGGTTCCTCTCCTTGACAGATTGTCATAGTGATATGGCTTGCTTTCTTTGCACTTAATCATGCATGAAGCATAAACAGGGTGAAGGGTGTTTCATTTCAAAGTCTATGAATGGTAATCTTGCTGGCTGCTGCACTGGCCAAGTACATTAGGATGTTATGCAGTCTGTTGGTTCAAGTGGCAGGCTTGTAAGTCCCAGGAGATAAATGCCCATATTTTTGTATCCTCATGTTGGTCTCTGCCAACTGGACCTGTGTCGGACTGGTTTTGGACAGATCAACAAATCAATGCATCTGTATTCATACTCACATCAATCATCTTTTCTATTATGAGCTAAGTCCCAAAATCCCTGTCTATACAAAACTCTCACTGACATCATCAGGAGCTCTCGGGGCTGCAGGGTGTGATAAAACAGTAACTGTAAAAAAAAGGGAACATTTCAATAAAACATAAAATACAGCTCTATATTTAAACATAGAAGGTCTCCCAGTACACAAGTAAGAAAATTACCTGGCCTGTCTCTCTTCTGTACTTCTGTGAAGTCTCTGCTGCTGGTAACCTCTACTCACCTTGGCCCAATGCGTGCATGGAACTGATGTAACACATTCCTCTGGCTAAGAAGGTAGATACACATCATGGCTGTGTATGTTACATTTCATATAACTGCTTCTTCATACAGCAAATAAGAGTTATTTGTGTGTGTATGTGTGTATACATATATGTATAATTGAGGAGGAAGAAAATTTTTACTTATAAAAGGGGAAGTAAAGGTGTGAAGAAGAAAATCTAACCTATTTTCTAGTGTGCAATATGCTCCCATCCTGCAAGATAGGTATACATCTGCTAAACTGAAACTACTCCATCTTTACTGCCATTACTGTTTCTTCATCTGCTATCACAGAGCAACGGCAATGAGAGGAGCAAGGTTTGCAGAGCTGATTACTCTAAATTATCTTCCTCTTAGGTGGCAGAGTGTCTTACTTGCCAAAAATTATGTACACCAGAAAATATTATTTGTATCATGTCCATTCATCTATCCTCTTACTTCACCACACCAGAAAGTTCCACCAATCACAATAAAATCTTTTTGTTTTTTAAAAGAAGACTTTTAATAATGAAAGCTTTAGACTTTTGCCACAGTCTGCTGCCACTGGTACTGGACAGAAATGTTGACAGGGAACCAACTTATACTTGGGGGGGCTGAAAGCAGCAGAATATGTCTCATGCGATTGGTGTCAGATGTCACAGAACCATTGTCACTTAAATTACTTATATTCTATTTAAAATGGTACCCAAAAATAATATAAAGAAGGCTTTTCCTATTTGCTTCTTTGCTTTCAATTGCTAAGGTTTTCAAAATCATAGTATCACAAGAATTGCAGTAGGTCCTTCTTATCGAGTACCTGCTTTCTGGCAAGGCCAAAAGAAGGAAGAAAGTTGGAATTTAAGAACTGAGTTACATTTTTCTAATGTAATTGTTAATGACAGAAGGTTTCCCTCATCAGTAGAGAAGGATGATGCAGTAGTTGTTCAGTAGCATTAATAACCATCCCCTCTCACTTTAGACTACATTTTAAAATATGACAGGTACTTTTGACAGCTGGGACCAGTGGTTGAGGAGGTGTAAGTGTTGCAGTGATACAACCATACACTTTACTGGTTTAAGACATATGCATGTGTAGCAACTACCATCTTAACTGCTAGGAAGAAGTGAACCAGCCATTTCCAGCCCTAAAAATATTGAGACTCTGTAGCTTGAACAGAAGGACTGCATTTGGGAGCTGGGGAATATAACAGCCATATAATCTAGGGATCAAGAAAAGAACAGGAATTAAAAATCCAGGATATGACAGGTAACATATGGACACTTTAGTAGTCCTCCTTATAATACAGGAATTAAATTATGATTTAGTAACATTATTTTTAAGACACATGCAATTTATTATAAAAACAATGTAGCTGAATACCAAATTATCTTTCAGGAATTAAACATTTTTCTGACTTGTTCTGAACACAAGACACAATATTTATTGGGTTTGCTCAGATGTATAGATATTTTACTGCTTATCCCTATTGAATAGCATGTCTCATTTAGTGCTTAAAGAGCCTACATGCATGCAAAATTGATAACTACAACTGGGTCCATAAGCTGCTCAGAATGCAAAGATACCCATTTTTCATGTTCAGATGCCAACTGGAACCCAAAAAGATGCATTTTATGTATGACAGGTGCACACACTCATTTTATAGATGCACCTAAGGTCTCATGCTTTCAATAATTTGGCATCTCTTCTGCAGTAGATACAAAACAGATCAAAGGATCAAACGTATCAAACATCGCAGGGTACTGAAACACCATTGTGTAGTTTCCAGTGCTGTAAATGCTCCCTTGAGCTACATGTATACCCTGTAAAAGAAGTTGTTTGCCTTGACATGAGTTCGGTTGACACAGCCACTTAACTTGAAAGGTAGGACTTAAATATGAATCTATTTCTTCTGATAATTCTTTTAATGATTTTTAAATGTCCTTGGACTGTTACGTATTTTATATAGCTACAATATACATAACACAATTTTCTGTAATGAGCAAGAAAGTACATTTTTCAGTATTAGACCTAAAAGCACCTTCACAGCTTCACTGTAAGATTATTTATTCTATTGTTAGTGTTTCTAGCTGTTGGGGATTCATGTCAAAGGAATAAAGGAGAAGCACTTCTGACTACAGGTGGTCTTTTTGGTTTTCTTCAGCAATAGGAAAGCTCAGGTAAATCCCAGGCAGTGCAGTACTCCCAGCACCGCGCTGGAGTCCATAGGGTAGGACAGGATGCAGTAGGATCCCCTCCCATTAGATAGTCCCCTCCCACCAAGGTCAGTCACTCCAAACTTTAAGATTTCATGGAGAAACAAGATCATTTCTGAACTGAGCAGATGGATGAAAGAACCTGTAGATAATGCTTCATTGGTTTATTTTGCTTCATAAAGCTTCACAGTTCCTCAATTTTGAAAAAAACAATAGCTGAATGAAAGCAAGGCAGACACACCTTGGCACAAAATACCTCCAGCTCCTCTTCCTACACTCAATTGCATGGGTAGGGATGGAGTGGGAAGGCCCAGTCTGAACAGAGGTGGAAAGGTGTAAGAGGTCGTGTATTTTGTATTCCCCACCAGACAGTCATAGTAACATTTGTACCCTCCTAATCGGGTGACTCATTTAGGTGAATCCTCCCTAGGTAAATGGACCAAGAAAGCCACAATATTCTCATACTGCACTCCACAGTCCTCTGCAAGGCTGTGCTGAGCAGAGCTGCATGCAAGACATTTTATTCCTTAGAGCTGTTGCTTCATGTTCTCTGTGCACTCAGGTGAGTGACATTGTTACAGTGCATTAGTCCCATTTTCTAGCTCTCCTTTGTTCTCCTCTTCAAACAGAAACATGGATTGTTGGATCAATCTGTATCATAGTTCTATCACTCCAGAGCTTTGGTGTGGATGTTAAATTCTGTGTACTCCATCTGGCACTACTCACACATACTGCCCAAGAATAAATGAGTCTTAAATGTGGTGTTTTCTCTTCACTCTAGTACTACTGGGAAGGGGAAGGATTTTCTGACTGACAGAATAAAGGTCAGAATTTGCGTGAAAATATGGCAGACTCTAAATGTGGGACTCGGTTAAATCTGGGTCGGAAGTACTAAATTCACCCTATTCACTTCTGTTTTGCATCGTTAGTTAACTTGCAGATTGCAGTTCCCTCATTACTTCAGGGCTTTGGTTTTTTTAAGGTCTTTTAAAAACAAAGTAAAAAAGCTACTGGGTTTATTGGAGAATTTGCTGTGCAAAACCCTCTGTTGTGCAAGAGGTCAAGCCAGATGAATGCAATGGCTCTTTTTGTCTCCAAAACCAATAACTCTTTGGAATTACTGCAAAGACTTGGTGTACTACTGCCAATTCTTCAAAAGAAATAATCTATTTTCTATGTGCTTATACTCACCCTGTCCACTTTGAAATTATGCTGCTCATTGACAGAATTAATACAAGTGCAGTTTCCAATTTAATTGATGCAGCATTTTTTCAGTGTAGAAAATACAATTCTTTGCAGTAACTGATTTGTCACAAGTAAATAAAAGGTAATTATGTAGCCTGCTGTTCATTATATTACACAATCCATTTAAGCTCCTGCTCTACAGATGTTTAAGTCTATACAGATGCTTGGCAGCAGACTGAGGGCATATTTACTGCATATCTGCAATGAGCAGGGACCAAAGTCACTAAATCTGCAAAATGTGGTAAGAGATCATACAGATTGACTAGCAGCTGTCCAGCATTGCGTAGATACTTTGTCATGGAGTTGCACACAAGTTGCTTAGTCCTGCTTGTGAAGGCATTGATTAGCTGAGGGAGAGTAACCCCACAGATGCAGCTAGTCTTGCTTTCAGATACAAATGTGTGCCTGCAGCTTGTTTGTGTGCCTCAGCATTACAGTCCCCTGCAGTTCCAATTTGGATGCTAGTCTTTTTGTTAAACAAGTGTCAACTGTTTGAAGGGCAGATTTAGGAAAGAAAGCAACCAATGTAAAAGCAAATTCATAGTTTTGAAAGTTTAGCTTTGTCTGTGTTTGTTAAAAGCAAGACTATGTACAATGAACTGTGAAAATATGACAAGCAATGACAATGTCTCAATGGATAATATCTACAGGAAATAAACCCCTGCAGAAATCTCAACTTGCTGTCAAAAACAGCCCTAACATTATACACATGGCACATACAGCTAAGAACATGGAACCAGAGTATGCTGAAGTGCTAAACTGGCTTTTGACAGCACTAGCCTCTTGCAGGACAGAGGGAATGATTTTTTCATTTCACTGCATTTCCTTCGTTTCATTCAGTGACTATTTAATTCAAACCTGGAAAACCAGCTGGGAGTTGAAAAAGCAGAGAAGCTGATATTCCTCCTCAGATGTCTCAAAAAAAATGGGAGGGGAAGAGGAGGAGATCTACTACCACTTCTGAAAGCTTAGCGAGATTGTGACCAGAAAGAACTACTGCTGTTCAACTCACTAGTAGATGTTGTTCCCTTTCTTTAAAAAGTCAGCTACTTTTAAATGGGAAGCTATTTTCCCCCATTTTAAAAGCATTCTCAGTACATTTCGGGTAGTTTTTTCTTTGTTTCTGTGAATGCTAATTGAGCTGCAGTTGCTATCTATATGCAGCTTGTTCCAAATCATAAGTAAGAAAGGAACTAGCACCTGGTAAATAAGCAATGAGGTGGTTTCACAGTTTATCATGTGATAGAAATACTTGAGACGGAGAGTAAGAATAAATACTGTTTATTTTTTCGTTGTTTGAATCAGGGTGGTTCGACTCGTGATCTGCAGGGTTTGCGCAGTCTGCCCAGACAGCTCCCCTGGCTCACAGCCCACTCCTCATTGCTCTCTTTCCTAGTGATTTCTCAGAAGCGACCTGCAAGGCAGATGAAATGCTCTGCCAGCAGAAGCCTCATCCAAGCTGCTCTCTTCCTAAGGATGCTGCCACCAGGTGGGTGCACATCCAGGTGTGTAGCAGGATAGGGACCGAAGAAACTTGCAGAGATCCTCTACTGCCCATGCACTGTAAGTATGGACACATATTAATGGGCCAGCCTTCCTCTGACACTAGAAGAAGGTCTGAGGCCCGCCGTATATAACTTGCTTAAACAGATGTGAGTAGATTACAATGTGCACTAGCAAAAGGAATCAACTTTTCCTTTGGAAAAAGGTTTATGCAAAACAAGACAAAAATCAGCTATTTAAATTGCATTTTTTAGCTTGCTGATTTGAAATGATGATTTTTAAATCTCTCTTTTTTAACCAACACACTAGCAAGTAACTGTGTGAGTATTCAGAAGTTATCTGTACCTTCATGTTTAGGTCAGCAAATCAGTCCTTTCCCAGGCAGAGAACAAATTAATTCAAAATAGTTTATTTCCTGGGGGGGAGGTGGTGGTGGTGGTGGTGGTGGTGGTGTGTGCGTGCGTGCAAAGAGGTTCATTAGGAGGTCGTGTTACTTTTAGTATATCTGAAAGAAAATTTAGATTCTTGCAGCCGAAGTGCCAGCCATGAAGTGGAATGAGACATGCTGATTAAAAGGAATCAAGAAAAGGAAAAAAGAATATTGCTTTTTCAGAGGTGCAAATTGCAAGCCAGGCCATGGCAAAAAGCTGCTTGTCTGCACTGTTTATTTACTTCAGCTATCAAAGTTCTTCGAGGAAATCTGGCAGGTTACTAGAGCTCTGCTAATACTTTGGACTTTTCAGTTTTTATTCATTTCAAGCTGTTTCTTCTCCTTATTAAAAAAGTTTTCTATATTTCAAGAACATAGCAATAGTATGACTATATTGACAGCATTTCTTATGCGATAGACAATACAGTGTTTCCATGGGAAAAGACAATCTTCTGGATTTTAATAGACCCAAAATGACATTTATTCTGTATAAGGCTAACAAGAAAAATTTGAAAAACCTTCCTTGCTGGGGGAGAAATATTGAAAAAACAGAGTTTGATGTATAAGAACAAAAATACAATACTAATTATATGTTGTTTCTCATTATGATTGCATAAAAGCTTCTGTTACAACGTATGATGGGGGCCATATCTCTAAGTTAGATAGGCTGGCTTGAGAATCATGCCTTTATATCCTCACATATCCTTATGCATACAAAAACAGGCTTTCATGCCAAGGGAAGGGGAAATGCCTCTGTCAGTTTGGTAGAACAAGCAGCCAGTTGCTGGTGAGGTGGAACAGTGATCTGCAACTGCAGAAATGTTTCTATTCCCTAGTATCAAGCCAATGCCAAGTGAGGGAAAATGCTAGAAAAATAACATTATGCATTAAGTGAATATTGTTGAGTTGGGTCTGGGTTTTACTAAACTGTCGATCATCTTCAGCAAACTTTAATAATTTTCAGTATATTGTGGAGAAGGTAGTTTAGTTGTTCATTGGCCCTGTCACTAAAATCATCTTCATGTTATATACAAGATAGATAACTCCTGCTAACTATGATTTCTGAAAGTTCAGGAGCCTCTCTTGCTCTTTGAAAAGATGTGCAAATGCTTCATTACATTCCTCAGATAGAGGTGGTGTTGTGAGAGGATTGGCAAGGGAGACTTCAGAGCACGTGCCATTCCACTCCTGGCTTCCTGGAGTGCTTAAACTTGCAGTACTCATTTACCTGATCTAAACCCTTCATCCTGGAGACAGACAGCACAAAGATTGCTCTTGTGATTAGGAAACCTAACTTGTCCTAGGGTTGTCTAGGGCCATGTGTCTTGTAGTCCTTCCATGCCTGCTGCTATCTCACCTGATTTCTATTCAATTTAGTTGAAAGGTAGCTAAAACAAAAACAATTTGCCTTAAAGTACTCCTTCTGTGTCAGGAAGTCCCTTTCGGATTCTGCTGCACCAAGGCATGGCTGGTTTCTCTAGCTCATACTAACTTTCACAACCCAACATTTGGAGTGGGATCTGAACCACAGCTGGGAGGAAGACAGTAATACTGATAGCTGCAGCAGTGCCTGCTCCAGGCTGGTAGGTACCGCGTGCTGTGTTCCCCTGTGACTGTTGGATGGTTTCTGCTATTGTCAACTTAGAGGTGCATCACCAAAAGGGTGTATATACTGTCTAACTAATTCCATTGCTCCATTTTTCTTTCCAAACTATTTGGCAAGTTTTGCTGACATAGTTGAGTTTTCACATTGCAGTGAAAAAAGTGTTGGTTTCCCCCCCCACTGAAAAGAGCTACAGATTTCCTCCCTGAGGGAGGGAATGGTTATCTAAGAAGGTTGCAAAGACACATATAGTAGTCAAGAAGTGATAAAGACACAATCAGAAGTTTCAGCTGAGGGCTTAAGAAGATGTGACTCAAATAATTTGACAGAAGCAGTGCTGCTGCGAACAGATCTACAAGCATGAGACACATGGAAAAAGGACTTGAGATCATGGATAATGTCAATGTATGGGCAGAGGAAAAGTAAAGGGACCTAATTTATCTAAGAAATTTATATATATTTAGGCACAGACTTTCCAGTTCTGATTTCAGACAGACATGAATGTTGATAGTTCCTGTGTTAAGTTTTTGCTCTGCCATTTTTGGGGTTGTTTCTATTGATCATCAGTCACTAACACTACAAGAATTACATCACTCAGCTACCATTATTCTGACCTCATATTATCTACAGCATCCAGATTTCCTTTTGTGTCCAATTTAACTCTTATTTAATTGACATTTTTTAATACGTAATTTCAACGGCTCATTACAAACACAGAAAGGTATCAAGCCAGTTATGGATTGCATCAGTGGATGGCTTGACACTGTGATATTTTAAGAACATCAAGTTATTAAATTTTTTTTATTAAAAGAATGAGAAAAAAAATCAATATTCAGTACTTTAGAATTTAAGTATAATACCTGAACTAAATGACGGGATTTGCAGTCAGGCAACCACTAAGGAATAGAAGGACTTTCCGTATAGAAAGTTTTGCCCAATTTTTGCAAGCCAAATAATAGAATGGCAGATGCAATTACTGTCTGAGCTGTTTAGAGCAACGAGGTCATCTTTTTGGGGTACAACATCACTGGAATTATATGTAGTGGAGTGAATGGAAGGGTTGGCAGGTCCTCTCTTGTTGTCACAGCAAAGGCCATTAGAGAGTGAGAATAAGGAACCTGGTTCTTTGTTTTCTCCTAACCCAAATTAGCTGATCCAACAGTGTTTACCAGCTCATGGCCATGCCAAGGTTGATGGTGGGTGGGAGCAAAGGGCACAGTGCCTGTGGAATGTTGCTCTACCTCCCAGCCCCATCACAGGCGTTGGGGATGTTCCCACGTCAAGGTCCAGAGGACACAAGATAAGTCTCTGCCTTGGAAGGCAGAGGCAGCAACTTGCCATCTGTGGTGAGAGAGGCAGCACCAGGTCTGCCCATGGATACCCTACACAATCCATCTGTGTAGCAGGTGGAGTTAAAACAGGAGCAAACCTCTCATATACCCTGTGTGGGCACATGTGTCATCTCCCAGTACTTGCTGGGGAAGGAAGAGAGGACAGTTGTGGGAGAGCATCATCATCAATCTCATCATCCATCTGTGTTCGCAGGTTTTATCTATTAGAGGATGAAGTTTATGGTGGCTATTAAACCCCAACCAGAGCTAAAAGGCAGAGCACTTATGGTAGGATGGAAGGTCTTTGTGGAACTGTGCACCACACATACAAATGGTTACTTGAAATTGAAATTCTCTTTCTAGCTGTGTCTGCCTTTTGTGGCAAGAATCTGCAATTTTTATAGACAACTATGCTATGACCTTGTTAGAAAAAGGGGCATTATGTAAGTAGAATGTGTCATAACAAGTCATTACTTCCAGCACTCGCTAAAAAAATACCAATATTGACAAGGGTATGAACAACTTGAAAAATTAAACTTAGATGATGAAGGTCTTAGAATGTAATAACTAACAGCTCTTCCAAAAGCCATATGATGGAATAATTCTCTCAAATGTGTTACCCAGTCATCTGGACATGCTGCTAAGTATAAAATACAGCACAATTACAGATCTTTATCTCTCAAATCAAGATCATTCCCTTTAGGATTTCCCCCCAGCTAGATAACAACATAATTATTTTGCTTATATTAATATTTCTTGCTGAATATCGTTTTCTTGCACTGCAACTATTTAAAGTCACATGGTGAGATTTAATCTTCTTTTTAAAATAATTCAGGAGGGATAAAAATTACTTTTAAATAAGTTTGCAAGTTTGCTTTCATTTGCTTCTGAGGCATAAACAAAAAATTTAGCAAAAAACATGGTCTGAAAGTTGAATTTACCTGGAAGAGGAAGATAGTTTAAATAAAAGAGGAAATATCAGTCTGAATTCAGCACATTCCTGAAAACGTAAACTAAGGAAAACACATTTCCTGAATTTTATTGAATTTGTGATCCCTTTCATTCAGAAATATTACTTCTTTCTAAAAATGTGAAGGAAAAAAAGAATCAGTGGGAAAGACAGCAACACCCTAACTAAGAAAAAGTGAAAAAATATTTTCACAAATAGTTGATTCTGCAGGGTTTTGTGATAAATTTTCAAATTTCGAGAATGTTTGCAGGTGGGAACAATGCAACAGCTTTCCTGTATGTTTTTTTTCTGTAGTTATGTTATTTTGTGAGCAAGCAACCATTTCATTTTATCATGAAAGTCTTTGTGAATGATGCATCTTGAGATCCAAGGGACCGTATCTTTCTCACTGCACTACCAGCTACCCCCTTTGCAAAAGGAAGTTGCAGTATATTGTAGCAGCCTGTTGTCCTATAGAATTAAGAGTTAATGAAAATGGTTTCAACACTGCTGTCTGTGCTAAAGCTACATCCATACTGGTATACTAAACAGAACAAGGGCATACCCCCAAACCCTGGCCCTTGGTGCTCTTTATTTGTTTGTGTACTCCTTATGCATATTTTTGCCCAATGCTAACTAGCACTTTCCCAGACAATGCTGGTCTAGGGTGAGATGAGCCAGGGACTGTCCCAGTGGATGTCAATGGGGTCCAAGCAGTGTAGTGGAAGAGAATTTAACCATTGAAGCACAAACTGTGCAATGACACTGTCTACAAGGCTAGAGAACAGGTCCCAGGCCATTTTCTTTACTAGCACTTCCTGCTAGGTTACCATAACTTAGGTGTTTAACAGCATATTAACTAGGATGTGCTAGGACCTTTCTGTCACAAAAAGGTATGTGAGCCAACAAGTTTTGAAGAACATGTTCAAACTTATGTTGCTGGCAAAGTTGTACTTTAACGTGGCTTGGCTAGTTGAGGTGCCCAAGGCTAAAGTATAACAAGCATATATGCACCAGGGGTTGACAATACAGTAATTATTTGTAAAATACAGTTACTGTTTTGGGATGTGGTTTATGAGAATGTCACTGATGTTTATTACAGGAAAATTATGGGGGTTTTGTAACTTCCTTTGCTTTTGATTTTTTTCCACCTGTTCTCACATGCAGACTACATGCTGTCTGCTGGGTCAGAAAGCAATCAGTGCTCAGGGTTGTTAACACAGAAGTGGGACAGGTTAAAACTTACTCAAAGACATCATTGCTCCTCAGCTTCCTCTTTCAGGCCTCTGTGTACCCTCCCATTCAAGACTTTTTAGTCAGAATTTCCAAACTCTAGTACCCCTTTTTAAGCTCCCTGTTGTAAAAGCCCTCCTTTAAGTGTGGCTATTACACATCTCGACGACACATGGCCCAAATCAGCTGGTCCCAGAGCATCCCAGAGTGATGTTTCTCTCTCTCCCCATGGGGGAATCCTTCAGTGTTTTAAACCACCAAACACTTGTATGCAGTTGACAGGAACCCAGCTTCTTCTGGAGAGCCACCCAGAGGGAGAGGAGGAGGCAGGGAGAAGAAAAGGTGTCCATCAGCCCCTTCCTCGGCACGGCGTGGGACAGCACACTGCCAAGTAGGCATAAAGCTGCCATCAGCCGCTCATCCTCCCCTTCTCACTGCTGCTGCGGAGGCTTCGTGCCAAACACCCGCGCATTGAAAAACATTTGTTTTGCGCTATAAAAACCAGTGGCTAACAGCTGCACATGTTGTCTCCAGTGTTGTAAACCTGTCATCGGCGTGGTATTGTTTACATATGGCTACAAGGCTCTCGGAGCCGAGCTTCCCTATGCGGTGCAGCAACAGCCAACGCTTTCCTGACAGCTGTGTCAACTGGAAGCAGCACAGCCAGCTTATTTGTTTCAACAGAAGCCTCAGTAACCCCCACCACAAAGACACAAATCAGATTCTTTCATTTTTTTAATGAGCTCAATGTTAATAATAGATCAACTGCAGTGCAGATGCTGCAATGGAAATAGCTGGCATTTCCCTAACAAGGCAAATAATTCTCCTAGAAATAATGGATCTCAACTGAAATAGTTACAGCCAGCCAGGCAGCACTTATAATGCATGACCAAGTGTCCAAAATGAAATAAAAATCTGGGAAACATGCAAAGGTGCTAATTTTCTACATCAGTGGGATTTATCAAGTTCCTACCAATTAATATGAAAAGTTGTTTTGTTGTTCAATTGATAGGGCTTTGTTTTGCTTGCACAGACATTTGAAAGACATTGATTTAGATATTACAGGAACTTCTAGATTGGCAGAATGGTTTTAAACCAGTAAATCAATTCTCTCTGCATTATAAATGGCAGTTATTAAATAGGGGAATCTTTTTATCGGTATCTTAGTGACAAGGTTCCTATCTATTGAAAGTTACAATTTTTTTTTTCTATGCACATACTAAGGCTCTTCTTGAAAAATCAGAGTTTAATTCATTGTTTCTTCCACCATCTTCCATTACTTTAAAAATATTTATTAACCTTCCCTGTTCAAAAAGGGTCATTTACCCGGGATTCTTCACATAATATGATTTGAAGTTGCTTGGCAAGAGGGAAAGATAAAAGAGAAATACATAAATCAGCATTTGCTTCAGAGCACATGCCATCCCACAGATCTCTGTCCCCAGATCATTAAAACTGAGGTTAACTTGCTTACCTTCACAGTGGGGATTATTCCAGTTATTCCTTAGTTGTAAAAGAGAGAAGTGCAGGCACATATTCTCCAACTTGTCCTGTGTACACTTGCTCCAAATCTAGATTAAAAAAAAGTCTCCAATCCTTTCATGATGGAGTAGATGGAGCCCTGTCACATAGCGGAACAATTTCAGATTGGGAGTAACCATCCTCACTAGTTTCTGGACTGAGGTAATCTCTCTTTCCTTTCCACAGGATTTTATTTTACATACCTTCAGGACCTTTAAGCATGTTGACAACCTCTAATAAAATGCTGCAGCATTCCCAAGTCATTGTCAACAAGAGCTGGTGCCAGCACCCAGCACAGAACAGAACAGCATGGTGGGTGCACACCTGGGCTTTGAAATGGCTTTACTCTGCTAATGCTTTGCTGATGCGATTATTTTGGGTTGGTTTCTGGAACAGATTTTGCCAGCAGGCACAGGTTCACTCCATTGCATAGTGTGGATATTCTCCCTGAATATAGGTCTTTGGAAGAGGTAAGACCTGATCCTGCAGTGTGCTAAGCAACTCTGAGTGAAATGCAAAGTATTCCACACCTCTGAGGTTTGCAGCACCTTACAGCATTGGTCTCATATTTCAATTCCCTGAGCATTACTAATCTTACCCTTAAGCATTACTAATGCTGCAATTATTAGGGGCAGGGTACTTAACCATGACCATAATAGTCCTGTTTTGCTGGTCTCTGCCAATTTGGGTTGTGAAAACCATGACTTTTCAAAACCCTTAGACTCTTATCAGAAAAATGCAGACTGAAATGCCATAACCATGCTAAAGAACTTCACTGTTAGGAGTGACTGGGAGTGTGGTCTGCACCCAGAGTCACTGCATGACATTACTCTTTTTAAAATGGGTGACCAGAGCTGGTTGTCCTGCTCTAAGAACACACCTTGGAGGAGGTCAGATACCTGCTGAGCCACCTCTACTCAAATGGACATGCCACTAGTGAACATCCATACCCTGTGGCTGGGGCTCGTTCTCCTGGTGGCCAGTGCTCATGGTCATCCTGATGGTACACTCCTCATATCTAACAACAGTCACTTTTGGGCCTGCTTTGATTAGTAGTCCCTGAATCAACAGGTGGTCACCAAGCTGCTAACTACTCGTTAGTCTTTATTCTACCCAAAGGACATTGATCTTAGTTTATCTAAAATATTTTCTTTAAAAGTTTTGTCTTTGAACAAGGATTGAAAGCACCAGCCTGAACTAGCTCTTAATCTTATGTATTATAGATTATGCTAAATTAGATAGAATTTGAAAAATTACCTCTAAATGTCTCATAATTATTAATCATCATCAAGAGCCTGCCAGCCCCCACAGGATGATCAAAGAACAGTTTTGCCTTTGTGGTGTTTTGCTACACACTGGTAAGGGTTATGACATTCTCATTCAATACTTCTTACTGCCTTAACATTAATGACAAAAACAGGCAGCGAAAATGTAACACTTTTAAAATAGATTAATTTCAGCCCCCTATTTGTATTCATTGGTTTTATTACCAACATCGCATGTTATCTGATATGGTCTTGCATTTTAAAAGGGAGGATGACTTTATGAAGGAAGGGCCATAACTAACAAAATAGTAAAACAGTATTATGTTCCAGCAGATAAATATATATTAGTGTTTCTTAGAACTAGACTTACTGACCAGCCAATGAAAAGGGAATTAATCTAATTTATTGTTATATCATTTTTATCTAGGAATGTGTACATTAGTCTTTATGTGATTAATATACATTAGTGCCAGAGTACCCTTTTAATGCCCTTAGTAATTAGCTGTTGCTTGATGTGAGGCCATAACACTCTCTACTTAAAAGCAATTATAATCTATCATGTATTGGCCTATTCAGACTTTTAAGTTTGGGGCTCTTTCTCAAGAAGGACTACAGATTTTTTACTTGGTCATACTGTGCCTGTTCCACATGGGAAGCCTAAAAATTTTCATGAACATCTTTTGTTGAAAGAAGAGCATGAAAGCCATTGAAGCAACAATAATCATTGTGAAAAAGACATTCCATTTGATTGAAGTTTTGAGTACCCTCGAAATAACATCAATAATTCTTCTCCAGAAAGAACATATGGATTGCAATATATGTCACCTACTTCAGATGTTAAGTTTAACAAGTAGGGAACTGTGTTTTAGGATGCCTTCTAAACTTGAAGTTTATATTATTCCTCTTTTTCTCTATTTCCTTCCTCCTCCAAAAAAGTTTTCTTCAGGATCTGAAGGAGCCCTCCAATAAAATGCTACATTGCATGTTTAGTGGTTAGTTGTATATAACGCTGAACACCCAAAATTTGAACTAGTGTTCCAAATTTTGAAATGTTATTAAAATTATTAGGATTCAGATAAGAAGAAATGGATCAATTTTTTTGCAAAAATTATTACATGCACTTTTCAGGCACCTGTGTTTGAAGCATAAGTATACACTAAGCTAATTACATGAATTGCCTTAATCAAATTCAGTCTTCATGGAACTTGCAAAAAGAAGTTGAGCAATGGAAAATGAAAGATAAAACTGAAGGTGCCCTAATAGGGATGTGAATAAACAGATAAAGCAGGAGTAGCTGAGGCTGACTTCTGAACAGTCTTGGCTATTTTCAGATAGCAGAGCTGAAAAATACAGATACCTTTTTTTAAGGTTTTATGTAACTTAAATATCTCATAGCAAAACTGGGACCCTCTAAAGTTACAGTGCTACCATAGCTGAGCCAGTGAGCAGAAATGTGTTGAAATGCCAAGTGATTTATTTGCCCCTGGTCTGATGTGAAAGTGGTATATAAGTCTCTAGTATCAAGAGGTTACCATTACAGTCACTAAGAGAAATCTTGGTACTCATATACCTTTTCTGGTGAAGGACAGAGAGTAAGCTGCACAGTTATGAAATACCATCCTACTATTACCACTAGGGTTCAAACTAGAGCTGCATCCATTGCACTATTTCTCTGAAAATAATGCATCTTCTAACAGCAGTGGTACAAAGCTCTGTATAGTTCAGCTTTCTGTCTTCTGTGTGAATTGTATGAGCTAAGATTTGCTCTGTTGCTTTGGCTTGAGTGGGTGTTGCTCTGAAAAAGGGTCACTTGTGATCATATGATTACTCACCTTAAAAACACTAGCAAATTGTGTAGGGTTTTTTATTCTCCAATTGATCTAGCCTCCCATAAGTCAGAGAAAGTAGAGCTTTTGATTTTTCTTTTTTAGTAGATGCAGCCTTGTTTCTGACATCTGCGTTTTCTGTGGCCTGCTGTTCTTGTTTTATCTTTCTGGTCTCAATTGCACCATTGTTTCTGTTGTAATTTACCTGACTCAAGAATCTGGTTTCATGGACACCACCAAACAGACTGAAGGCTCCAGTTCCTAGGGGATGCAGCTGGGCCATACAAAGGTGCTATATCCATATTGGTTACTCTAATAACAGAATATTTTCCCAAACCAATGGTGTTAGAGATGACAAAAAAATTGGGTATAGTCAAATCCATAATAGGTACAATCTAGTGGATTATTTGAATATGAGGACTTCTTGTTCACTGAAGTCTGCCACTAATATTAGTTTAACTGACTGCTTAATTTATGGGGACAGGACCGGCATTTTTATATGCATGCTATCTCCTTTAGCCTTCCTGGCAGCATACATATACTAAAAGCACGGCACAGTAGTGTAAGAAACAGTGGTCTTGAAATGGCTCTCCATCTTGAAAAGTCTTATTACAGGAGCTGTCTATTGCCTATACCAATAGATGTGTGAAACTGTTATGCTTGGCTATGGTTACAAGCTGTGTGCTATTTTTCTTGGCATGCTGAAAATCCTTCCTCTGGAGTATCACTGTTTGCCTGCACACCATTCTCCGCTAAGCTCTTGTGACTCCCCTAGTGATCTGCTGACTTAAAACACAGCAAGGGAAAACCTGGAGCAAGCACAGAAGATTTAGGTAAAATAAATGTCAAATCTTAAGACACTGAAATCAGCACAGTTGCGAGGGTCCAGCACTGCTCTCTGAAACCTGCACTCATGGAGCTGGGTATCTCAGAAAGCTGAGAACTGAAAATGCACAGGTGCCCTATTACGACACAAAATTGTGGCTTTGACAGTAAGGAAATGTTAACTCTCCCTTAGAAGGCTATGCACATGCAGGTTTCATGGGAAGGCTTACAGTTTCAAGTTTCTCACTCAGCTGGTCTTTCTGTCCATCATATGTGAATACCCATATGAAAAGCTCTTTTAAAACATAATGAAAAAAGATCTGCTTAACTTAATATGTTGTCACAAGCACAAGTAAACTGACAAGGAAAGTATTCAGAGTGGAAATGAGAGGGTTTGTAAAGAGCAGAGCACTGAAATTCAGACCTAACCTTCTAGGAGGGCAGTGTAGATGAAAAACTTGAACAAGTTTTATGATGAGGCTCATGAAAAGTATTCAAGGCAAATCGTGTCCATGATAATAAGGACATGCAGACACAATGAGCCAGGATGTCCCTTCCTTCACATTTTCAAACTAAATTGTTAAATATGTACTCTCACCTTGAAGTAGTTCTGGAGCAGGGACTAGGTTAATTTCTGCAGCTTGGCAGACTCCCTCATTTAATACTGGTAATATCCTATATGCCCATAGGCATAACTACAACAGTTATGAATCAGTATTTTCAGAAGGTTAGGTAAGAAGAATGGCAGATGAAAAGAACGTGTTAAAGTTCTTTCCTCTTTGTGTAAGGCTAAGCAACACTGCTTGTGATCATTTATTTAGGTTGTGTCATTATTATGGGATCCAAGTTAAATGCAGAACTTTTGACAAGGCTGAGCAGCTTATACGCTCCCCAGGATGTCTGCTGTTTCTAATCTAGCTGCTACCATCTGGGCACTGTGAACAAACAAATGCACAAGCTAAGCCAGGTGGGTCTTACACCACTTCCAACACCGAAACACCTCTAAAGTGAAACACGGTGAAGTATACAATTTCTTTTTCATTAAGTTTGAATGGATGCATACAGCTATGGGCCATACCCTGAAGTCTTATAGTAACAAAATCCTCTTTGAAGTTGTCCAGCAGCAATTTACACTGTCAGCATTTTTCATGGATTTTTAGTCATCCTTTCCTCAGGCATTGGTTTGAACGAGAGCTTGCCTGAGGAAAGGTCTGAATGTGGTCTTTGCTGATTAAATGAGAGGTCATTATTACTGTGAGCCATGAAGTGAACAGTTCTCACTGGGCTTCTTTAGAACTTACACAGCTGTTGCCTCTCCACATATTTTTACATATATATATATACACACACACACACACACACACACACATATATATATATATATATATATATAAAAAAAAGCATTTGTCAGAGTCTTGCTCTATAACAAGGACCAGATACAAAGCAAGACTCCATGATGTTTAGAGCAGTGCTGGTTTTCATACTGGGATCTTCCTGGGTCCTAAAGAAAGTTTTTGTGGAACCAGTTCTTCCTACCCTTGAAAATTGCACCTTATACTCTGGTCAAGATCAGGGACATGTTGATATAAGGGAGCCCAAAGTGGAGACATTTGGGAATGATATGATCATTCTGCTTTTGCTTAACTTCATCACTGTTTTGGATGTCTTTCTGTCCTGCTTTTCTTTCGTTTGGTTGATGGCATGTAAGATATACTCAAGACTATAGCTTGATATAATTCCTGTGAGTAACTTAGAGTAAAGTTTTTACATGGGTTTTGTGTGTCCTGTAAAAAAAGCAATAGCAAAATGTTTTCAATGTATCATTAATTCAGTTTATTATAACCATAAAATGTATTGACTAGGAGTAGTATTAGGGCTATGTTTTTCAACCCATTTTTCTTGCTACTGCAATAATGCTTCAGCAAAACTACTTTTTTTTTCTCCTTCATGCTGTAGATTTCCTGTACACTCATTCTTCTGCTAATATAAGGGGGGAAGTTATGATGCTGAAAGGAAAACTTTCACCCTCTGATTTTTCATACTGAAAGGCTGTATGATTCAGTTGCTGTCTTCATTAGTGTAACTGAAAAAGGATTAAAAACATGCATGTTGCTAGCAAAGGCCAAAAGCAAGAACTATCCATAAATCAGTAAAGGCTTGAGGACCTTTAAATTATTTATTTTTAATTATTATAGTTAATAGTAATTTAATGTAACCTAGAATAAATGAATTGATTATTATTGATTTTTGTGATTACTTCAGAACAGAGAACTCTCACCCTGGCTTAACAAATTGGCTGATAAACTGACTATATTGTTAAACATTAGCCTGGAAGTAAGAGATAAGAAAGCACATGCTTTGTCCTCTGATAAAGCAAGTTGTCAGTCAAAGCTGCAGAAATATAGCTAAGGAGTTTAAGAACTGAAGGAACATAAGTTCAAGACCCAGGAGGGGAAACATAAGACCAGACAATATGCCAATTAATGGAATTAAACCAAAAAGATTTAAAAGGGGTTTCCCTCAGGAGACAGCATGAAAGAAAAGACAACAGTTAATTCAATAAGGACAAAAGCACAAATGAGCTAACTATGAAAGGATCAGAATATTTACAGATGATGGTGTCTGAAGAATTAAGGAACACTAGCTTGCAATTACTGTGATTTATTATGCCCCAGTAGCATGTTCTAATTTGGTCTTGTCTATCCTCTGAGCAAATATGCTCATCCTTAAATTCCAGAGCAAAAGAAATAATCCCTTTCTAGTTTCAGTCAGACTATGAAACCGATTATGATCAGCAAAAATTCAAAGACTATAACAAACAAAGACAACTTCACTGAAGTTTCCTGTCCATCATCTGTATCAGCGTTTGCAGGCTTCACAGCACTTTAAGGTTTATTTTAGAAATGTTGTGTCCGTGAAGTCCATCAGCAATGGAGGTTCTCACGCTCCCCTTCGCATACAATGCAAGGCAGAGAAGGGTAAGATGGAGAGAGGAGCACAGAAAGTCCCCTGTCACATGCCGGACTCCAGCAGGCGTGGGTGTGAAGGTGTGTATGCAGACAGGAGGTGCTCCTTGTGCTGGATTCATTTCTGAGGAAGGCAGGACCTCTCCCAGGAAGGAGGTCCTGCCACCCAACAAGAGATGCCTTTCAAAGGAGTTTTACAAACTCTGTGAGGAGCATCCCTGGTTTTAATAAATATCTGAGACTCACAAATCATATTTTACCCTACGCATTGTGGAGATATTTTAAACTAGAAAAGGCAAAATAATAAAAGGAAAGTAGGAGAAAGTTTTAGTGTCTGTGACTGAGATTCTAAGGGCTTCAAATATTTCAGCTTTACAGAACTGAATGTTCAGAAATCCGCATGAATCAGCATCCTTCCCAAGGTGGAAACTGATGCTGAGGTATTCAGAAGGTCCCACAAATACAAGGCCCCAGCAAGGAACCACATCCCTCCGTGAACCACAGAGTTCTGAACCGAAAAGGAGATGGCCCTCAGTGGCCCCTCCAGGACAGAGGAATATGCCATCAGTGAGCCTCGCTCCCCTCTCGCTCCCCTCTCACTCCTTTTGAAGGGGGAAAATTTCCCTGCTTTTCGCTTCTGGCTTCCCACCCTATCCCATGTCAGGCTGGTCCACAGCAAATCAGAACTCTCAATTACTCATCAGCATGCTGTTAATTGCTCATCTGCATGTCCTTAACAGTGTTGCTCGCTTCTTATAGGAGGGAAAGTGTTAGTGAGCTGGACTGTCGGCCCCAGGGAAGCCTCACCATCCCATTTTGGTAGGCAGGACTGGGGAGTTAGGTAGGACAGAGGTGGCTTTCTGTTTCCTACTGCCGCAGCCTCATCCCAGCTACCGGCAAGAACCAGGGGACCAGCATCAGGAGGTTTCCAAGCCTGCCTTTTCTTTGTTTTGTGAGCTCCTGTTGTCATTCTGTTTCCAGTTTTGAAATACAGAGCTTCCTCCTTTTCTTGCTGGAATGCAGCTTGTTTTGTATCCAGTGTTTGAAGAAAGGGAAGGAAAATATAAGCTTCCTGAGGTAATTTTGCTCCTCTGGAGTGAATAAATCCAAATATGCTGGCATAGCAAATCCAGACAAGTTTGTAAACGCGAGGAGTTGGAAATCCCATGTTGTTGGGGTCAATTTGCTACCATGACATTTCCAGGACCAGGGGAGAATTTCCCCAGCACTAATTAAGCTGTGTCTCTCTGTACAGCAAAGAGGAGATCACACAGTCTTAGGAAACTGTGTACTGTCACAGTCAGGTACTCTGCCCTCACATTAGGTATTTCTCTGTTCTAACAACTATACTTCTACCACTTCCCCAAAAAGAATTGCAAATCCATTACTCTGTGTTATGAACTAATCATTTGGCAAATTAATTCCAATAAATCAAATCCCTACTGAGACACATGCAGAGCGGTGTGGGTGGATGGTAGAAGAGGGGAGCAGGAAATATTGGCACTCATAAATTTAAAAAAGAGCAAATTGATATTTTTTAATTTGTTTAAACAAAAATTGCTCCCTAGATGGAACACTGTGTGCTGTGTTTTGCCTGGAGCAAATGTTTATGGCTGAGTTATAAAATAGAAGTTTGTGACATCTCATAGCACTGCACATGCACACACAGACACACACACAAGCCAGTTTCTGTCCAATTGCTTTACGTCAGACTAAATCTCTTCTGTCTCAGCTATTAGTGGGTGTCTTGGGAGGTATCAGGTTTGAAAAGGTCCTTCATCTAATGTTATCTTGTGTCAGCTTGTTATGATGATGTGTGGTATGCTTTTGTTATGCCCTCCATGACACCCATCAGTACTTCAGGTAACAGCACAGGGAAACAAACCTAGAGTAGTCACATCCAGAGGAGATATTTTAATGGCAACTCTAAAAGCAGAAACGGTGCTTTGTTTTATCTGAAGAAGATTCAAACAAGTGCTGAACCTTATCTTAGCTGTGTGTCTTTATAGGCAATGCTAACTGAAAGAACTCAATGATCACCAGTGTCATTCTGCAGAAACATGAGTGATATAAGCACCATCAAGAATTCACTTCATTTATTTTTCTCTTTTACATCACCTATGGAGAAAGTGAAGACTTACTGCTTTTACAATATTTTTCCTAATGTATACTGTATAGCAAATGATCTTTACATGGAGCAGTGCCAGCTTGTGGTTCTGCAAATTGCAAATGTTGCAGAAAAGTGGTTCATCAGTTGTCTTGGTCAGTGTTGCAAAACTAATTTTCTTTTCATATAGAGGGAAGTGCCTGTTGCTTTGACACAACGTAAGCTGTTTTGCCTGCACTGTATACTAATGAGTTTAGTCACTAAGGTATTATCTTAATAAGCAAAACAAGCAGAATAATAATTCAGAGATTGTGCTGACTGTGGTCTCCATATAGATTTTGAACTGCCTCTGAGGCTGTTGTGTACATAAAAATCTGTGCTGTAAAGATATGTAAGGTGGAGATTGTGTCTTGCTCTAAAATTGTGTCCTGAAAGGCACAAAGTTCAGCCTGTGCTCAGGGTTGCCCCCCTCCAATAAGCAGAGTCTGCTTCTGTCCTGCCCAGAATCACACGTGGCAACCGGATACCAGGAAATCGGTTGAGAGCCTTGCAGGGGCGAAAGGCTCTTCGAAGAGTTTTGAGGTTGCAATGTGGGCTGAATGCAAAGCGTCTCTGACTGACAGATCCATTACCATTGAGGACTCTGGAGGCCAACCAAAACTCCCAAGTTAGGGCACTGGGAGGTATTTATTTCTCTCTACCTTTCTCTTTCACACTCATTCATATGCATTCTGTTTTTAAGAACAATCAGCAAGACACCCCTCTGCAGGTGTGCCTTTGGGAGTGGGGGTTGCACTATCCTTTCAAAACATCTTGTTTCTTCTTGGGAAGTCTTTTCCTTTTTTTCCTTTCTTTTAACACCATAATTACATTATTTACTATTGATAGTAAGGATAACACAGACTACGCCGGACGAGACAAACCTAGGAAAATCCCTGATGCAAATGCATGTGGCCAGAAAGATGAAAAGGTACTGTATGAGTGATGAAAGTACATGTCCTTCATTCTAGATGCATTAGACCAATGTCTAGGACATAAATTTCAATCCATGAGAATTTTGAAAATGTGATGTTTTTTTCTGAAAGCAGAGAACTTCAAAATACTTTGCAAAGGAAAGGGTCTTTTTTGAAGTGAAGTTTATGAGTCACGTGAGACTTAAAATAAAAATTGCTCCCATCTACTACTACTTCTTAGGGGGGACTCACAAAGCCACCTAGCCCCTTGAACAAGCTCAGTAGCATGTGAAATATCCTCAGATGACTACTTTACAGAACTCTCCTCTGGCTCAGGTAGCTGTGTTCTTCCTCTTGCTCACCAAAGGCAGTGATCAATGTTCTCCAAAATGCAATGGCTGGAGCCCAAGAAACATAGAAAACAGGTTCTAGCATGAAGGGCACCCAAGAAAATGTGTGTTCTGGCAGCATTTCTCTTCAATGGCAACAACAAAGAACCTGAGGTAGAAGGGCAGTTCTTGTACCCATCCTCAGGGGACGTCATTCAAATGGCTTATTCATTTTGTTGAGGTCAGGAGATGATGGCCTTTTGCATACTGGACTATTTTGGGGGGTTTTTCTAGGTTACTGAATAGAGTGACTTTCCTAATTGACTGTTCAAGCCTTCAGATGTTTACCTGTTACAAACTTGATTCTCAATTCTTTTCCGATTTATGTTCGAATAAGTCGCAATTAAGTCTAAAACACTCGGTAGGGTAAAAAGCAAATCAAATTCAACATATGAAGCAATCTGCAAGCATTGTCCCAACTGCAAATTAGTTCTGGTTCATGAGGGGCTCTCTGGAATAGCAGTGGAATTACAAATCTTTTTAAGTAGGATAGTGATCAGCACCTGCTCAGAGGTGTAGCAGTTGCCAGTAGAGTCTTTCTGTTCTACAAATAACAATGCGTACTCATAAATGCACGTTCTCCTCTCCCTGTTGTCAAAAACAATGAGAAAATGCAAAGCAGTGAATTTCTATCAGCCACTTGCATTTTGATATCTGTTGCCAAATGCCTGTCAGTCAGTTCTGGGGTAAGGGCAAGAAAGAGAAGCCATCTGGCAGATGGGGGAGCAGATGGGAGAGAGTGGGAGACGAGCCACCCACCCCACCAAACTGCAGGCAGCAGCCACAGCCACAGCAGGATTGCTGCCTTCTGGAGGCAGGGTGTTTTGTTGTGCTTTTTAGGTTTTGGTTTTTTAACAGATATGGGCCCTATCACCACCACCACGGCCTGGTCCACATTTTTTCATGCTGTGTTTCCCAGGGTGTCCTTTGGTGCATGGTAACTCAAGTCATTGCTTTCAGGTTTCATTACAGGTGACCAGGACTTGCCTGGAGTCAGGACTTTGAGAAAGATCTCCTCATTGCCTTCCTTCCCATGGACTCGCTTATCTAGCCACAATAAAACTGTTTCTCCTTTGTCAGGTTTACCTCCTCAAAACCCTTTCTCTAATTAGCAAATTTTTTGAGTTAAAGTCAACACTAACATGGAGGGATAGCTGACAAATCAAAAGACAAAATAGTGAACAAATTTAATTCATTAAGCCCTTAAAAATCTATCCACCATGTTTGTTTCTGTGCGCAAACAGTCTGTGTAGATTGTAGTTCCCTTCCATGTTTGGTCCCAGAAGCTCTTCATGAAGCTTGTTTACGCCTTGTGATCAGAAGTATCAGACTCACCCCCTAGGCTTTTTGTTCTCTGAATGGCTGAGTTCGTCATACAATTCAGTATTCTAGTGTAAATAGCATTTCTTGTGAATTTTTCTATTCACTTTCAAGGTGTATTTGTGCATAACAGCTTTAAAGCGTTTTCTCAGCACTTGTGGTTAATAGAATTTGATCACAGCAATCTGTAAAAATCAAATCAAACACAGAAGAGAGTGTCAACACAGCAATGTTTTAAAATGTGTATGTATACTCAGCAAGGTTTGGGGAGGGAATTACTTTGCGGGTGGCTGGGGAGGTGGAGTGGAGGGTGTTCATCTGCTTTTCCAGTGTCCCTTCAGCTCCAGCGTATTTTGTAGCCAGACTCATAAACCATAGAACACATTCCAGAATGGACCTCAGAAAATCTTCATCTTCAGCTCTTCATTACAAAGACTAGATGTTTATCTGTACTGCTCTTAAGATACTCTAAGAGATTCTGCAACCTACAATCTATTTTGGTCCTCATATTCTTTTAGATCCTTACTTCCTTAATTAGAATGTATTGCCTAATGCCTAAACTAAATCTCTTCAATTAAATGACTGCAATTAAATTGCTACAAGTTAAGCTTATTACATCTTATCCTACCCACAGTGGACTCAGAGGACAGTTATTACCTTTCTCTCTGGTTATGCACCCTTCTCCCTCTGTTTTGTCTTCCATAGACTAATCAACCCCAAATCTTTTCCAAATACATCATGTCTATTAGTCTTCTGTTCTCCCATGAACGGTCTTTGCTGTGTCTCTGTCCTTCATAACTGTGGTACTCAAACTGGATATAGTGGTCTAGCTGAAGCCTTGCCAAAAAAAACCTGTTATAATTTGTTAAGGAGCAATCACATCTCAAATCTTAATCATCCTCATCTAATGGGGTTTATTTCCATCATCAGTAAAGAGCTACTGAAACATTGCAAAACCACTTGAAACCCTTAGGAAACCAAATATTCTGAGTAAGTTTCCTATCATATCTTCTATGTGAGGTAGTTGTAATGCGTTAAAAACAGTCAGGACCATGTACATCATTGTACTCGTATTATTAACACTATGGCAGTTGAGAAAGAGCTTTTCACTAAGTTTTGTCTAAGATCTTGCTTCAACTTACCCATCAAGAGTACAGTCTTGGTCTGCCTGAAGTCTGATGTACATTAATTTAATTCTAAGTATAGAAGAGATCCCAAGTTACTTCACTCCCTGTCCTGTACTTTGAGTTGGTATATATATTTGCAAGTTTCTAGCTATGGATTGCATCTGGCTGTATGTTAATGCTACTCCAGAAATAGATGCTTTGAGCAGTTCTTAAAAGGTTGTGCATCAAACCCAAACATTTCTTGAAATTAGGCCAATTCTGACAGTGTTGTATATAGAAAAAACAACACAACAGAGAAGTAAGTTGCAGCAAAGGCAAAATGTCGTATTTTCATGGCTTCTGAACAAAAGATTTCAATATTTTACTTTTAAAACAACTCTTTTTCTGTTACAGAATAATGATAAAACTCTATGAAATGTTTCATGTGCAAAAATAAAATTCTGTAACATCTCTTTAATGGTGAACTGGAATGCAGATACAAAACGAGTCTTATTTCTGAGATGCTTCATGGCATGAGAAAGTTCTCCCCATAACTCTATTGACTTCTCATGCAAAGACAGCAGCTCAAATCAGCCTACCTTAGTATTTGTAGCCAGTAATGTAGTATTTTTTTGTTTATCAGCTGCATCTTAATAAATGTGGTGTTTGTATACAGGGATGGCAGGAGTAAATGCCAATGTTCTGGTGTGTGTACATTACTTCTATTCATCTTGTGTATGATCAGAATTACTAGAGAGTTGGCATATAGTTTGAAGCAGCTGTATCTTGCAAGGCAGTTAAGTCCTTTTTCATTTTCTTCTCTTTCCTTTTCTTTCCTTTTTCTTTTTCATTTTCATTTTTGTTTTCAACTTCTTTTTCTTTTAACCTGGACCATTTTAGAGCACCAGCTACAACAACACAGCTAAGCAGCACAGACAGAAATAAGTCACTAGGCCAAAGCAGACAGACAGAACCATCTTAACCTGATGGTCAAAGGCACCAAAGACAATACCTTCTTGAACTATGCTGTTCACTGCTCCAGTTTGCAGTCTGGCATTTCAGCTTAAACCCATCTACTTAACTGTTTATTTTGGCTAAGATGTGTTTTGGGGAGCAACTGGGGTGTTGGCAGCAGTTCTTTTCTTCCAGACTCTGCCCTCCGGAAGGTGGGGATGAAAG
>NW_010972864.1:3237387-3237964 GCF_000737465.1 Haliaeetus leucocephalus | reverse complement strand
GTGTGTGGATTGTCTGGCTCATAGTTCACAAATGAGTTTCACCATGTCTAGTGCACACAGGCGACTCATGGGGGGTTACAAAAGTGACCCAGCCTTGGGTTGCCTTGAGGCCCTGTCTCTCTGCAGAGATGACTCACGGGGAGCTGTGTAGCCCTGGGTTGTCTGATAAACCCTAAAGTAAACAGGGCAGTGGCTGCACCATTCAAAGAACCAAAACCTGAACTGAGCCTTGAAATCCCTTAACAAATAGTATGCCCTGAGTCTCAATCCAACCACTATCCAGTTGCTGAGGAAGCAAGGTAAAAAAAACCCCAAACCGGAGGGTTTCAGCTTCAGTTTCAAATGACAACCTTGTGTATTCAAACAATCACAGACCAATGAAGGAAAGATAAGGGGAAACTCCACTCAGATATACATAATCCATTTAGGCCTATATCATAATCCACTCAGACATAGCCATACACACCATTCCACAAGTCAGGGGACAAAAACTCTAAGATTCAGGTTGGAAAGGGGGGGAGTTACTTCTCTAACTATACAGTTGGCTTGCAAAGGAAACACACACACACACACACAC
>NW_010972864.1:3225985-3237048 GCF_000737465.1 Haliaeetus leucocephalus | reverse complement strand
AAGGTGACATCAGACAACCTCATCAGAAAGGTGACACAGACAACTAGGGAGGTACATACTGCAGCAAAATTTGTCAAGGGTTACCTGTCAAAGCCCATAAGAAACATGCTTTAATACCTCACCAAACTATATTTAAATTTATAACTGAGCATGAACTTCTATAACATCTTTCCCTCTGTAGATTTCTGTTGTTTCTTACTTTTGCTTATCGAAAAATGGAGCTCAGGAACATCCCAAGCTTTCACACAGTATTTATATTTTTCTGCCCTCAGACCAAGGCTGGAACATAAAATGAAAGTTCAACAGCAAGAAACAACTGTTCTTGATTGTCTGAAGATCCATGTTGAACATACGGCTTTCAACTTGTTTTCTTTTCCAGATTGGTTCATCTCTGTCTCTTTATTCTGTATAACAAAAAAAATGTGCGTGCATGCACGTGTATAAGTAATTGTATAAAATTATACATAATTACAATGTTACTGTTCCCTGAAAAATCAGCAGCCTGAAATGACCATCTTCTTTCCCTCTCCTTGTTTTTCCTTCCCAAATGTTAAATGTTTGTTGAAATAAGAATAACTTGATTTTCTGCATTATTCCTACTCCATTAATACTGATGTTGATGCCTTTCTATATTTATCACCTCCTTACCACATTTTCCATTTAATAGTTCACATCATAAGACTTCATACAAAGGCACAAGGACAAATAAATATTGTTAATTTAGTGTTCTCCTGAGTGAGCTTTATGATAGCATTTTTGAATGACCTTTTCTGTTAAACAAAAATCATTCTAGCACCGCATCTTATTTATTACAGCCATAAATTCAGATACCAAAAACTTTTTTTTTCATGGCATAAATTCTGTCATGATTACAAATATATCTATTTGGATATGAAAAAAAAAACCCTCTGTTTTTTGTTAGAGCACAGTGCTATACTGTACACAGTACTAGAGTACACAGACATGATTGGTGCTGTACCTGCAGGCTGGTTATGAGAACCTCAAGGGTCTATGCTGGGACTTCTCCTGTTCAATATCTTTATCAGTGACCTGAAGGAAAACATGGAGGGCACCCTCACCAAGTTTGCAGATGACACCAAACTGGGGGGTGCAGTCAATGTGCTCGAGGGCAGAGTTGCCTTTCAGAGGGACCTAGACAGGCTGGAGGAATGGGCCAACAAGGAACTCCTGAAGGACAAATGCAAGGTCCTGTACCTTGGACAGACTAACCCCCTGCAACAGTATGGGTTGGGGATTGATGAGCTGGGGAGCAGATCTGCTGAACAGGATCTGGAGGACAGTGCTGCTGGACAGTGGGCTAAACAGCAGCCAGCAGTGTGCCCTGACAGCAAGGCAGGCTAGCAGCACCCTGGGCTGTGCAAAGCAGAGTATAGCACAGGAACAACTGAGAGTGGTTTTTACTTGGCACTTGGTTAGACCGTATCAGGAACACTGCAACCAATTTTGGGCCTCCCATGAAAAGAAGGTTGTTAATGAGTGAAGCAAGTTCAACGGAGAGCCACTAGGATGGTCAGGGGCTGGAGTACTTGCCCTCTGAGGAGAGGCTAAGGAATCAGGTCTTGTTCAGCTTAGAGTCAAGATAGATTTGGGGGCACCTAGCAGTGTCGCCTCCATACCTGCGGGAAGGTAATAAAATTAACAGAGTGGTGGTGCACCATGGGTGGATGAGAGACAACAGGTATAAATTAAAATAAGAGAGGCTGAGTGTTGATTTAAGGAAGAACTTTTTCTCAACAAGCACAGTCAGGCAATAGAATAGGTTGCCCAGAGAGGCTGTGCAGTCTCCATCTTTGGAGATTTTCAAGATCCACTAGGCTAAAGCCCTGAGCAACCTGGTCTGATCTGACAGCTGATACTGCTTTAAGCAGGAGGCTGGACTAGAGACCTCCCAGAGCCTTTCCAACCTCTAGGATTAAATATTTCTGACATTCCAATCTGAGCCCTGCATCATCTTCCAAGCAAGGTAGAAGGTATGTCTTGAAGTCATGTTTCAAGTGATTGGATCAGGTCAGCATGTGACAGTGTGCCGTAACAATAATTTTCAGAATATCTAATGTGTATCAGCACTTTAAGAAATGGTAGCAAACATGAGTGCAACTCAAGTCCTTAGTAGATAAGATGTTCTTTATCAATGTCTTCATCAAGATGTCCTGAGTTCCTCTTGCTGAGCTGTTATTCACTCATTCCCACTTTACCTGTCCCCATCTCTGCTGTGCTGGCTCAATTTGTTTATTCCGCCAAACAGTAAGCCACAGCAAAGAACACATCCAGCTGACAAGCAACCTGCATTAGAGGGATAAAAGGGGCTTTAGACAAATCTGATCAGCTACATAGAACCATGGATTGGGTTACTCTCCAGAATAAGATAGTGAGAAACATCTACTCTTTCTACATCTATTTCTTGATCTTGTGCATGATGCATGTAAAAAATAGCTGGTACTTATTAAAGGTTTAAGGTACTCAGACAATTTGTCATTAGTCACATGGATTGACATGCTGTGAGAGAACAAAAAGGCTAGCCCAAGAGAGTTAATGTAAAGTTGCCAGACTAACAGCTGAAACTGTCACTTTCAAATATGACTCATGGCCCAAACAATTTTAATTCCAAGAGGGTTAGGAGATGAAGCTGACTCACTCATCAAAAGGGTCTGCTTTGCAGGAGGAGTGATGTCTTATCTTGATATGAATTTGGGAGTACATTCTCAAATTCAATGTATTAACAAATAACATTGAAAATACAGTGAGCAGTGAAGTATAAAGTTTGCTGATGCTAAGAAGTTATTCAGTGTAATAGGGAGAGAAGGTATTGGGGGAGTGTCCACATTAGCATTTTAGTTTTTATTGGGAATGTGCTTTTAAAGCAAATTTTCTGATTCTCAATTCCTGCACTTTATTTTGCACTGCCAAAAAATCTTTGAGTGCACAATCTAGATTGCAGTTTAGGAGAAACTAAGCTGGGAGATATACTCTTGACTATTAAATACTTTTTAATCCATGCGCCCAGGCTAGTCCCAAGTAACCTCCCACAATAACAACCTGAAATGCATATACTGTGAATGTTGGATACTCAACATCAACTGATTCACCCTAAAATTGGGTCACTTTAAAATCTGGTTTTACTGAGCTGTACCACTTACTAATGTACACGACAAAAAAATGGAGCTGAAATTCAGTTTAGATAAACATAGAGCAAAGCACCTGGGGGAGGTGGGGAGCCATTCCAGTATTATGTGTAAAACAATGGGCTCTCAGCAAGATCTTGGGAACACATTAGATCCATGAAAGTACAGGTAAATGGGTTTTGTACCTCAAAATGGATAATCAAAGACAAAGAATGAATAAGTAGCCTAGGAAAACAGATTAAAACCACCCACAACATCCTGACATGGATGACATGGAAAAGACAGATAGGTGTTGATTCTTCACTGTCTTTTCCAGTACTCTTGTACTGTCAGCCAACAAACGGCACTTGTCAGACCCGGGTTCAAAACGAAAGTGATTTGTTACCCATCAGCAGTACAATGGTGGGTGTCATGTGGATACAAATCATTTTTCCTTCTCTTGGTATCTGCTTGTGCTCACTACTAGGACCAGACTGCTAACCTAGTTGGACCCACAAGCTGAAACACAAAAGGTAAAATGGACAGGTGAAACCAAAAGGAAGTGTGGATCTAAGAAAACTTGTAATCACTGTATTTTAACCCTCATTTGCAATATCTTCTGTTCCACAATCAAAATCTCTTTCTGTCCTTTCAGCAAGGTCAGTAACAAAGTAAGACTGCAGTAAGAATCTCAATGACTTATTCCCTATTTGTCATCTTGAACACAGCATGTTTTATTTAATGGGGTGTCGTGGTTTACCCCCAGCCAGCAACTAAGCACCATGCAGCCGCTCACTCACTCCCCCCCATCCAGTGGGATGGGGGAGAAAATCAGGAAAAGAAGTAAAACTCCTGGGTTGAGATAAGAACGGTTTAATAGAACAGAAAAGAAGAAACTAATAATGATAATGATAACACTAATAAAATGACAACAGCAGTAATAAAAGGATTGAAATGTACAAATGGTGCGCAGGGCAATTGCTCACCACCCGCCAACCAACACCCAGCCAGTCCCTGAGCGGCGAATCCCTGCCCCCCCACTTCCCAGTTCCTAAACTAGATGGGACGTCCCATGGTATGGAATACACTGTTGGCCAGTTTGGGTCAGCTGCCCTGGCTGGGCATGAGAAGCTGAAAAATCCTTGACTATAGTCTAAACACTACTTAGCAACAACTGAAACCATCAGTGTTATCAACACTCTTCTCATACTGAACTCAAAACATAGCACTGTACCAGCTACTAGGAAGACAGTTAACTCTATCCCAGCTGAAACCAGGACATGGGGGGTTTTTTTGTAACTATGTATTCTTGGTTGATTGCTGTGAGTCAGCAAAAGAAAGAGTAAATTTAAGGCAGTAAACCTTTTAGAGCAATGTTTCCCAACCTGTATTCCAAGTCCAAGAAAGCCTACTGTTAGTAGAGGCTTAAATCACTGTATAGGAATGCCTTCACCTTCACTGGAATGATTTTAGGGTACCTTGATTTGAAAAATTACTCTCTCTGAGATTGAAAGGGAGACCTGTTTCTTTTCATTTTGGGTCCTTGAGTGCAATTGTTGAGTAATAGCCAACTTCAAGAATAGCTGTCAGTCTATCAGACTGAACTCGGAGCTGGAGGTGATCAGAAAACAAGAGAAATCTGTGTAACTTAAAGAAAGACAGAATGACATTTAAAGACACTTCTCCCTGAGCAAAGCAGGGTCCCTTCCTGAGCGCTGTTATGGGCATCCTGGTGGGATTTGACTTGGGGGGGGTTGTCAGACCGGCAAGGTAAGCACAAAAGAATAAGTATAATTGGAAGATGCAGTTTGCAGGAAGCAAAGAATTGAGCTCTTTCGTTGCCATTCAGTTTGTGCTGGCTGAGAGCACCAGTTCTCTGCTTGTTTCTGTACTACATTGTTCTTTCTGCTGCTTTCTGCAATTTTGAATATATGCTTCCTGGCCTTGGAATTAACGTACCATCTGAGGCATGGAAGCTCATAAAAGCGGAGCACCTCAAACTACTGCTGTAACATACATAATTCTTTTGGTTCAAACCATCCTGATGGGAGACAATCGAACTTAATAGTTACCCCAGGGAGGAATTTGGCCCATTAAGTCTAGCAAGACCTTATGGTCCATCAAACACGGCCTTATAAACCCAAAAGATAAAAAACCGCCTATATTTTATCTTCCCTTTTTAAGTCTCGTAATATAGGTAGCTGTCATTTTCCAGCTGCCTATTCAGTTGATTTATACTACTTATATTGATGACTTTAGCACTTTGTTCCTTTTGTGTGAGGAATTGGCCTGAAATGCTTATTGTCTACTCACTGCTTTAACAACTTCAGTGCCATAGATAAAGTACTTGCAAGGGCTTTGCAGAGAGTCTGGCATTTCATTTGCTTCCAGCTGAGTGCCACAACTTGTGCTGCATTTTCTCAGGGGCTTGGTCAGCTTTGACACCTATTACGTGGCCACCATCAGAGGGATTCAAAGGGGTCATGAATGGAGAAGTTGGGACTCTGGTAGCTTGTTTACCAGAGCCATGGCAGAGAGAACTCCGCCACAGTGACCACAAGAGTATTGACAATGTGACAGGCATGATTCTAGACTGACCACTTTATAACTGGAAACAGATGCTTATATGTACCTGTTGAAACAGAAGATAAGCAAGTTGAGAATGTCCTCAGTCCTTATCAGGTTCTAAGCAATATTTTTGAAAAATCCACTACTGTCTTTTTTCTGAAGTGATTATGAATTCTGTGGTCATATTGTTGGATATAGACAATCTTCTTATTTATATCTTTTTCAAATGCTTGTGGCATACCAAATCCAGAAAAATTGTCATGTTATAAAATGGAGGACTGCTTGCACACATCAAATGGAAATTTAGAAGCCCCAGTATAAGGAGTACTTGTATGGGCGTGTGTGATATTCAGAGAAGTACTGAGATGGCAGCTGCTATATATTGGCCTATTTCAACAACAAGTGACTATCCAACCACCACTGCAGAGAATTAGCTGGAGCTTGTCATTTTCCTCAGTCCTGTAATGACAGAATTCAGTGAGAACCTGCACTTGTGTGAAAGCTAAAGGCTGAACTATGTGAAGGTAATTTGTAACAGGAGGTGACCTAAGGTCTGACTGATAGTCTCCTTTCCTCCTCACATCTGCTCTGTAAATTCTAATGGTCAATAAATCAGTTAACTGCTAGATATGACTTGAAACTATGTCCCCCCCACCAAGGACATTAGGGTAGCCTGCTTTCTCAATGCTCAGTGAAATCTGCAGAGAAATAGGTACCAAGTAAAAGTTGCAAGGGGTCCTGAGCTCACTGTCACAGCACAGCAAGGGCCAGTAGCTCCCTTGAGAGGGGTTGGCCATGGTCAGGGTCTGCCCGTAGGGCATCTAGCGATGCCTCCCCACTGCCCTGCACAGGCTGAGAGCTGGCACCAGAGGCTGGAGTGGGATGCTTTCAGGTCCTTGATAGTAGTAGTGTTCTCATAATAGTATAACTTATTTGAGGAGCTATTTTGCTCCTGTCAACCCAAACTTGGATATTACAGTAGCACAAAGAGATCAGCCACATAAAAAGTTCTCCCTCTGCAGTGGGGCATAAACCCACAAAGATTGTCTGAGCTAATGGCCTAACAATAAAGCCCATATTGCTCAGTTTTCTGCTGGAACCTGGTGGATAGGAAAAACATCTTACTATGTAAAGACCTTCTTTTCATTAAGGTTGGTAAGGACTCCAAATTGATATCTGGCTATGTAGTTGTACGTATTTATGGCAAGAATGTGTGGTTCCATTATGAGAAATGAATATTGATGTCTGTAGTATATAGAGACAAATTGAGCTCTAATGATTTCCTAATAAAGTAATTTGTTCATAGATCACAAGGGGATACAAGCAAGAAATTTTTAATGGTAAGGCCAAGGTAATTATTTTTCAGCATCTAATTACACCTATATAACTGATCTGGGCTACATTTGCTGAACTAAATGATGATATAGAATGTCCCACTGAGGTTCACATTCATCATTAAAAGCCAGTTCCTGGCCTTTGACAAGAGGGCAGAGCAGCTCCTGAGAGGTAATTTAATATAATTAGGAGGATATTATGTTTACTATCTGCACACTGTGCTTGCTTTAGATTAAATCCGACAACTGAAGAAGTAGAGAGACATTTTTCCCCAAATTAGCCTTGTCATCTCAGATCAAACTTTGCCTGCAGTTTATTCTCTTCCCATCTCTAAATTGCAGCTAATGAGAAGGAAGAAGCCCATCACAGGAGTCACAATAACAGTATATGCTTGATGTTGCTGGAGGTACAAAGAGAGTTGTATAAGGTTTATAGAGACAAGGCAAGATGAACATCAGGAGATGGGAAATTCAAGATAGTTTAATGACACCCAGCAAAGGGGTTTTCAGTAAAGATTCATGTAGTTTTTCACAGCATCTTGAACACATGAAAGTTTATGGAAGCCAAGGCAGCAAGACTTCCACAGGACAAGTAAGAACCCTAACAAAGAAGATAAAAAGACTGAGGTCTGGTGAGAATTTATCTAAATGAAAAGACTTCTTATTTCAGTACATCATCTACTTGTTGTGTTCCCTTCGTCCACTCTTCAGGGACCTATTTCCCATAAGGCTTCCTGGTCCTTTTCTCTGAGCAGACCTCCTCTGTGCAAGAAACAGACCTGGACTCCTGCCGCGTAAGGGGGTACTTGGACTGGTCCTTTAAGGATGAGGTCCTGCTGGTGAAGGTCTGCAAGTCTTCTCTCCCCTGCTCCTCTTCTTCTGAGGAACTCTGTTGCAGTTGCTGGCCAGGAGAAGAAAGGGGTGTTTTTCTTTCAGCCATCCCCTTCAGGGAGTGGGTGGATAGCTGGGGCTTGTTTTGGCACGTGTGCTCTTTTACGTTCCACAGACTCTGCTGGAAGTTGATCCCCCATCACTCCTAGATGCAGGCATAGAGAGGATCTTCCTCCTAGCACTGTGTACAAGCATGTCTTCTTCCCAGTGCCTCACACCTGTCTTTGTGTCTTCTCCTCTTCTCACACCCACCAGTTCATCTCTTCATTCCAGGTGGTGCAATATATTCCCAGATAGCTCCTGTGCTGCTGCTTCTTCATGATGAAATTCAGCTCCAGCCCAAGTCAGCCTCATTTCCCCCAATTATCTCTGTGAAGACTATCTGAAGAGATGTGTTCAGCACCCTTTAGAAATCTGATTTATAATTTACCTAGATTTTTAAAACACTTCTTTCCATTACTCAATTTAACATAGTAAGTATGGTCTATCAACAATGTGGGACAATATGAGCTAGATATTGAAAGGAAAGTTTTTTTCTACTTTCGATATAGCTGGTGCTGCAGTGCTGTATAAGACATTGTCACCCTGTGACACATTTTATCCCAGTAATGCTATTAAGGAAAGTATCAGAACACCTTATTTGCTTTGCCAGTAGCAGTCACATAAATTAAAGATGCCCGGAAGCAGCTTACATTCATATCTAGCAGCTTTGAAAAATGATCTAATTTTGATTGCAAGTAGTGTAACAATCTCCTTTGTGATATAAGTCTTTATGTGATTTTTTTTTTCTTCATTCTCCAGCCTCAACTTTTGTCAGCTACAAACACTAACAACCAGTTTCTGTTTACCACCTAGATTCTCTCCAGAAAATCAGAGCATGGAAAACTAATAGAACTTCTGCTTTGTTTTCCTGTATTTTCAATGAAATTCTGGATCTGTTCACTTAAAGGGGATATGGAATTGACTTCCCTTAATGTCAACAATTCTCTCCATCCAGGAGAACCTCTTTTTGGTTTCAATTGACAAAAATCCCACTCCTTATTTGCAAACTGTGACTAGGTATGTTAGTCACGTCACAAGTCTGCTATGAGATTTTAAGCGAGGTGACCGGCTTGGCAAGAGAGCTAAAAGAAAAAACTCTTTTTTTTCCTCACATTAGTTAGACTGTCTGGTAAGGCCTTTTTTTAATTATTTTTTGCATGCTGTTTTTCCATGAGTAGCAGGAAGAAACTTGCCTGTGTCTACAAATTCTCTGGTTAAACAGGTGTAAATCTATGACATCTTACTGGTATGAAATCTCAAAATTAAAATAAACAAACAAACCAAGAATCTACAAAGAGTAATATATTTCAGTCACCATTGAAATTTTGTGTTAGAGGCTGGACTATATCTCTCTGTGGGAAGACCTGGATGATTTAGTGGTACATCTGTTATCAGACTTCTTAAAATTCTGATTTATTTGCTACATAAAATAAGAATTTCCTATTTTAACTTTGAAAATGCTTTTACTGGCTGTTTTTTTCCTCAGTACACCACAAACTCCCAATGCTCAGTCTTTCGTCCAGGACACATGCCTTGCCCAGCTCACAGAATGGATGGTACCTGGGATGGCTCTTTTGTTCCATCAAATGGATTTAGTAGTAGACTGGAAGATGACTGTTCTATGTGATGGCAACTTCCAACGGGTAGAAATTAGTCTGTATTTCATGTCAGTCATTAGAACTTGGTAGTCTGTGCTGTGGGTAACATAAATACAAGCCTGCTAGCAAAACACAAGCCTGTAGCCAGTCAATTAGTTCAACAGACAAAAGCCCTGGGCCAAATTTCCTTTCACTCCCCATCTTTCCACAACCTCATTCCTCCCCTCTGTTCACAGGGGCAGCATTGGGCCAGTGCCCATCGCTTTCCCACCATAGCTGCAGACTGGCAGGGCTGACACCCATCGTGGGCAGAAATCCACTGTCGTCCTTCTCTTGAGCCCTTTTCCCTGGCACTGACAAACCCTGGGAGCAACCATACATTGGTGGCTCCCAGACATATCTTTAAAGCAGACAAACCAGAAAGCTCAGACACACTGCTCAGAGAACAACTGCTGTAAATCGATGTGCCCTGATTTATAGCAGCTGGGGATTTGGCTCAGGAAGGCAAGCAGTCTGATGGCATTGTAGAGGTGAAAATGCAGACAGAGTGAGGCCCACCATGTTTATTATGTACAGTTCTGGGTTGCAAGCACTGCTCTCCTCAGAGGGAAGCATCCTGGCTAGCCAGGTGCAAGTGCTGTCTGGAATTCATCAGCATCTGAGTGCTTACAGACCCCTACTTTGGCACTGTAAATCAAAGAGATGCACACTAATGTTGAAGAACATTGTGTGTGTCAATTCATTAGTCAATGGAGTGGGAAAGATCAGCGTATCAGTCATGAAGATATATGAAGTCTGCCTCTTAATGATGTTAGCTTGTAGGCAGATTGTGATGGAACCTTTGTGGCCTGATGACTGTGCTTAATATGTGTGATCCATACCCCAATAAATCTGTGGCTGGCAAAAGAGCACAGCTGCTTTGTTCAGTTTATGGAAGGAGGCACACCAAGCATTGTGAGCAGCATTAACATTTAACAATGTTAGGCCAGAATATAGAGAAGCACTTTATTGGATCCAAATTAAAAAATAATAATTACCCAATGAAAACAGTCAGTGTGGGCTATGATGCTTTTCAGGGCAAGTTAGACACTCATCGGATCCCATTATTGTTGCAATCATGTCAGTGTCCATAGGAATTGGATGTTCCACGGACTGTGTGCAGCATTAATCAGTCTAGAATTTGTCCCTGCTCAAGGTGCAGCAGCTCTAAGTGCAGGCAGGAACTGACTTGCATCAAAAATGTCATACTGACACGTTGCTGAACAGAACGAACCAACAAGCAAACAAAGAAAAAGTAATACATAATGAGGATTTAAAACACTGTTCATTCTTGAAATGTATACTAGAAAAAAAAAGTCTTCATCAAAAGGAAAAGAGCTTGCAGCAAATCTACTTATTTATAAATAACTATTCAAAATTTTAAAGACCCTGACAAGGGCCAGATCCTCAACTGAAGTGAATGGACTCTTCTAAAGTAAATGAAGCAGCATAAAATTATACCAGCTGAA
>NW_010972864.1:3225409-3225704 GCF_000737465.1 Haliaeetus leucocephalus | reverse complement strand
AAAAGACATTCTACATCAAAGGATACTCATCCTTGAGAAAATTTACCGAATCTGCATAGTAACAGACCTGCACAAGTGAAGAAAGAAGAAGCAGGACAAGGCGGAGACTTACAAGAAAGGGGTACATGAAATGTATATAAGGAATGTAACAGTAACATAAAGTTGCGGGCCTGTGGTGGAGCATTGCCTCCCCGGCCGCCCAGTGCTGTTTTGCTCTCTTATCGCTTGCTAATAAATTCGATTTTTTTATTCAATACAAATTGGCTCCTCCAATTTGTCACGAGCGTTTATAACA